>NC_056727.1:1017265367-1017322867 GCF_019279795.1 Protopterus annectens
ACAGAGTGTGAGTAGTGTTGTTGCATGCATTGTATAGCACCAGCGTTACAGGGTTTGTGTGTACATACTAGTTTAACATGGAATGCAGTCTGTCTGCATAACTGTCAACTGTGTTATCCACTTGATGGCCAGAGGTCTGCTTGTTATGTTTTGTCTGTCCACCACACATGTCTTGTGTCAGATATATCACTGGCAGTGTGTGTGTTGAGTGCTATCAGTACATGGCTATATCCATTTGTGTTTCTGACTTCATATTCCTGACTAAGGGTATGTTGCAGGCTATCCTGTAACACTAGCAACTTGCTTAATGTATGACAACACTATTTGACATATGGGGCTGTGTTACAGCCTCTGTCCTCCACCTACATACCAGGCTTTGTCCATTGACATGCAGTCAGGGGTTGCTATGTAATGACCTGTGAGTATGTCATGCTGCCATTCCTGCCATCATTCCACTGCTGTTGTGGCCCCCACACATATTGTGGGGTTGGGTTCATACATGTGTGGGCTTCATCTGCACAATACATGTGTGCCCTTCTGCAGTCCAGAGGTCAGTGTATGTAATAGTGGTATATGCCTCTGTAAGTCAGTCTATGGGGATGCACCATAAATAACCTAGGCTGTTACAACATGTGAGGGTTATCAGGAGTAAGCTGCCTTAAGGTATATGGATGTACATTACCATACATTTCAGCTTGGAAAAATGCTGGCCTACTGCTTACTGCCATATAGACTGTTCTGTTTGTCAGTGTGATTGTGATGGTTTCAGTTATGCCTTGTTATGTAACAGATACATCCCATTGTGTCAGCTGAAGTCTTTTCCCTCTAGGGATTGCATACAGAGTGTAGTTAGAGGCTGCTGGAATATACATCTGCATTACTTACTGTTGATTGATTGTTATCCTGTGACCCAGTCTGTCTTTACTGTTGTACTACTTGAAGGCCTTGGCCTGGACAGCAACATGTGTAAATTAAATGATCTGTTTGAGAGTTGCATTAATCTGTTTGCATGTATTTCAAAGTCTAAACAGCTATATGACATGGTATACACAACTGTAATAGTACACAAATAAAGCTTTCACATGTATGCATACCTGTATGTGGTGTTATATCCTCTGACCTCTCTGTGGGTATATGTTTCAGACAACAATTTTATTTTGAATGGGGGACTCATACACTGTCCATTTGATAAGGTGGCAGCTGCAGAAATACTGGCTGTTCCATATGGTGTGCACCCTCTAAATATGTATCTTCCTATGCATATATCTGTGTGTGTGTGTATGTGTAGTTATATATATATATATATATATATATATATATATATATTTAGGAACACAAAATACTACGACCACTGTGAACAGACAAGAGGCTTAGAGTCAAAGTATCTCTTACGCGTTTCGTCCACCTTTATTAACTGTGAACTTCATCAGAAAGTACATATCTCATACTGAATACAATTTAAATAGTACCAATGTGTATACACGTGATTTTCTTAGACCAATCAAGAATAAAATATAATTAAAGTCACAGTAAAAAATACTAAACATATACAAATCATTTACACTTATAAAAGTTGTTTAAACAACCATACTTATCAAAAACTTCTATAGTTTATGTGTTTAAAAACTTATACTGTGCTTATTTGGGTCTTTGTGCTTGTAAAAAGCACTTTATATTCACTGCTTCATTTAACCCAGGATATTTGTCTGCATTAAGCAGAATTTGCCAAATAGCTTCCTTACATTCCAGTCTAACTTTGTAGTTACCATATGTCGCCCTTTGTAATTCTTGTGAACAGTTTTATATTGGTAAAACTATTCGTACCCTGAACAAACGAATCTATGAACATGTGTCTGCTATTAAAAACAAAGATTCTACAAATGCGTTAGCAAAGCATGCTATAGTTTGCCCTGATTTCAAAAAGTTTACATTTTCTGTATTAGAAAAAGTTCAGGAAGTTGGTTTTTGTGGTAACTACAAAGTTAGACTGGAATGTAAGGAAGCTATTTGGCAAATTCTGCTTAATGCAGACAAATATCCTGGGTTAAATGAAGCAGTGAATATAAAGTGCTTTTTACAAGCACAAAGACCCAAATAAGCACAGTATAAGTTTTTAAATACATAAACTATAGAAGTTTTGGAAAAGTATGGTTGGTTAAACAACTTTTATAATTATAAATGTTTTGTATATGTTTAGTATTTTTTACTGTGACTTTAATCATATTTTATTCTTGATTGGTCTAAGAAAATCACGTGTATACACATTGGTACTATTTAAATTGTATTCAGTATGAGATATGTACTTTCTGATGAAGTTCACAGTTAATAAAGGTGGACGAAACGCGTAAGAGATACTTTGACTCTAAGCCTCTTGTCTGTTCACAGTGGTCGTAGTATTTTGTGTTCCTAAGTTTTAATTTTCAAGTTCGTGCAGTATTTGTTTAAGTTATACTTCCACTGATATTGGCATGGCAGGGGCAGAATCGAGCCAAAATTTGTTATTTGATTTAAGTACCTACTCTTTTCCGGAGTCGGGGGTGAGTCTCAGTGACTATATAGCAACTACTATCAAGGAAGTGGTTCGTGAGACGATGGCCCGGCAGATGGAAGCAAGAGTCAGCACTACGGGCTCTGTGAGCACTACAGGGTCCGTGAGCCTTCATTCTAATCCACACCAGGATGAGGAAGTTCGTAATTCCGCTAATGCAAGTAACCCTGAGTTTACGTCACTAAACGACGTTGGTGTAACTGCAGTAACTGATGTAGCTCAACAAAGGAGTATCAACGTTTTTCGTGAGGACAGTGGTCCCAAAGTAAGCTGTAACCTAAACGAGGCTTCAAGAGAAGTTCGGTGTTTACAAGAGAATGTCAGCGAGCAGGTGTTTAAAACTATGGACAATCCGTTTTCTATGGTGGAGCAGACAAACAACCACGAAAGAGTAAGTGCCAACACTGATACTGATTCTCCTAGTGATGTTGTGCTTTTCAAAAACGACATTCGCGAACTAGAGAAACTCTGTTTGCGATGTGTTTCACTTCAATTAGAAGTGTTTTACTTAGAGGAAAACATCAAGCTTAATTGTGTTCCCTTTGGATTAAGGACATTTAAATTTCCGAACTTTGTCTCTTATGGAGACTCACTTTATACTACCTTGGTAAAGTTATTCAATGACACTGGTATAGCTTTCATGACTGCTTTAATTCAGCATTATAGGACTGAACTATTAACCTTGAAAGAGAAAGCTAATGTTTTGGACAATAAAATACGGGTGTCTAAACTATTCAAGGATAACACTACTTTATATTCCAGCATTAATGGTAAAATTGATAGGTATAGAGTTTCCATAGTAGAAAGAAAACGAAAGAAATTAAATAGGGACCAAATGGCTTATCAAAACAACTTAGCTTACCCTTTGAAAACTACCAAAGTAAAAAATAAAATGGTGGTTTCAGGTACTACAACAAATAAACCTGACAAGCGGCCACAAGAGACTGAGAATCAAACAAGTCACAACAGCAATGTTAACACGTCGGTTGTTGAATCTATTCCAACAACGGTAGTGTTCAGTGGTGACAATGACAATAACATCAGGAGAGATTCTACAGTCTCAGCTAGCACTTCAGCTAGCATTTCTTATTCACAGGTTGTAGCTACAAAAAATAAGAATGGTCCTTTTTTAGTGGACAAAAATGGAAACAAAAGAACACCGAGGTGGTCAGGCAAGATACAGACCAGAAGCAAGACCAAAGGGAAGAACAAGAGAAAGAATTAAACTATGAGATCAGAGTCTGTAATTTGACAGAAGAGACTTTGCCATGTGAGGTTCTTTCATTATTAAAGAAAGGACTTTCATTCATTCCAACTAACCATGTTAACATACCTAAGTTGATAATTGATTTTAGGCTTTATTTGAGAAAATTAAATTTAAAATTCATTTTTGACAATATGGTTAATAAAGTTACTTGTGACAGTGGATGTAACAAAAACAGTACGTTTAACCCGTTGCTCAATTCTACCATTAATGTGTTTGGTAAGATTTGTGAAGAAGACTTTAGAAAAATTGATACTAACAAAAACACCATTTCTAACTTGACTATTTCTGAATTAGAGGCCTTAGATTTTTTGACTAAAAATAGGCATCTAAGAGTCATGAAAAGTGACAAAGGAGGTACCTTAGTTGTCATGAAAGTTACTGACTATGTTCAAGCTATGACAGACCTTTTAGAGGATGAAGCTAGCTATTTGATCGTAACTAGTAAAGAAATTGAAGAAAGTTTTCGTAAAATTGATGTCACATTATTTGATTTATTTAGTCAGGGGAACATCACCTATTCAGAATATGAGTTTTTGTTCATTGAGTATCCTAGATTAGCCAGTTTATTTGGCATACCGAAGCTTCATAAAAGAACAGACAAGTTACCTTTTAGGCCTATAATTTCAGCTAGTTTTTCCAAAACTGAGACAATATCTATTTGGTTAGACAAAGTGTTGAACCCAATAGTACAGGAAACAAAATTTTATTTAAAAGATTCCTGGCACCTGTTGGAACTTTTAAGTATAGTTAACACTGAAGGAGTTCCTTTTTATTTTGCGTCTTTGGACGTGGTGTCTTTATACACTTGTATTGACCAAAAAGAAGGAGTTGATTTATTGAGGCAGTATTTGTCAACACACACTGTTTTGAGCAACGACAAGGTTAACACAGTTTGCTGTTTGATGGAATTAGTTTTAGATAACAATTATTTCAATTTTGAAGGTATCCATTACAAGCAAACAACAGGTATAGCAATGGGGTCACGAGTCGCACCAAGTTTTGCAAACTTGGTGATGGCTATGTGGGAGGTATTGTTTTTGGAAACACATCCACAGTCCAGTCATCTCCTTTTCTATAGACGTTACATAGACGATCTATTTATTTTATGGAAGGGAGATTTCAGTAGTTTCAACATCTTTGTAGAATATTTAAACCACACGACAGGCTTTTTGAAATTTACCTTGAGTGGTTTTGGTAAAGATTTAGACTTCCTGGATTTACATTTAAGTTACAAAGTGGACAGTGGTCAATTTGAAAGTAACATTTTTAGGAAGTCAGATTTTACTAACCAATATTTACATTTTGACAGTTTACACCCCAATTTTATGAAGCGTGGGGTAGTAAAGGGGCAGTTCATTAGGTTGAGTCGGTTAACTACTAGTGAATTGATTTTTTCAAAAGAAACAAACAAATTAAAATGTTTCTTTTTAGACAGAGGATATCAAGAATCATGGCTGAACATTATCATAAAAGAGGTTTGTTCCTTGAGATGTAACAAGGCTATTCCTATATTACACAAATTTTATAATGACAACAGGGTAGTTAATATGGTTAAAGTTGATCCTATGTATAAGCTAGCCTTTCCTATTCCTATAACAAATGAAATGTCTTTCATTCGAAACATCATCACAGAGAATTGGAAGGTAATATTAGGAAATAAAGATCTAAGTTTAACACTAGGTAATGAGCCTTTATTTACATATAGAAAAACAAAGAATTTAAAAATGATTCTGGAGAAAGCACCAAGTGAGGTTTTAAATATACTTACTGATGGTACTTTTCCTTGTCAAAATTGTAAACAATGCAGACACATTTCAGGTACTAGTTCAGTGTTTTTTAAGCATTTAAGAAAAGATTTTTACATTAAGGGGCATTACACTTGTAAGACCAAAAATGTGGTATATGTCGCCCTTTGTAATTCTTGTGAACAGTTTTATATTGGTAAAACTATTCGTACCCTGAACAAACGAATCTATGAACATGTGTCTGCTATTAAAAACAAAGATTCTACAAATGCGTTAGCAAAGCATGCTATAGTTTGCCCTGATTTCAAAAAGTTTACATTTTCTGTATTAGAAAAAGTTCAGGAAGTTGGTTTTTGTGGTAACTACAAAGTTAGACTGGAATGTAAGGAAGCTATTTGGCAAATTCTGCTTAATGCAGACAAATATCCTGGGTTAAATGAAGCAGTGAATATAAAGTGCTTTTTACAAGCACAAAGACCCAAATAAGCACAGTATAAGTTTTTAAACACATAAACTATAGAAGTTTTTGATAAGTATGGTTGTTTAAACAACTTTTATAAGTGTAAATGATTTGTATATGTTTAGTATTTTTTACTGTGACTTTAATTATATTTTATTCTTGATTGGTCTAAGAAAATCACGTGTATACACATTGGTACTATTTAAATTGTATTCAGTATGAGATATGTACTTTCTGATGAAGTTCACAGTTAATAAAGGTGGACGAAACGCGTAAGAGATACTTTGACTCTAAGCCTCTTGTCTGTTCACAGTGGTCGTAGTATTTTGTGTTCCTAAGTTTTAATTTTCAAGTTCGTGCAGTATATATATATATATATATATATATATATATATATATATATATATATATATATATATATATATATATATATACATATATATATATATATATATATATATATATATATATATATATATATATATATATATATATATATATATATATATATATATATATATATATATATATATATATATATATATATATATATATACATATATATATTAATATATATATGACTGCGGTGGTGGTGTTGCGGTTGCGTTGTCGCCTGACAGTAAGATGTTGTCCTGTTCGATTCTCAGCTAGAGCGTCTTCTGTGTGGAGACATGCGTGAATGGGCATACCTTCGTTGAAGGTTGTGAATCAGGGCTGGCAACTCGGCACGTAAAAATCTACTGCCAATCATTAGCGGACCGGAGTTCTGCTGTGGCGACCCCTAACCGGGAAAAGCCAAAAGACACAACAACATATATATATTACTATGTATATATATATATTTATATATATGCATATATATGTGTGTGTGTGTGTGTGTGTGTGTGTGTGTGTGTGTGTGTGTGTGTGTGTGTGTATGTATCTTAGGAATGTTTATTGCTTCCACATTGTACATTCCATATGGTAGCCAGACTGTACTGCATGATATGTTATTGATACCAGCCTGACATCATACTGGTGGGATGGATTACTGTTAACATCTTGTGCCCATGTTGTGTCGGGTCCTGGTTATGACTTGCAACAGTTGGTATTGTATTGCAGGGCAGACCTGTTTGGCTGGGAGGGGTAATATCAATATGTACAAGACGTATGTAGCTTGGGCCCTCTCACCTCCATTAACAGTGCCTGTGGTCATATATGTATTTGTTATGTTCCCTTTTATATCTATAGATATAGATCTGTATATATATTTTATATATATATATATATATATATATATATATATATATATATATTGTAGACATATATATCTATAGATGTATATATATATATATATATATATATATATATATATATATATATATCTATATATATATATATATATATATACATTTTTGTATATCAATTTAGATAGAAATATATCACACACATACAACTATATGTTTAAATACATTTCCTGTACTGTTGAATGACTGTGCTGGATGTTATGTTTGTGAAAACATCAGAGTTATGTAAATCTGAAAAGGCTTAATAGTAAGTCACTTTGGCTATGGTGTACAGGGTCCTGGATTTGAGCCTTACAAAGGCTGTTTATTTTGTTGCTGGGTAGAACAAGCGCCATTGGTTGCATAGTGATTAAGGCACTTTTAAGCAGTTGTAAGCTGGTTTGCACGGGGGTAAGCACTGCTAACTTCTGGTTACAGTTTCTTATACTGATTTAGCTTCTCAATTGCTTAACCTGTGTAGGCATAGCTTACCCCCGCGAAAACAAGGTTAAACCCACTTACTGCTGCTTAAAAGTGCTTACTCCCGCTTACACCCGCACTCATTTCTTTAAAAGAAATGAAAAAGGGTAGATAGGAAAGTGGTGAAAAAGGGGCACAAAGAGGGAAAGACAGTAAGAAAAATTGCTTGGGATGTGCAGGAAGGGTGTAGGGAAGGTCCATAGCTGCCCATTTCTTCTACAGTAACAGCTGTACATATACACTGAATTTGGAGATATATTTGGACACTCATACCCCTGAGAGAGGGGGTGAGGACAACAATTAAAATTTGTTAAGCTAGTTAGACCAGATTACATATGTCCAGTGGACACGTGCAAAGTGGACAGCTATGTATGGGGCGAGATTTTTTTTTTTTTGGGGAACAGATTGCCCTTTTTTTTTCATATGAGAGTGGGATGTTGGGGAGGGAGAGTAGGTATATTTGGGGATGTAGGTTGGGTCGGTTAACAGACAAGACAAACAAGACAAATACAGGAGCAGTATATGACTCATCTGGGGGGTAAACACCTTGATGGGAAGGGGTGTTTGGAAATTGGAACCCCATGAGCCCCCTAGTGGAAACAGTGGGACTGAGGTCCCCTCCCATGGGCAGTCACCACTGCACCTTCACATCCCTGAAGGTGGCTGTGCTGGGGGGCTGAGTAGTATGGCCTGGCCAACTCTCTAGTTGTGACACACAGCCCTCAAGCTGGCATAGCAGATCTCTGACCTCCCTGCGGAGCTCGCTATGCACCATGACCCAGACTTGGCGATGGGTGACAGGTTCCTGTCTGCACCCACTCCCAGGGGGGCGAGCCCCATCCCCTGAGGTGGTTCCACCCAAAGGTGGTGCAGGACCAACAGACAAGGAGGTCCCAGGTTGGGCCCCAGATATTCTGGTGCCCAGTGCTACGACCAGCTGAGGTGGGACAGGTGGGTTCGCCGGGACCGGCCTTCCCAAACGTGCTATAGTGTTTAAATTTTATCAACATATGTGGGTTAGTAATAGTCAACACATTCCAGGAATAGGTATAACAGCATGCATGGATATTCCCATTAACCCAAACACCAGATATGGAACAGTTGCATAGCAAACAGAACACATGCATATATGGAACCACAGTGGTCATTACAACAGCATGCGGGTACATTGATGGCAGCATGCCACCAATGTGGGAGTATTTCAACATGGCATATGCATAAAAACAAATTTAAAAAAATTATCAAACAATAGGACATATGTCCCAACAGTAGAGTTATTGCAGCACATACCGATTGAGTTGTGTATTTAGTTTATTGTTGCAGATATGGTGGGGGGGGGTAGAGGAAGATGTCAATTAACAACTAATATATTCCTGTAGTATGCATTACTTTCCTAGTCAGTGCTGTGATCTGTACCTTACAGATATTAGTACACTGTCCTATTGCCTTAGTTTGGGCAGTGGTATGGCTGTTGACAACTATATACATGAATTGAGTTTTACTTGCAGTATAAACCTCTTATCTGATATACCTGTGGAGGTATTGTTTGTTAACACTACCTAACTGTTTCTACACATACACCCAGATTCCAGGTTGTTATGCACATACCTGTCCATCTCTTTTTGCACACACTCTGGGCATGTCTTGACCCCATGCTGGTGATCCGGGACATATTTCGACTATTGCCCTCTTAAACCTTTAGTGAAATGTACAATGACAGGTTTATTTTCATTGACATTTTCCAAATATGTACAGGCCTGACAGTCAGTTATATGACATGAAATGCTGCCTACACGTCAGAGATTAGCACACTGATATGCCAGGGGGACAGGGTGACAGCAGGCAGATATGGGCCAATTAATTGGACATTCTGGACAATTCTGGACACTTGTGGGGTATGATTCTGCATACAGCTTACTACCACTCCCAGAATACAATCAATGGCTGTGTCTGCTAAAAATAAAACACTGTCCATCACAGTTGAGTGTGCTATATAGATATTGCTGTGTATCTCTTGTCTGATTTCTGTCTATAATTCTCCTGTGGTTTGACATTCTGACCTTGTAATTACAACACTCTTATACAGGATTTTCTAGACAGTTGTATTATGTAGTACAGTGTGGGTGACAGTGATGAGTAATACCTTATTATTCGGAGCAAGTGCAACACCAACAATGCCATACAATACCAGATTAAGCAGTACCAGTACAGGATATCAATTTTTTTTTTCTAGGCACAGTGTTCGTATCTGACAGACCTGTGGGAGCAATGTTTGTTAGCACTACCTGAATGTTGCCACACAAATTACAAGTATCCACATTAGTATTAGGTACATACGTCTCACTCTGTTACTGTACACACTCTGTTCACAGCTTGACAACATGTGGGTGGAGATGGGACATACCCAGCTAATTACTCTCATAAAATTTTGGGGAGTCGCTAGAGTGCCAGGTGTGTTCTTATAGATGCCTGACAATCAGTTGTATGTCTTGTTTGCTGCTTAAACATCTGGGACCTTCCCACTGATTTGCCAGGGGTACAGGGTGACAGACAGCAGATATGGGCCGATTTACTGGATGTTCTGGACATATCTGTATACTTGTGGGGTATAATTCTGCATACAGTTTACTACCACTCCCTGGATTCAAACCATGACTGTGTCTGCTAAAAATAAAACAATGTCCATCACAGTTGAGTGTGCTGTAGAGATGTTACTGTGTATCTCTTGTATGATTTCTGTCTATAATTCTCCTGTGGTTTGACATTCTGACCTTGTAATTACAACACTCTTATACAGGATTTCCTAGACAGTTGTATTATGTAGTACAGTGTGGGTAACAGTGATGTTATTCGGAGCAACTGCAACACTAACAATGCCATACAATACCAGAGTAAACAGTACCAGTAGGCGATATCTATCTTTTATTTCTAGGCACAGTGTTTATATCTGATAGACCTATGGGAGCAATGTTTGTTAGCACTACCTGAATGTTGCCACCCAAATTACCAGATTCCACATTAGTATTATGCACATACGTCTCACTCTGTTACTGTGCACACTCTGGTCACAGCTTGACAACATGGGGGTGGAGATGGGACATATTTGGCTAATTACTCTAATAACATTTTGGGCAGTTGCTAGAGTGACAGGTTTGTTCTTATAGATGTCTGACAATCAGTTGTATGTATTGTTTGCTGCCTAAATGTCTGGAATCATCTCACTGATTTGCCAGGGAGATAGGGTGACAAGCAGGAGATATGGGCCGATTTACTGGACATTCTAGACATATATGTACAGTTGTGGGGTATGATTCTGCATAGATCCTACTTCCACTCCCAGGATTTGAACCATGGCTGTGTGTGCTAAAAATACAACAGTTCACGGTGCAGTTGAGTGTGCTATTTGGATTTTGTTGTCTGTCTTTTTACTGTTTTCTAAGTCTCTCTCAGTTGTACTATATGACCTCTTGGGATTACAACAGTCATATACAGACATTCCTACACATTTTATTTATGAGGCACAGTATGGATAACAGTGCTTAATACAACAGTACTATTAAGTGATTGCAACTCTACATTACCATATGATACCAGTGTAAAGACATGCAGTCCAGCAGTTAGACCTTTATTGTCAGGGTATTATGCTTTTATTTACATACAACCTATATGAGACTCTTCCTTCCCTATTTTCTGGTGTATGCAGTACATGCCTTAAACAATACAGGTTTTATACAGGCAATTAACTAACTACTACTTTTAGATTTATTCCCTATGACAGTACATCCAAGAGTATTACTAACTTGCCTTGCGTCGCAACCGCTGCAGTTTACAGACATGGGCTTCCTGGTTCGCAGCCCACTAACCTGCTGCTGTGAAAGACATAAGAGGAATATTTAGCCATACCTATCCATATTATACATGAGCTGGCAATTATTAAACAGGTAGTGGACTGATACTTACACATGGCTGGGACATCACCTGTCCTCCTCTGATCCAAGAGATCCCCCTTTCTTTGCTTCAGGTTGGCATAGTGATGCCTGACCTGCTCACCAGTTGGGGGTATGCCAGTGGCACTGGTGAGGTCATGAGTGAGATGGTCCCAGGCTTCCACTTTGTATTGAGAACCCTGGTACTGGGCCTGCAGCAGTCTCTGGTCTTTCACAAGGAGTCCTGCCATGACTCTGGACTCCTGGATGCCCCAGTGCTGCACCCGAAAGTGCACACCCCCTCCCATTCCAGACATAGTGCCTACAAGGGGAAGCTACACCCAGTTATGAGATGTATTATCGCCTGTTGGGTTTAAATAGGGCTGGTTTCCCACACTTTGCCGTGATTGGATGGTTTTGAAAATGCTAAGCTACCTGCTTACCTAAGGTTGGCATTGCTTAAAGGGGTATACCAATGGGCAGACTGAGTTAGCTGGCCTACACATTGCTTACATCTACTAAGCTGGGCTGTGCCATGCTTAGCATTGCTTACTGTTTGATTTGCATTATATTTGCTTTTTGGCATTTCCCCTCTGCTGCTGTGCTGTCCAGGCTCCAGAACTTTCCCCTTCTACATTTTTGTTGTTGCTCGGGCTCCTACCAACCCCACCCTAACCTCCTGAAAATCTCCCCTGAACTATCTGGATAAGAACCAGCTATCAGACACCTAATCCAAAGCTGTAAGGCCATTGTGCTCCCTGAGTTTTTCCTCAGCAAGGACTATTAAGAAAATTTTGTTGTTGCTCGGGCTCCTACCAACCCCGCCCTAACCTCCTGAAAATCTCCCCTGAACTATCTGGATAAGAACCGGCTATCAGACACCTAATCCAAAGCTGTAAGGCCATTGTGCTCCTGAGTTTTTCCTCAGCAAGGACTATTAAGAAAATTTTTGTTGTTGCTCGGGCTCCTACCAACCCCACCCTAACCTCCTGAAAATCTCCCCTGAACTATCTGGATAAGAACTGGCTATCAGACACCTAATCCAAAGCTGTAAGGCCATTGTGCTCCCTGAGTTTTTCCTCAGCAAGGACTATTAAGAAAGTATGTGTACTCCTGTAAATGTTTGCTACTTCTAAATTTGATTCTATCAGGTCACAGTGCGCTCCCCTGCCAGGCTAGCCAGCAGCCACTACCCCCCCCCCCTTTTGCTGCTTTCATCTTCTAGTTCCCACCTCACTTTTTACCCCCTCTTTACTGCTCCTTCTCTAGCGCTCACCTTATTCTCTCCCCTTCCCTGATCCTGATAGACCCCTCCCCCTTTACCTGTTCCTCTCCCTGGGGTCACTGCTATTTCAGACCATCTGAACACTTGGGGGTGCTCCCCTACCTTTCCACCGTCACTACTTCCTTACCCCTCCTTCCTCTTCTCCTTTAAACTGGCCCTCTAACTCCTTTCCTCTGCTCTCTCCCTCACTGCTGTCCTAGATTTACCTACCCACTCTTAGCTTATACTGCCCTCCTCTACCCTTTTTCCTTGGAGTTTTTTCTTTTTTAACTTCTCACTCTGTCCCTCTCCTCTGCAATCTACCATCCACTCCACTTCTCTGTAGATCTTTCTTCCCATTTTACTCTCTGCGAGACTTACCTTACTATATTCACTCCTTACTGATTGTCTTCCTCTCTTTCTCCTCCTCTGGCTCTTCTCCGTTGCCCTGGCTCACTCCGCTCCCCTACCCTGCCCCCAAATTCCACCCGCCCCTAGCACATCTACATTTATCCCTCACTAACCCCTCCCACTATTCTTTTTCACCACTCACAATCTTTTATTATCTCTTCTTTTCCTCCATCTGGTAGCCAATCCCAACCACTCTATAATTTTCTCCTCCTACTCCTCCCTTTTCTCTTACTCCTCCCCTTCTCATCTCACTTAATCTTCCCCTCTCCTATTCCACTCTTACTCCCCCTTACCACTCACTTTCTCCTCTCCTTCTCTAAGCTTGAAACTTCATTTCCTATTTTTCTCACTTCCTTCTTCTCACCCATTCCAAATATGCCCTCCACAACCCTCTTTTCCTACATACTCCCTTGCTCCCTACTTATCTTACTAATTCCTATCTATCATGCTACTTCATACTCGTCTAAAGCCCCCCCTTATATACCGCCTTTTCAAACTACCCCACTTACTCATCCACAACCTCTTCTACTCTCACATTTTCACTCCATTTTCCCCTCCCTTACCCCTCTAAACCTTCTACACCTTTTCCAGCTCAAACTATTCTCTACCTCTTCTAAAAGATCCTCTCTTACACTTACACTCTCCCCAAACATCTCCCTTCAATCCAAACTCAAAAGGCTAAAACTTACCTCTTGTAATATCCCAGCCTTATCTGGAGACATACATCCTAACCCTGGCCCTTGCCTCACTCCTAGCAACTCAATCTCTTCTTCCTCTTCATCCCCTACTTTAAACAAACTTCTCCCCCCTTCTCCTTCTTCTTCATCTCTCTCTCATAACACCCTTAAAATCTTCACTATCAATGCCCAGAGCCTCAACAACAAAATCCACCATGTTCATGCTTGGATCAACCTCAACCAACCTGATATCTTAGCCATCTCTGAAACTTGGCTAAAACCATATATCTCTGATTCTGAAATCCTTCCTCCAGGTTTCCACATCCTCAGGAGTGACCGCTTAAACAAAAAAGGTGGAGGCTCTGCCTTTATCTACTCTAACCTTCTATCCCTAATCCCCCTGCAAATCCCAACCCCACATTATAAAAACACTGAAATAACAGCAGGACTACTTCGACTTAATAAACATAAAACATCTGCATTATTTCCTTATATATACCTCCAGGCAACAATATCTCAACCCTAGAAAATATTTTTCACTGGGCCTCATCTGAAATAAAGTATGAAACCTGCATTCTTGGCGATGTTAACATCGACTGGAATAAAATCAACACACCCACCCCCTCCCTAGCTATTAACCTCTACAACTTCACCCAAGTAATACATTCTACCACCCATCCTAACAAAATCCACCCCCCAGGGTCCATCTTAGATTGGATCTTAGTCCCTCATCCAAACAAAATCTCTCTCTCTGGTACTTCCTCTAACACCTTCAGCGACCATCTCCCTGCATACATCCATCGCTCTACTAACTCCTCCCAATACCAACATCATTACATTCAAACCCGTAACCTTAGCAACTTCGACCCCATAACTTTCTCTAACATTTTTAAACAAATCAACTGGCAAATCCTAAACTCTCTCCTCCTTGACAATGCTGTTGAGCACTTTAACTCTATCTTCCTAAACACGCTCAACTCCCAAGCCCCCCTAAGAAACAAGCGAATCAAAACCAATTCTGCTCCTTGGCTTACCAAAGAGACTAAAAATTCCATGCATCTCAGAGACAAATCCTGGAAACTTTATCAAAAAACTAAACTGCCTACTGCCTGGCTCCAATACACCCAACTCCGAAACCAAGTAAAAAAGTTAATCACCTCAGACAAAAAAATCTACTACAATAAACTTCAATCCAACCATACTAAAAACCCAAAACAATTCTGGAAATCTGTTAACTCTCTTCTGCATCCAGGGTCAAGAAATAACCCCTGCCCTGATCCAAATTTAACTGACAAGGAACTGAGCACTCACTTTAATACCTTCTTTACAGACTCTATAGCTAAGCTAACCAAAACTTTTCCAGACAAAAATCCTCCCAACTTCCTCAACTCCACCTCCAACATCCCTAATAGCCATCCCTCCATGTTCCAGCTCAAACCAGTTTCCACAATGTATATAAAAAAACTCTTATCTAAACTAAAGCCATGCTCTAATGCCCCCGACAACATTCCCCCCTCTTTCCTCAAATATGCTGCTGAAGGTATTGCTCCCGATTAGTATCCTGATCAACCGATCCTTAAAAGAGTCTTATGTACCCAAACTTTGGCATTCTGCCTACATTCTTCCTCTTCACAAAGGAGGCAAAAACACCTCCATTTCTAACTTCTGCCCCATTGCCCTACTCTCCCCACTATCTAAAATCCTAGAAAAATGCATCCACCACCAACTTTTACCCTACTTAACTCAGAATCAGCTACTCACACCCACCCAACATGGTTTCCGTCCCGGCCACAGCACCATAACTGCCCTACTAGCCTTCCTAGAAACTATCAATCAAGCCCGAGATACCGGACTTCTTGTATCAACTATTCTGCTAGATCTTTCCAAAGCCTTCGACACCATCTCCCATAAACATCTTCTCTTCCATCTCTCCAACCTTAATCTCTCCCCAACACTCTATCCTGGTTCTCCAGTTACCTTTCAGACAGATCTCAGGCTGTCAGATGGAAAGCCTCCACCCACCGGCGTTCCTCAGGGGTCCATCCTTGGCCCCCTGCTTTTCAACATCTTTATAAATAACCTTCACACTGCCCTCCCTGACACTACAGTCATCCAATACGCTGATGACTCCACCCTAGTTTGATCTGCCTCCAACCCTTCTGAACTTCTGTCCAAAACTCAAAAAGCTTTCTCCACTACTGAAAAGTGGTTGCACCAAAACCATCTCTCCCTTAACTCCAATAAATCTAAAATACTAATTTTCCTTCCTACCAAGGCATCTTCCTTTAACAAAAACTCGTTCAATGTCCAAAGCCTAACCAACACTCCTATAGAAGTGGTCCCTTCCGCAAAACTCCTTGGCATCACCATTGATGAACAGCTCAAATTTGATCTCCACATTCAACAAAACATAAAGAAAACCCACCAAAAATTAGGTATGCTCTACAGGAATAATCAATTTCTTTCTAACTCCTCTAGGCATACCTTAGCCATCACCTACCTCCTCCCTTCTCTCCTTTATGGTGCCCCACTTCTAACTAATCTTTCTGCTTCCAACACCTCAAAAATCGAAGCTTGCTATAATAAGATCTCTAAATTTGCCACCAAATCCAAAACCTGTACTCACCACTGCCATGCCCTACAATCTCTAAACTGGTTAGAACTCCCTAACTACCTTGACTATCTCCAACTAACTACCGCTCACAAATTAATATTTTATCCAGAAAAATGCCCTACCTTATCTAACATCCTTCCCCCTTACATCCCTAACCGATCTCTGAGATCTGAACACCAAAACCTAATCTCCATTCACAAACCTAAGCATCCCGCTGGCCAGCTCCTACTCTCCTTCTCTCTCTTGGTAGAAAATGGAACTCCCTCCCACCTTCTCTTAGGACCATCCCTAACTCTGACTCTTTCAAGACCCATCTTTTCTTACACTTATCCTCCAAATGGAAATGTCCTTGCTTTCACCCAGTATAAATCCTAGAAACTTTTTCCACCTTGACCTCTATTCTCAAGCACCAATCTACTATATACTCTCTTAATTTCATTCTATGTTCCCCCTATATGGTTATAGCTGACTTTCAGTTGACTGTAAGTATGTAAATACTGTAAGTATGTAAATACTGTTCATATGTAGCAAAAAAAAAAAAAAAAAAAAAGTTTTACCTTTTTTCTTTGCAGACTCTACATCTTGGACATTGTACTTTTATGATTGTATTTTATGTAATCCTTACTGTATTGCCTACTACTGCATCTCACATATTCCTAACTGTTTGTGACATTGTATTATCATCCATTACTGTATGTAGCCTTGATTGTACTGTTTTTGGAGCTTTTCTCCCCGGGCCTCCACTGAAAATGGGTACTTCTTGGCCCAGTGGACTGCCCCGGTAATCAAACTGAAATAAATAAATAAATAAAAATTTAGCATTCATTAAATTTTATATATGTGTTTGGTATCCATGATTCATGTGTACGTACACTGTATGGGGTCCTTGTGTTTTTTAGGGGATTTCAATACTTTATTACAATGACACCTCACATCTGGGCTTACTGCAGTACTCCAGTTCACATATTTATGGTATGTAGTAGGTTATACAACATAAAACTGTATATAGATTCCTTTCACATGTCCAGTTTGATTTTCCTATAGTGAGGATCTGTTTGGTGATACCTCAATCTTATGTACTGCTTTGATAGTTTACTGGTTAACTACTGTGACTGTTGTGTACAGGTTCCTAGGTTCAAGAACTGCAAAGGCTGTTTATTTTGTTTCTGGCCAGGACAGTGGCTGTTGCGTACAGAGTGATTAAGGCACTTTTAAGCAATTGTAAATGGGTTTGAGTGGGTTTGCACGAGGGTAAGCAAGGCTAACCTTTGGTTAAATATGCTTTAAGAGAGTTAGCTTCAATATTGCTTAACCTGTGTGCGCATTGCTTACCTTCATGCAAACGGGCTTAAACTCGCTTACTACTGCTTAAATATGCTTACTCGTGCTTACTCGTGCTTACTATTGCTTACTCCCACTTACCATAGCACTAATTTAGACAGTGATGTCAAAGGGTTCTTGAGAAGGTGGTGGATTTGGAAACTGTATGGATTTATCATTCATTACACATTTTACCTTCCATTTGTATCTCTGATTCCTGTCTACATATACAGTATGAGGCATTTGTGATTATCTGTGGACTTTACAACATTATGACAATGACACCTCACATTTGCATTTAATGCAGTACTCCAATTCACAAATATATGTTATTTAGTAGGGTATGCAACAAAAAATTGGTCATAAAATAATTTCACATGGAAAATGGAATGTACTGGAGTGGGAGTCAAACCAGGAATGACTGCTCATAAGATGAATACTCTACCTACTACACTATTGCTGTACTGCTTCATTTGCATATATCTTGCTTTTTATCCTCTTGTGTCATTTAAGCTGCATTAACCGTAGCTAAGCGATGGGAAAACCCGTGCACCTATGGTTAAATTTAATGTTTCAAAAAAAAAAAAAAAAACTCTTCTTTATATTTAATATTTTAACTATTGCTCTTGTAAACTTGGGGGGATGTTATTGGGATTATGCGAACACCTATGAGCAGTCTCACTTATTCTTATTTATACACTGCTGTTCTTCATTGCAGGGGTGTGTATATTCTGAGAGCTCTGCTCTCAGACACTCCCCCTGCACTCGTACATGCTCCGTGTCCATTTAAGAGCTCAGGCAGCGTGCCTTCATTGATATGCATGGCATGCTGCCATCCTGCTGCTAAATGGCTGCTTCTGTGCAGGACTAAGCTAGTCCTGCAAGGAAGGATAGTGAATCCAGGTCACTAACTTGTTTGTTGACTGTAAGAGTAGTAGAACCTCTTAATTCTTCAATTACTATAGTTTTGAAGTAACTTATAATTCTATTATAACCAGATGTTGCTGTTATTTAAACACATTTTTGCTTTCCAGTATATAGACTTTCAGGTTCTGTGAGAATATACATTGATATGACTCATCTTAATTTACTAATGTTATTCGCATTCATTAAACTTGTCTGTTTTATAATACTAAATTTGCATTACTAACATATTTTTGGCTGGTTTTACTAATTTTGTTTTAACTTTAACCTTTATTTAAGAATGTCATTAAACCTCCTCTCATTCATACATGTTTATTTTTCCCAGAACATGCAATTTTGTTAAATCGGGACTTGGAAACCCTATTTCACAATTTAACAGTGTTTCCTAAATATTTAGTATATCACATTATCCCAAATTCTCCCGCATAGCCTTAGTGGTTAGACCTGCTGTGTTCTATATTATTAGTCTCACTGCTTCCTTTTATCCCTTCTTACTTTTATTTTTTGTGTTTTTTATGTATATATATATATATATATATATATATATATATATATATATATATATATATATATATATATTTATAGAGAGAGAGAGAGAGAAAGACAGAGAGAGACTGAATATTATTTTATTTACATTCCTTAAGTCTTTACATAGTTTGTTTTAGATCTCCATAATTTTGTTTATTTTTCCTGCTCTGTTGAGCCATTACATTTCCCTCAGCTTCACTGAGTCACACAACACAGTTTCAAATACTATTTCAGAGCTTTCTTTAGCATAATCAATTTTTCATTCATTAAAAAGGATTATATAAAGATAGTATCATCATCTCATCTGGACTTTTTTTGGTCTATTTCTTCTGCTCATCTTTTCTACTCCTTCTGTCTTTTGTACTATCTATTATTATTATTGACTCATTTTATAAATGTTTCTGATCTCCCATCCACATAACCTAATTACATCTACATATTTCTTTGCATATTGCCCAAGTGTATCAAATGGTCTATATTTCCCACTTATGTAGCCTGTTGTGGATTTTACATAACTCCTCATGTCTACTTCTACAACTGGATCACATAATGCTTCATTACATTTTCAGATAATACTAGCTCAGGTATTTCATCCAAATATCACTCACCTTCTACATACATTAAAAAAATCAGCTTAAAAATTACTTTATCCTATATAATTGATTCTCATAATTTCTTCTCTCTCATCTTTTACTTTGTCATTCAGAGGCAGAGGGTTGTTTGTTGTGATTGCAAAATTTCTGAATCTTCATCATTGTTCTCAGTGTGCTTCGATTAATACAAACTATTTTAGTTTGACTTATTTTTTCCATCTCTCCTGTTCAAATCCACTATCTTAAATTACTTTAACATTCAATTCTATAATTTTTTTTCTTTTTCTTTTTTCTGTCTGTATCCCTATCCCTTCATTATTTTAACTAAGCCTTTGTCATCGTTTTACTTATCATTTTCCTTTACTTTCCCTTATTTTTCACTCTTTTCTTCTGATTATTCCTTTATTACTTCATACATTTCTATTTCTTGCCCATTATTTTCCTCTTTATTTTCTCATACTTGTTTCTTTCTGTCATTTCTCCTCTTCACTTTTACTTCCCTCATAACAGATGTATCTTTGTGATTTTACCACACTCTCTTTCAACATATGCATTGCATCTAAATTTATTTTCTCAGTTATAACGGATTGAACTTCTCTACTCTTACTTGATTGCTTCATGCTTTCATATTCTAATCTCCCCAATTAATCTCTGTCCTATTATCTTTTCAAATATTTACATCCATTTCTTTCACTGGTTAATTTATAAATCCAACAGATAGAAAACTTTTACATTTATTCAGTTTTCCTCCCTTTCCGTTCTACAATCGCATTTTTATTCTTTCCTGTTGTTAAACTCAAATTTTCATCCGTATCAGACACACCTACTGTTTCATTGAATGATGATAATATTTAAAAAAAAATGTATTGATCTTAGAACACCACTTTCTATATGATACGAACACTGCTTTCTATATGACCTTTGGACACTGGTTTCTATAGAACTCAAGTCGAAATCGTTTCCAATTTTTTTCTATCCAACATCTAATAAATGCAGTGCAATATCTATGTTTTCAGGCTAATGCAAGTTTTTACTTAAGGAGGATTTTTAAACATTGTCTAAACCAAGTGTCTCTTTGCTATTTTGAAGTAATTCTTTTCTTAAACATCGTAGCATAAATTTCCTGCTTATGTTTTACTTCATGTGCCTCTTCTTATTTGCTTTCAGCACTGTTTTTATTTTTACTACACACTGACTGTCCTGTATCCAACATACTCAATACTGCACTATTTTAATCACATTTTGTTTCCAGACGCACTGTTTTTTTCCATAAAATTGTATTTAGACTTATGGCTTGGCTTGGTAGTATATCATATCTGCTTTTGATTTTACTTTCCTGTCCCTTATCCCTCTCATCTTCATTTGCAACCTTATTCTCGATGTAATAGAGATAATTCTACTGTCTCTTCATTTTCTATATCGTTTCTTAGAAATTCGCTTATGGAAACACGTGCACCTAAACATAGCTTGACTATGCTTACCTATACCTACATAAAGAACCAAGAATTGGGAGAAAACATTTGGATGTACTTTACAGCATTGCAAAATATTGGGAAGGAGGGAGAGTGCTTATCAGAAAGAAGCAGCATGCTGCATAAAAAATGAAATAGTGAATTTAGTTAGGTCACACACAAGGATGGGTGATTCAGAGGCACACATAGCATGACAGAGCTACTTGGAAAATAATACAGCATGAACTAAATGCAAATAACCACAATATGACATGGAACTGATGAACAATATGCTAGTAAGAAGCATTATATACACAACATAAATGAAGCTTTGTGACATGATTCGGAAATGTATAAAATCTACATGATGTTGTTAGCATATCTGAACACCATAAGTTTTTTGGGGAATAGATGTACCAACAAGAAGTAATATCTACTTCATATGTTCAGCATCTGGTAGTAAACATTTTGGGAGTCACTGTCCATGACAATGTGTACGTCCATCCTTTGTGTTACAGAAGAGTCTATCAGCTGTTGGCATATCATCAGTTCTGTGGACAGACATCCTCACATGTGCCATCCTCACATGGAAAAAAAGAAGTGATGTGAGGGCTACCTCTTCCTGTGGATATAATGATTTGAATATATTAACCATACTTGCCTAAGAAACCTTTTAGCATCAGATTAGAGACATATAAGGCCTTGCATAGGTGTCAGACTTACAAGTCTTACACCAGTTCTTGCACATGATACTGCAGCAAGTGGAGGGACATATTTGTTTTTTTTTGGGCAGCAGAGTACAGGATCACTACTGTGCATGAATTAATTGTACAATGTAGCCCATTTTCCTGAAGCCCTAGGGCACTTGCCTAAACTCACATTACTCTCAACACCTCTTCTTCTCCACATGGTGTCTGTTATGTCAATTGTCAGCTGGTGTACAGAACACAGGGTATTACATACCATATGTCAGTGTATGATCCAGGCAGTTTCCATGATTCTTACACCTGGCACATGTACAACATATACCAGTGTCTCATGTGAGTTGACCTTCCACTGAATCATCTGGTTGGTAGGTAAGAACATTGCCACCTACAAAGGCCAGTTAGTTCAAGTGGTATGAGCACATGTAATGATTCACTCATAATGATTTCAGTGTTGTGTGTTGTGGGCAATGCTTGATAAACATAGCAGCCACGGTTTATGACTCCCATTCACTGCCCTTATACTATGGTAGAGATAGCATACAACAATGCACTGCTGTGCACACAGAAATTCACTGCATATGTGTTCAAACTACTGCAGGCCATTTGCACCATCTGCATGCATACATCCATCTGTTGCACAGTGCTCCACAAACCAACAATAAAGTATTTGTGGTCTGTGCCATGCTACACAACATGATGATATGAAAACCATTGCAGCAAGGTTCACAGGTTCATAGGTTGATACTAGTCTATCTGCCCTAGGGCATTTATAAGCCTAGCCAGAGTGTGTTTGGCTTTCGCCACCCTTTTAGATTTGTAAACTGTGCCTATGAATAGTAGGTCACAGAATATAGTCCCTTTACGGTTAGTTTATTGTGCCTCTGTCTAGCAGGGACCCATAAGAGATCCCGGGGGTATACTTTTGATCTCCCATCCACTCGTCAAGATTTCTCTTGAAGAGGGTCAGTTGTATCACTGGTTGTCATAGCTGTGGCAGCAATGGGAAAAGAGCAGAATAAGGAGTCATCAAAGGAATCAGCTGCAGCAGATGCTCATTAAACACGGAGACAGGGAAATAAGGCAATGCTCCGACAAAGAAGTAGCATGTGAGCCACCACTCTGGGCAATAACAAGGCACATAAAAACTATGCATGCATTTCCATACATCCAGGCTCTGTCTTATATTGTACTGATATACTGTGCATCGTGCATTACCATACTTATGTAAGTCAGAGGGGTAGGTAAGTCATGATCATCATCATTTGCACAGGTTTGGGAAGCACAGTGACAAGAGACAGAATCCTAGTAGGGCTACTGTATACAGCTTGGAGTTTGTAGGGGTGTCAGAGATTCTTTTCTCCAGTGCTACAGAGGAGCTTCCATTGGTGGAAATCTGGCAGAATATACTATGTGGATCTACAAAGTCAGGTCTGGAAGTAGCTTGTCCAAGAGATAGCATAGCATGATGGTAAACTCAGAAAAAATGTCACTGTGGCCCCTGTTGTGGTGCTTGACCTGATTGATGGTACCAACTTCACAGTGATCTGGCATGGATAGGTGTTACTTGAGATAAAGCTATGTGGGATTAGTTCATAACTGAAAGGGATGTTGGTGCTGAAGTAGTTTTACTGGCAGAATGTCCCCACAGGGGATTTGGAGGAGTATTCCCCATATCTCTAAGGGCAACAATGACAAGGCATTGAGGAAACAACTGAGCCAAAAAGAACATATGTGAGATTAATGATTGTCCACAACTGGGGTGGAGACCATAGTTGAGCTATATAAGTACTGTCCATGTCAGGAAGAGCATCAGTGGCCTGGGGTGGAAGTAACCATGGACAATGTGGACAGTGCAGCCATCTCAGGAATACACTGCATAATATGTTTTATTCTGTTGTGCAATTCTGCTGTGCACTTTCATATGTTATTGTAACCATGATGTTTGGGTTCTCACAGCTAGAAAAATGCACTAATGGATGCCATATGGGGCACTGCTCCCATCATTTAGCACATCTGCTCTAGGCTGCTCTATGTGGTGGCACTCTGCATTCATTGCAGAATGTCTTGCAGTCCAGCAGTAGTTACAGGTCTCCACAAAGCCATGTGACACTCTAAGTACATCTGCATAGTTTGGTCTGACTAGTGTCTATCAGAGCCTGGGTCTCAGACCTGCACATCTGCTGACTGATTCCAAAGGTAACTCCAGGATCAGTGACTATTCTGAAGTCATGGCAGCAATGCCTGCCTACAGACTTCTCCCCAGTGTCATGTACACACACCATGGAGGCAATGTGGTGTACTGATGTTGCCTGTGCTAATGCTGTCTGTGTATCAGAGGTGGGGCTCAAATGGATAAGATGGCATTCACTAAACAAAGATGATGCTGTAGCCTGTTAGTGAACCTTTATTATCCCCTCAGCTGTGGCCAGCGGGAGTGTGATCTCCACTGTTAGAATCACTGACAGCATCACTATGTCCTCATACTGTGCTGGGTGCATGGTGGTATCATTAGCAGCCCCCACAGACCTGCTGACATCAGGTGTGTGCCAACCTGTTGTGCTACATCTTCTGTCAGTGAAACTTATGAATGCATACAGATAACATGTCAGTGGTAATGCCAGTGCATATTTCTGACTCCTTCCTACCACCATTAAGCACACAGACTCTTACAAACCAATACTATGCATAACGTTTGGGCACACACATATCTTCACTATAGGTTGTCTCCATTGCAAAGCAGATGTTGATGGTGTTCATAAATACAGTTGTGAATGTCTAAGTAAACTAAATGCAGGTACGTGTCAGTGTCTTACAAGAGTGGTATGTGCCACTACTAGTATAGGGCATTCCTCACAGAAACTCAAGCAGTTATCCCTTGTGGTTTAAGTTTTCGTGTTGCAACCCCTATGTATTTAAGTAACCTAGATGTAGATATGTTTGGGTAAATCATGCAGAGATGAGAGTCAGTACCGCTACTCATATGGAACAACCTGTACAAACACCCAGGCAATTTGTTTTTGGTGCGGTTGTGTCTGTTGCATCTCTGATGTACTTGGTTGACATAAATGCAGATGTGCATGTTTGAGTAAGCCATGCATAGGTGTTAGGTAATATCCTTCAGGAATGGCATTTGCCTCTGCTTGACACTCCTCACCTGTTACATCTACTACTGACATTAACAGTCTAGTTCCCATGTCCAACCAGCAGCCAGGTTTGATGCTTTTTCCAAGTTCACAACTAAGGGGTAGCAGGAATTCTGTGTCTGCGAAAAACTACTGTGTGTGTGTGGGGGGGGGCTTACCATACTCATGAAGCCATCCCAGGCAATGTCCTGAGTGTTGGTCCCAGCATGCTGGACCATATCAGTGATCCTCTAATGCACATGTCATAGCATGCAGTTAAGGCCTTCAACTGCAATGATAACCTGCATCAGTCTCTGCCATAACTGCTTTCTGAAGGCCTTGTCTTCTTTACCCCTGTCAATGACATATGCCTGCCATATGTCTGTAGGACCTGCATTAACCCCTATGTCTTCTGTGTGGTATGTATCATCATTTCTTTGGTTCTACAATAGGACAGATACACCTGCAAGTACATACGTGAATCAGTGTGGGTATGCATGACAGTCCATGCCAGCCAGTATATGCCTCCAAACTGTCCCCAGCACTGTTGTGGGGGTTACAGCCTTACATATTGCTGTAGGGTAACAGTTATGATACTGTGTCATTGTGTAGCAACTGGAGCTGCTAGCCAAGCTGCTGTCCCTTGTATCGCTACCAATAGTGTGATCTATTCTAGTATACTGGAGGGTCAGTATCCGCTGTAGCCTGCCATGTTATCCAATATGTATATAGCAGAGTATGTCGATACATACCATAGAGGACAGTGGCAATCCTGCCTGTATTCTGTGTACCCCAGCTTGACTGAATCCCCCACAGCACTGCAATTTGTTCTTTTAGTTCCTTGTGCCATGGCTCGATGATCAACCAAAGGGTTAAATCCTGTTCTGCCTGGTTTCTGTCCAGTGGTGGAAGGATCCCCTCACAGGACTACAACCTGTCTTGCCTGGTCCTTGTGCCTTCACTGGATGACTCCCCCTACATAAGCCTGCAACCTGTCCTGCTTGTTTGTTCTGATCCATCAGGTTCAGTTACTCTGTCTCCTGTCACTTTCCTCTATATGGCAATGCACTCAGATATCCATTTCTTTAAATTCTCTGTGCTGCTCACTGTAATGCTGTCTCATGCAAAATTGCAGCTATGCTTTTTATTTAGTTAAAATGGGGTTCATATCATGGCTGTTGTTCTAATCAGATCATTTAGTCTGATCATCTCTGAATCACATAAGTAAAACAATGTACTATCATCCTATTCTGCACCATGCAGCCCAGTCCTGCGCATGCAAAGGCACTGAGATAATGTAGGGCATGTACACATGAGGATCCTGCCCACACTTATTAGTTTGCACCATGTTAATGACCATATTCATTATGATACCCACTTGCCTTTCATACCTTTTAAACTGGTGTTGAGGTCACATAGGCTGTGCATGCCTGTGGAAAATGATTGGGGTAATGTAACTATTAACCACACTACTGACCGTGTGCATCTTCCTGCTGTAGATGGATACGATGATATTGTATTACCAGTAAATGCACATCACATGGTATCTGCAATGTGTGGCTGTGCACCCCAGACACCATTTTAACTCCTGGCTTGATTCAATGAGTGAACATAGTGTCAGCACAATCAGATTCTGACAGGGCTCCTGCCTGGTGCAGCAGTGAGTACAAGACCCTTGTACACCTGCTGCACTTTTTGATCAATTATGAGGGTATCTTGTATAATGTTGATGCCTGCATGTTCTTGCCAGACTGCTGTATGATGCCAGTGGTATGACCTGCTCTGGCAAGCAATGCCAGCATCAATATAGTGATCCAAGGAGCACCACCCAGACCTTCTCCAACAATGGGCAGAAGAGATTGTACTGAGATAGAGAAACTCAATACTTTTGCAAACTGCCTGTTTTTGCAGTGCAACTATACAGCAGGCCTGACACCTAGAGCTACAAATGCCTGCTGCTATAATGGATATGCTGTGCTCATGATTGTTTTATGACTTGCAGAACCTCTGCAAATTGAGGAAAAACAGATTGCCTGCCAAATAAGGCCGAGGCCAGTCAATCCAGTCAGCAGGGTAAGTGTCATGCATTGGTGGCATTACTATATTAATGTATCACAGCACTAAAGCTGTGTACCACAGCACTGTGCAATTATAGTTCATTGTATTTTTCATTTTAATATTTTACCATTAGTGAGTTGCTCATTGGCTTTGTAGATTCTTTCCTTTAGTTCCTGCACTGCTCTACTAAATAGTATCATTTATACCTACAGTTGTGTACTTACGTTATCATCTGTTGTTTGAAGTGTGTTCCATTGCTACAGTTTTGGATTGCTTTGCTGATAAGTCTTTTTCTGCTTACAGAAACTGGTCTAATAAATTGTATGTCTTATCACTGACCATTTATACTTATCTACTGTATTTTTCTAAACTTTTATTGTCTTTTTTTGTTGGTTACGTTATTGTTTAGTTGTTCTCTTTGTACTAATTTTCTGCAAGACTGACTGTGAGAAAAGGCAGAGGTGAGGTAACAGCCATCATATTTGAGAACAGATGCTATGCCAGCTGCTGTTTCTATAGCAGTCAACAAGATTCCCTCTCTCAGGGTGATGAAGGCCATTCTATTGAAGGTGACCTGAAGGGATTCCTGATAGCCTGCATTGTTGCGTTTCTCATTGCTGTTGTAGAATCCTTACCTGAAAGTGGTGTGAAGGATCCCTCCTGGGTCACCCACCCTTCCATCTTCCCACCCTATCCCCATCATGGTTATCCCCTTCCTTATGTGTTACTCTCCATCCCTTGGTTGTTTTACAATCCTTTCCATTAGCAGTTTTCCACCATCTCTCAGTCTATGCCACTGCACTGTTGCCCACTCTTGTATCACTAACTGCCCTGTCATTCTTTGTTAGCATTATACATAAAATACTACAAAATAAGAGCATATGAATAATGAAAATAAGTCACTGAACAAAATCTCAGTATCCACCTTCTAATATCTCAGCTCAATACAGCCTTCAGAGGAAACTATGGGTATAAAACACCACTGACATTACAACTATGAAAGCACACATACTTACTGATGCCATGATATTCAAAACTAATAAATAAATAATAATTATGAATAGAAAACATTGATTAAAACAACCAACAAAATATATTACTGAATTCCAATTAATTTGCTGATTAAGACCTGAGGAAGTTAAAATTTTATATTGCAGCATATGATATGTTTCCTTAAACATTAAGACATTTTTAATGTTATTAATTATTCATCTACTGTTGTTATATTTATTTTATTTATTTATTTTACATTTGTTGACCGGGCTAGTCTAGCTGGATACATTTCCATTTTCAGTAGAGGCCCGGGGAGAAAAGCTACACATAAAATTGAACAAAAAATGTTACAATAGACAAGCAAATGGACAAAATCATCATAGATGAATAGACAAATAAAAAATATAGTACCAATAACAGATATATACAAAGAGAGGATCACATTTCTAAAAATAACATTAAGTAGCTGAAATAACATCAAGAACAAGGCACAAAACAGAGAGCAAAATTGATTAATAATATTATAAAGAACTAATCTTAATAACAGAAGGAGAAAGAGAAGCACTAAAATAGGAGAGGAGGAAGGGAAGTAGTATAAGAAAAGAGAAGGAAAAGTAGTGACAGATTAGCATAGAGGTAAGAAGAAACAAAATACTCTAAAAGGAGGTAGACTGAAGCAGATACAGTAAGAGAGAGGGAAAGTATAGTAGTAGGAAAGTGCAGAGTAGTAGGAAAGCGCAGAGGAGGTAAAGGATTAGTCAGGTTTTGAACAGGAACAGAGCCAGTGGCTTTGGAAGTAATCTTTGATTTTATGTTTAAAGAGAGGCAGAGATGTAGTAAGTGTTATGTCGCTAGGAAGCAGATTCCAGTTCCTTCCTACAGTATTATTGAAGAGAGAGTCACCGGCGGAATTATAAGTCTTTGTTATAGTAACCATAAGTTTACTGGATGAGCGAAGGGAGTTTAGGTTGTTATAAGGGATTAAAAGTTTAGAAAGAATAAGGGTTTTGTTTAGTTGGTATAAGATTTTATGGGCAATAGTGAGTTGAGGGATTAACAGAAGGTTTTGTAGTTCAAGCCAGCCTAGAAGTTTCAGGTTAATACAGTGATGAGTTCTAAAAGGGTTACTAGTGGCAAAACGGGCAATGTTGTTGTAGCAAGTAGCCAGTTTGTTAAGGTTGGCTTTCTTAAGGTTAGTAAAAATTGGTGAGGCATAAAGAAGAGTAGACAAAAGATGAGAGTGGGCAATCTTGGCTCTGGATGATGATGTTAGGAAAGGTTTAATTCTATATAGGCTTCCTATTTTTCTATTGACTGTTTTAATGGTGTTGTTGATATGCTGGTCAAAGGAGAGGTTGTTATCAATTGTTATTCCTAATAATTTTGTTGTTGTATCAGGAGCAATGAGAGTGGCATTATTTGAGGAGATGGTGAAGTCCAAGGGGTGGACCTAGTGCTAGGAGAGAAAAGGAGAAGTTTAGTTTTTGGCATTGAGGAGGAGGTTGCGTCTGGTGAACCAAGTTTCTACAGTGTTGAAGACATTTTGAGTAATAGATGAAAGTTCATTAGGAGATGAAGCAGAGCAGATAAGGGTGGAGTCATCTGCATATTGAATGCAGGTAGATTGAGGAATTGCTAAGTGAAGATCATTGATGAACAGGGAGAAGAGAAGAGGTCCTAGAATGGAGCCCTGAGGTACACCGATGGAAACGGGTGTGAGTGAGGAAATTTGGTTTTCCCAACGAACTGCTTGCTGTCTATTGCCAAGGTAGGATGTAAACCAGTTAATGGCAAGATTATCAAAGGAGAGGGATGTAAGAGTGTTAATTAAAATGGAGTGGTTGACCATATCGAAAGCTTTAGAGAGGTCAATGAAGAGAGCAGAAGAGAGAAGGTTGTCGCTATGGTTCCTGTTGATAGTATCTACAAATGATAGGAGAGCAGTGGTAGTACTGTGATGTGATCTGAAACCGTATTGACAGTTTGCTATTATGTTGTTTTGAGAGAGATGCTGTAAAAGTTGCTGGTGAATACATTTTTCCATTATTTTTGCTAAGGGAGAAAGGAGGGCAATTGGTCTATAGTTTGAGTACTCAATGGAGTTTCCACCTTTATGTAAAGGGATAATATGGGATATTTTCCAGATGTCTGGGATGGTTCCCTCTTGGATTGTCCTGTTTATAAGTATAGATACTGGATATGCAATTTCTTTGGCAGCTTTTTGGAGAAAAAGTGAAGGGAGCTTGTCAGCAGAAGGGGTACACGGCTTCAGTTTGTGGATAAGTCTAGAGATGAAAGATGTAGGAATAGGTTGTATTTTAAAGTTATTTGAAGGGTGTGTTTGGTTTATAGGTGGGCTGGAGTAATTAGTGCTAAGTTGTTTAGCTAGTGATAGAATAGTGTCAGTAAAAAAAGAGTTGAAAGCATTTGCAGTGAGGTGGGGAGTATCTGGGTCGGCATTGAGAGGGCTGGGAGTTTTGGATGTTCCTGGGGAGAGGAGTCTATTTATAGATGACCAAAACAGTTTGGGGTTGTTATGATGAGTTTGTTGAAGTTTGCAGTAGTAGGTTTTTTTGTCAGTAATTATTGCTTTTTTAGTCGAGTTTCTAAGTTGGCGGAAATGAAGAAGGTCAAGGGAATTTCTATGGTTTCTCCATTTAGCCCAGACTTTATTTCTGGAGAGAATTAGCTTTTTAGTTTCTTTAGAGAGCCATGGGGCAATATCGGGTTTCATTCTGATGGTGCGTTCAGGAGCATGTTTGTTGAGAATGGATAAAAAAGTGGTGTTAAAGTATGATACTGCATTTTCAAGGGGAAGAGATTTCAGGGGGCTCCAGTTGCATTTGCTGAGTTCATTTTGAAATAGGTCTATGTTAAAATTTTTAGTAGAACGTATTTTTTGAATGTTAGGGGGGTTTGGGAAATCAGTTCTTTCTCTAGTAATAAAGGTTAAAGCATGATCACTTATATCATCAGGCAGGGTTCCTGCTTTGTAGGCGTGTTTGATTTTGTTTATGAGTATCCAGTCTAAAATACTCTTTTTATTGTTAGGCTTGTTGATTCTAGTGGTTGAAGTAATAGTCTGGGTGAAACCATATAGGTTCATATGAGAGGAAGGATTATCTGCATTGATAGTGTTCCAGTCAACATTGATGTCACCTAGAATTATAATTTCTTGGGGGTAAGTAGCAGATACCCAGCTGAGAAAGGGTTCTAGTATGGGTATATTGTTTCCTGGTGGTAAGTAGATGCAGATAATGTAAAGGGATTTCTTGGTGTTTATTTGGAGTTTTGTAATGATGGCTTCTACTTTGCAATCTGGGGTAGGATAGGCTGGAAGAGTAGAGATATTAAGCTGATTCTTAAAAAGAATAGCTACTCCACCACCTTTACGTTTTGGTCGGTCAAGTCTTATTATGCTATATCCTTGGGGTGTGATCTCAGTGTCTTTTGTTTCTAGTTTGAGCCAAGTCTCTGAGAGGCACAGAATGTCAAATGAATGAATATCAAGGAGGGCATGTAATTGAGCTATTTTGTTTTTTATACTATGAATGTTTAGGTGTCCAATAAGGAGGGAGTCATAGATTTTAGGAGAATTAGTTTTGGGAGAGGGAAAAGCTGGTCCAGGATTAGGGTGGATGTCTCCATCTTGTAATGTAAGAAGATTAGGTTTAGTTATTAAATGGTTCTTTAGAAAGATTTGAAGTATTAGTTTCTTATTGGTAGGATATACATACTTAAGGTGGGAGAGTCTGTGGTATTTAGGTAAGAGATAGTTGGTGTTAAAGGTAATGTTGGAGTGTAAAATGGGAGAAGTATTTGTAAGGGAAGATGTGTGTTTATTGGGGTAGATGGAGTGGGCAGAAAGAGGGTTTTCAAAGAAGGTAAGAAGGTATGCAGAGAACAGGATGGTAAGGAGTGGAATTATAAGTGTGGGCATAGTAGGGAAGATGGGAGGCATAGTTAGAGAGTATTATAGTAGGAGTTAAGGAAGATACTAGAAGTGGCTAAGATAGGAGAAATGATATAAAGCCTAATAGGAGAGGGAGGAGAGAATATTATGTTATATGTATGCCTGCACCTGCTTCTGTCTCTATACCTTGATTTCTGCCTATGCATTTCCCATGATACCTCCCTCTTCCTTTTTTATTAGAAAATAAAAAGGGTACCTCTCCCACAAAAATAGTCTCCTCCTTACACCCCTCCCTCTCTTCCTTCCCATTATACTTCTGCTCATTCCTCATCTTGCACTTTCTCCTTTCTAACCATTTTGCTCCTTAATTTCCTTCCCATTTCTATAATAAAATCAGTAGGAACTTTGCTGTGTAGCCCTTGAATGGGATCCTAGCTATGCCCCTGTTGCATCTGTGAGGTACTCTGATGCATGTGTGAACACGTATAGTGTCAGGCATGCTCAGTTTTAGCAATGATCCTGGGTCATGTGATCATTCCTAGCTTCATCTGCTCCATTGTATGGTGACTGCTGTTTTCATGACTGTGTGTTTCCATTATGCAGCATTACTCCCAGTATGACTACACATTCTCTGCTGTTTTGTACTTCTGATTCCCGGTGTGCTTCTTACAATAACACTGCCATGAAACTGCTCTTTTTGAATACCTAAAATTGTCAACAGAGGCAAAGTTTCAATTTACATTTCAGTACACAACTCCAAATCATCACGAAACTCTACTAAAAATAGCTGACAGTATTAAAGATATTAAGTTCTTTTCACTTAGTTTAATAAATACAGTTATTAGAATCAGCAACAAAGACTGTAATTCTTTAGGCTGAAGAAATGCAAATGAGAACAAAGAGTAGTGAGAGGCTACGGACGAGTAATATACATTAACAAGCAGTTTCAAGTTATATTAAGCTGTGACATGCAACAGATAAACTATACTCAAGCAGCATTAATTGAAAGCATCTAGCTGGGATATCCATATATTTTATTCTAGAAGATCTGGCTAATCTGAAAAAATATTAAGGCCAGGATCCAAAAGAGTTGATCTTAGTGTAAGTGACGTATGTAAAGTCACTTACACTGAGAGCATGTATTTCAGAATCTGGTTCCTAGTGTAAGCCTCTTTATAGATAGGCCTTACACTGAAGTAAGTCACTTACGCTGAAAGCAGGTCTTTCAGAATAAGGGCAGGTTTACAGTGGAGAAAGTCACTTACACTTAGACAGCAACTCTTTTGGGATCTAGTCCATTGTTTCTAAATGTACTGATATATCAAACAAGATCTGTTTTTTACTTCAATGAACAAAACTTAGATTTCAGTGAATTTCTTACAATAAAATCAATACCTGCTTTAAAATAGTACTTAAAGTTTAATATTGAAAAATACTTAGCTGAAAATATGTCATTAAACATAAGCTTTTAATGTTATATTTCAGATACTATGACATTGAATTGCAGCATAGGTTACTACTTTATACAATCTACATTTAGTAAGTATAACATTAATCTTCTCTTTTACATTTAAGCTTCTGATAGCAACTCATTTAAAAACAGCTATCAGACAACTAAATATTGTATTAGACTATTAATAAACACCTAAAAAGGTGTAACTGCATTCCAAAACAAGTAAAGCAGACAAGACTATTGTCTTACTGTACCACTTTAAAAAGTTGCAATTTCTTAACTTTCTAATAAATGTTGACTTCAGATAGTAACACAAATATCAGTTATGACATATATATACATATATATCTATATTTAAATATATATATATATATATATATATATATATATATATATATATATATATATATATATATATATATATATCCCCTTCAAAGGATCAAGATTTCATAACATTGAATTATTGATCTGTGAAGACCAGATGATTGAAGTTGTGAAATATCAAACCTTGTGACTGAAGATTGCCGTACAGTGCAGAACAGGATTAGTTACCTCCTCTGTAACCACCTGTTATCACCTTACACCTTTCTCTACTTCCTATCCTTTTTCATCTCTGTCCTACCTCATACCCTCTTAGCTTTTACTGATCCCATACATGGCCACCCAGCAATATTACCAACTTTGCCTGTTTTTTTTACCATTGCTGGACCTTAGTGTTTCATTAGCTATACTTCCTCTACTAGAACACATCCAAGTTCTATCATCATGTTCTAAGCCTCCCTCACAAGTTTATGCACTTCTCATTTCATCATTTCTGTCTTCATTCAAGCCACATAGACTTGCCTTCCATGGACCTGTCTGAATCAGACTTCAAGCCTAAGCTTAGAGCACCATCCACTTAGTGCCCTGACCCTTTTCTCAAACCTTTACTATCAATAAATATACACAAATGCACTGTGTTGATTAATGTGGCCATAAAGAAATCTATAAGTAAGTTTAAGGTATTTGTAATTGGGCTGGCATGCCTACATATGATGTAACTGGCCCCTGGATCTAATGACTTGCAAGATAGGTATGGCTACTCATAGCAGATACAACCATTCTGGCTGAGTTCCTACCTTCCTTTCTTTAGAACCACACTACTAAAATTAATTATCCTTGGCACACAACAGATTAAGAATGATTACTGAATGTATCCCACCTCCAGGGAATCTGATTACAGGCTCTTGCCGGTAGCTTTAGCTTGGAATTTAAAATCCATGTGAGTTCTCTGTTTAATGGTTAGGTGGCACCCTTACACAGAACCTCAGCCCTAAAAAGACATATCTGTGGTTGGAAGAGTAATTTCTTTTCATTGCCTTTTGTTGTCCTCTGTTGATCTTCCTTCTCTTCTGCTGCCCAGCATTCATTGTTATATTCTTCCAATTATTTATGGTACTTCAGGCTTGCCAGCCCACTGCTCTCCCCCACTAAGATTCTTCTAGATTTAGTGCTTTAATTAGCTATCCTGTTTTTTTTTTTTTATAAAGCTTTGATCTAAAGTGGAGACATATATATATATATATATATATATATATATATATATATATATATATATATACATACATTTTTTTTACTTTATAAGTATATATATATATGTGTGTGTGTGTGTGTGTGTGTGTGTGTGTGTGTGTGTGTGTGTGTGTGTGTGTGTGTGTGTGTGTGTATTATGCACACATATATATATCGACCATGGGATGGGCAAGGCCAGTCTATAGTCAAATGAGGTGGGTAATTTCAAACACAAAATGGAAAATTGGCTAGGCTTAAAATCTCCCACAAGAGCAGCTAACCTAGCACTTAAATAGGAACCTATGTATCTGTCATAAACCCTTGACTACATCTCAGCCAAAACAGATTCAATTATCCGCTCAGGTGACCAATGGAGCAACAGGGAAGGGATAAGCATGTTTGTCCTGGGTGGCGAGATGTCACTGATCTGCACACTAAGGGGATGTAAGGTCCAAAGAGGTGAGTTGTCCTCATATGAAATCTATGAGTGTGTGTGTGGGGGGGGGGGCAGGTAAGGCATTAACATCCCCTCAGAAGGAAGCTCAGGCAAGCCAAGCTCCCAGGACATGTTAGTATACTAAACACAATTCCATTTTATTAACTGTTTTATTTCATTTACCGTTGTCCTACTTCTTAAAAACAGGAGGTTATTCTTCAGTGGTCAGAGTACAAATGCAGCCAATGTGCAGAGAAGGAAATGGTTTGACACTTCATTCGCCATGGTGCTGAAGGATATATATATCAAGCCTCTCCAAATTCACAGCACGTTAGAGCACTTGGCTCTCTGCATTATTATTTTTCCTATCTAGCTCCAAAGCACACTCATAAAGAAACAAGTAAACAAGAATATAAGCTCCTCTGTACTTTGTCAAAACCCTAATGAGAAACAGAGCATAAATACTCTATCGATGCTATCACTGTTTTTAGACAAATAGTAATAGCATCAAATACTAAGTTCTCTTACCTCGGATTAATTGCCTCATAACATTTATGTTTTTCTTCTTTTCGTCTTTAGTATCTCTCATTGTGGACTAGGATCACTTCATGTGCTGTCCCTTCGTTTGTCTTGTTTGCCTTTACTTATGTTCCAGTCTGTGTTGCTTTTGTTCCTTTGTCTGCCCATTCCTTCTTAGTCTGCATATTTTTTTTTCTCTCTTATCTACCATAAAATATCTGTGACTATCATTGCTACCAATATGTTGAAACTGGGCTTTAGTGGGTTTTTTTTTGCTTTTTCCATTCATGGGCAGTTGCATATCAGATACTTGAGTAACTGGAAATGTCCTTAGTCATAATGGGTAGTTATGGCTAAGCACAAGAGCAATGGATAAAGATGATTCTGTGCAGATGTTGTTGCTAAGATAAAACAGCCTGCTGTTCAGCAGAGGATGCTTGTTCCTTGCATCACAAGTGGATTAAAAGCCTGATTCAGGAAAAACTATTTCTGCAACATCAAGGCACAACTGTGACTCATAGCTACACAGTAAGAATCTTTGCAAATAGCTACTGTTTTGGAGCACTTACAGGACAGAACACAACTTCAAATAGTTCCCTTGTATTCATAAGCTTTTTACTTCTTATTTAGATTTATCAGTTCTTAAATTGCTTGCTGGAACATTCTGTTTTTCATACATTGCTTTGGGAAATGGTTTATTTCAAACTTTATTTGTTTAAGTCATATAAAAGAGCCTTAGTGGATAAGGCACAATGCCATAATGGCTTGTTTTCAAAGGAAGCACTGCCAGTTATCAAAATTGTTTGATGAGAAGCATTCAGCAGCAAATTAATTATTAATGCGACTTGCATCATAACCATGCGGTTTATATTTTGTAGACAGATTTTCAGGATCACATTAAAGGAGCATGATGCCACAAGGAACTCAATAAAAAAAGTCATATTTTTCCTAGAGCGCTCTCAAATAACTCAGAGGGGTTATATCTTACATAACAGTGAATCGGCTTATTTTAAAACATCACTGAACAGCTAAAGTACAAAAAATGTGACATCATATGGCTAAATTTTGAGACCAGTGTAAAGTACCAGAGGCCTACAACTAATATTATTAAAACTTGACAGAACTTAGATTTCTGAATGTGATTAACCACATGAAAGCTTTGGAAGGCATTACAAAATTACTATCAGAATACATTTGGCAGAGGATCAATTATCTTCAGACAATATGTAATTAAAATCTCCTCTACTGGCCCTCTGTGTACATGATGGCATGTCTCATCAGTAGATTAACTGATGCTAGCCACCACAATGATATCTTTCTAATTTGATATAATAATATGCAATTCCTCTGACTGTTATCCTTTTTGTCATGCATGAAAAATTTATGTTTTAATATTCTAATATCCTCCTAATTGCCATCTATAAAAAGAGAAACAGTAATGTTATGGATTAAATTTTGCACACCTCATCTTGTAACAAATGTTTGCCAAGACGTCATATTCACAAAAAATTAGTTTTTTATGCATTATCATACGTCTCATCAAAGGTGGCAATGTTAATAAAGGGCAATCAGACACACACACAATTCTATGAAAGGATTCATACAATGTGTGTGATATTCTCTCACTAAAAACATAGACCCACTCCAACTCTGTCACACACACACACACACACACACACACACACACACACACACACACACACACACACACACACACACGCACACACACACACACTGCCTCTAAAATTGTTCCTGCATGCTTAGTTTATGTAATCCATGAATTTGGACTAATAGATTTGAACACATGTGCATTTACTTAATGACTTCTGATGATCCTGGTACCTAGCTACATAGATAAAATTTTACATGACTGTTCATGAATACAGCTTGTTACTCAAGGCAACCTTCAGAATGGGTCACTGTTAGCATGTGCACATTTTTAGATGACTCTAAAACATACAGAAAATAATGTGGCAACTTGGCACACACACACACACACACACACACACACACACACACACACACACACACACACACACACACACACACACACACACACACACACACACACACACACACACACACACAAAAACTATGTAGCCATTCATTCTGGACATTATATTAATAGTTCAGCATAGCTGTGTTGGTTTTGAAGTTGTGTATCTTTAAGAAAAACAAAGTCACCAAAACCCTCTACAGAATCGAGTTTGGAACAGTGCTTTTGAAATCTAGTAGCCTTATGCAACTTGATACGTTGTAACATGACATCTGAATAGGTTCAAGAGCTCACTCATACATTGTTTGGTGCTGGCATGCAACATACCTAAAATTCATTTTACAATTTAGAACTTCACCAACTCTTGACACGTCTTACGTCTCATGAAAATTCAATTTAATCCAGTCTGGCAACTGCATGACATAGAAATTCTTGTTCTAATAGCAAATGGCACATGGTCATGTACATTCACAACAGAATTATTTTCTGACATTTTTGAAGTGCTGGCTTTTACCCGGTTTCTTTTTAGATTTACTTGAACTTTTCCCTGCGCACATTGTACTCAATTTTCTGTCAGAACAGCATTTCATATTTATTTGATTTTTCAGAGGCATTGCATCAGTCCATTGAAATTAATGGGACTGTAATATAGAATTATAGTTCAGGTAAATCACAAAGTCATTTGCTCAGATACATATTTTCATCAAAGGCAGGAAGTAGAGCTGAATTTCTGTTTTCAGAGTTGCCACACTCCCACACCTAGTATGTCAGGATCATTAGCTGTGCTGTCCCCAAAAGATATAACATATTTACACTTTACTTTTGTGTAGCAACAGTCATGGTGATACCAAATCCCTGCACATTATAATTTTTCTTCAAATGCCTACATGTAGCAAACACTTCGATGAGGATTAGCGTCATAACTCTTTGAACCTACATCAGACTGTAATGATTTCTAATGCATATTTTTTTCCAGAAATGAAAAATGCAATACTTTTGGGGCTACTGTGCCATCATAATAAACATTAATTAAATTACGTGCATTCAATTTTCTTAGGCTCTTTTTCATGCCATTTCATTATTTACTTCAGAAAATATTTAGAAACAAAATATGCACTGAATATGACCATTGCTTGAATAAATGCAGGGGGAAAAAAGAGTATAAACATCTATTTACAGATAGCTGCATGCAAGGAATGCAAAAGGGATATGTCACTGTGCACTAGCCGGACAGAATGTTTTCAGGAATGAGGAGTCTCAAAACTGTTTATATTGAACAAACGTTCTTACAATGCATTGTGGAGATTCCCTGAAAAACTGAGATCCCACTGTGCTGAAATGGAAGACAATACAGATGCACAGATAAAATATGATAGGTGTCAAGTATGTCACCTACACAAACCTGCACCTGCTATTAAGGCACAGCAGCAATCCAAATACTAGATGAGGTGGCAAATAACTCTATCAATACTTTATTTTTTATACTTATATGTCTATATCTATATTTGTATCTATATATATATATATATATATATATATATATATATATATATATATATACACATATATATATATATATAAATATATATATATATATATCTATATCTATACATACATACACACAAGCGCGCGCACACACTCACACACACACACACATACACACACACACACACACATTTGTATACATAGATATCCGTCTACTGACTTTAAATGAGTAATCCATATGTTAATCTCAAAAGGTCAGCAAACTGAATGTAGACATATTACCATGCATGCACCAAGAAAAAACCTTGGCACGTGCAATTCTGCACATAAAAATAAAAACAAATAACAGGGCAAGTCATCCTGCACCTTCCATGTGGAGAACTGTGTCCCCCCATACCCCTTGCTAATTATATATACTAATTGTGACATTGCACAAAATCGGGGAAAGGGCATATTTTCTTACCCTAAGAATTGTGCAGTCTCACACACCTGTAGGCCATCTGTATATTTAACCAAATGTGATCAATTAAATAGATGTTGACAAAAGACAAATTAGAGCAAATGCAGGATTCCTAGAAATATATATTTATTTATATTGATATATATATATATATATATATATATATATATATATATATATATATATATATATATATATATATATATATATATATATATATATATATATATATATATATATATATATATATATATATATATATATATATTCAGATAGATAAGCATTTGTATGTTGTGTGATCTGTTTAGAATCACTAATGTGTACTTCAGGGAGATTCAATATACCAATTCACACAGCCATCAAATGTCCATGACTGTATCAAAGACAGAGAACAAAAAAGATGCTGAAATTAGTGCACCCCCCAAAATAAATGTGCAACTTTAAATATATTAACTCCAAGATAAGTGTTGAAAATAACAAACTCCTTTACCTGACTATTTCATGAAAATAATCACAAAACATACTGTCCTGTGAATGGTTTGTTTCTATCCATTAATATTCACTTACACAACTACATAACACCAATATGATGAAACACACTCTTGACTAAATGTACCAGTAGTGGAAATATGTGAATGAATGGCATCTATCTATCTATCTATCTATCTATCTATCTATCTATCTATCTATCTATCTATCTATCTATCTATCTATCTATGTGTGATATCTGTGTGTGCATGTGTGTGTGTGTGTGTTTGTGTGTGTGTGTGTGTGTGTGTGGAAAACTACATCCTATTCAAATCAGGTAAACCTTCATACTAAACTTATAATAATATAAACAAACAAATGAAGAAAACAATGCCACAGTATTCCAAATGAGAGCATAGACTCTTAATATGCAGTATTGTCACTTTTCTCCTTTAATAATTTATTAGGACTTCATCAGATAAAATAATGTTCAAACTGCTATCACACATATACAAAGATGCATATAAACATGTATAAACAATGACTAAAATCAACTAATTAAAATTAATTTAACAATATGTGATATTCTCTTCACTTTCCACCCAAAGAATAGTTTTGTAGCGATTGTGACATTAAGGATTCATAAACAACACACACACACACACACACACACACACACACACACACACACACACACACACACACACACACACACACACACACACACACACACACACACACACACACACACACACACACACACACACACACACACACACACACACACCTACATAAATATATGCATAGACAGAGCTATAGGTATAGATATATATAGATATAAATATAATCTAATATTTAATTTTTTTCTTCTTGCTTTAAGTTCACATTTAATACTTATTGCACCATTTAAACCAGGGGTGGGGGGGGGGGGGTCTATATTATAAAACCGAATGTTTAGGTTGCCAAACACCTAAATGTTAACACTTACACGGCAAAAGCTGAAAAACGTGAATGGCCACTTCCTTGTATTTTTCCAGAGGGAAAAAATTAACTTGGCCAGTGGACAGGAAAACAAACTTTCAAACACTAATCAATATACCAACTCTGAGATTACTCTACATTGGGAAAAAGTGCAAATTCCCAATGACGGCCAAGCGATTTTTGTCCCTGTGGAAAAACAAGAAAAGCAATGGACAAAGTACACTCCAAGCAATATCAAAAGTAATGATACTGTAGTTTAATAAAGTAAGGTTAGTGCTTTCGTGCAGGTCAGTGCCTGCACTTCTTCAGACAAAAAAAACACATTGACAAAATCAGTTAAATACCTTTTCCCAACAAATAACCACACCTACCAGGAGTCACATGAGCAATTAAACAATTAAATACAATCAAATACATTAACCCATGAGTAAACACAAAAAATGTTCTATTTAAAAATCCATTTAAAAATGTGTAAGCCCTATGATAGGCCAATGGAAACACATAAAAGCTCCGACTATGGTTGGAAAGGTGTGAGCTTTTATCACAACTTCGATGTGATGCCTTTAGATATCTATGTTGTGTGCTCCACTGTCTGCATTTTGAAACTAATGAGTTTAATGAGATAAGTCCTTTTGTTATTTGTGTGTATATTTATTTATGTATAAACTTTTTATGTGTTTCCATTGGCCTATTGAGCTTACATATTTTTAAATATACTCATATAAATGTGTGTAAAACTATATTTATTATTTTGATAGAGCATATTTTTAACCATTACTTTTTTTAGCAAATGCATATATTTATAATAGATGTTATGCTTTGTTTTAGTGAAATTCCTGCTGATACTTCAATACTCTTACCAGTTTTTAAATTTAGTTCTGTGAATGGTCTTCAACTTCTGGTTAAGATTTTCTTAAAAAGATTTACAAATTCCATTTAAACATGTGGTGGCTTGGGTACTGAAGTGGCATTTAACACTTACATGTGAACTTTAATATCTAATAAAATGCTGCTATAGGCAAGAAAAGCTATAAACGTAATACCACAGCTAAGTCTGATGAGATAAATGGAAATTTCTTGACTGGTATTACTGAGCCCACTATCCCAAGTTTAATGTACCTTTTAAAAGAAACTTTACTATATGGCTTCATTTCAAAAATTTGGAAGGAAGCCTTATTAATTCCTATATCCAACAGGGGTGATAAGACATCAATGGACAGTTTTCAACTGATAAATCAAGCATGAAGTTTAATGGAGGCATTTGAGAGCTGCTAAATGCTTTGATTATGAATGCTGTATCACCAGCAATGGATATATGCCAGTGTGACTTTATGGCAGAACAATCTTGTTAAATTAACCTCTTCAGTTTTTAGCAGCTTATTTATGAAGCACTCAGTGCAGTTCTTCTAATGGATGCAATACAGCTAGATCTACCTAAAGCCTTTAACAATGTACTGCATAAGGTGATGTTGAGACTAAAGCATAAAAAAGAATCTATCTATGAACCTATGAACCTAGAAATAATTCAGATATGTTTTACTACAAAAATTAACAGAGTAAAAAGGTTAGCTTTACGAAAAGATAGAAAAAACTATCTCTGTTCTTAATTAACTATCAATTGATTAGAGAAGATGTTGTTATGATGTCTAAATGAATACAAATTATGAGTTTGGGGCACGTGACATTTAGTCTTATGGAGCACGCTGTAGCAACAAGAAATACAACAAATAAAAATACACACACACACACACACACACACACACACACACACACACATATATATATATATATATATATATATATATATATATATATATATAAACATACATAGATATATACATATTAAGATGACAGCATCTTTTCTACTGGTAAATAAACAAAAAACATCTCAAGATAGGGAAAATATGTGATAAATTGATTCACTACTTCATACAAGGAAACTGGTCACTTTTATATAATTTAAGAATGGGTTGGATAATTAGCTGTTTAACAATGCCTATGACCACACTTTAATAAGTAGCAAACTGTTTAAAGACCTTCCCCTGGATTCATGAAGCTCCGTGCAAGAATAAGGCTATTCTTGCATGGAGTGGTTTGTATTTGATTAGGATAGCAGCGTGCTTTGCACATGCATGAAGGCGTGCCGCTATCTAAACTAAATGGACACGAGCCAGGAACGAGTCAGGGGGCATGTGTCAGCAGTCCCAGCAACTGAAACATGCCTCCTTCACTTTGAAAGTACCATACGGCACTTTCTGACACAGAAGAGTGTCAAACTATATAATATTAGAGCCTGGATCTAATATTATATAGTAAATGAGTGTCCACAGACACTGAAATGTAAATAGCTAACATTTCAGTGTCTGCGGACACTGAAAAAAAAATTACCACAAATACCTAGAGAAAGCAGGAGCCTTCAAGTGCACACCCCCAAATGTATGCACTCTTGCCCTGTAGGCATGGAAGCAGTAGGGCAAGAGGAAAGGAATAAAAAATAAAGAAATGTAATTTTTTTTCATGAAATAAATCCAAGGTTTAAGCACCACGCAGCTTGTTTGTGCAGCACACTGCTATGCTTAGCCTGGCTGGAATCCTGAAAATGATAGCAAAGTGCTACTGTGATAGAAAACTTCATCAAGCTGCTGTAGCATAGTGGTACTGCCATGGTATAGCATGTAGATCATGTTTGGTTTGAATCCCCCCTGGCAAATTATTTAATAAACTTTTAAGAAATGTGAAAAATAGATGTCAATCATATGGCTCACGTATAGCACAGTAGGTGTTTGAATATGTAAAATATAAATGTAGAAATCAATTTATAACTTTAATGAAAAAAATAGATTTAAGCAATGCTTTGCTAGTGTAAGCATTGCTTACCTGCATTCAGCTCTGCTTAGCTGGTGTAAGCATTGCTATGTGGATTTGCCTGGAGCTAAGCATGTTGCAGCATATTAAAACCAGTGAATTATGAAAAAGTATGGGAAAATAGCCCTATTTAAACCACACAGGTAGGAATACAGCCATAACCATTTGGGATTGCACACAGCTGGACCAAAATGGCTGGTGTCTGAGAAGGTGTACATTTCCGAGCACAATTTTGGGCCATCCAGGAGTCCAGGGTCATGGTTGGGCTCCTTGTTAAAAACCATGATGGCAGGCTGCTGCAAGGCCAGTACCAGGGCTCACAGTACAAAGAGGGAGGCCTGGGACCAGCTTGCACGTGGTCTCACCAGTGCCACTGGCATACCCCTGACTGGTGAGCAGGTACATCATCACTTTAATGATTGGAAGCAGAGGAGGGGTACAGTCTTGAACCAGTGGATCCAAGAAGCCTGATCGCAGGATGTCCCACCTGTCTGTAAGTATGCATTCTTATGTATCTGCAACTAAATATGGAAAAAGTTCAACTTGTGACTGTGCATTTGTGATTAATGTGTGATGTCTCCCCATACAGCTGCTGTGGAGAGGTCTCAGAATGTCTGGGCTCATGCATAGCGACTGGCCTGGCTCTGTCGGCAGTATAGTGAGTACAGAATACCCCCTACTATTAGCAGTAAGAAATCAAAAGTATAGTAATGGTAGTACTGCTTGTATATATAATTGTGCTGAAAAAGTCAGAAATAAATGCCTGTGCCAGGCTGCCAGTGTTACACTGGAGTATTCCCAGCTGCTGTGTAAAACAGATATCAATAGCAAACAAAGTGCAATATGCAGGACAGGAGTATTTGAACATGTATGAGTGTGTCTGAGTGAACCTGCCAAGAAAGTACCATTTCAGGGCTACTGTAACAGAAATGAAAAGCATTTCCCTGTGTGGATCATGCAGGAATAGTAATTGTGGAGTTCTGAGTTGTACACAGATAAAAACTAATAAAGGTGATCCCAAACACTGGTGTATGTCATCTCACTTGTATCTGATAAATAGAAATGTGTATGTCCTGCAGAATGCATTAACTGAGGTCAACTAATTTAGCACGGCTTGTCTGCAAACTTCAGAATGGGCATGTCAAATAACTGGAAAAAGCAACAGTACATATTCCCATCAGAATGTGTTTTACTTGTTTGTCTGCCAGCATTGTCCTTAACTTTTCAATTTCAGCCGTATGTAGCTGTGAATGTACTGAGAAATGTATAAGGCTAACAGGTGCAGACCTAAAACCTACACTGTGTACTCAGGAATCTAAATTGCAGTATGTAGTTGTAAAACAGTTAAATTTGCAATCCAGCTAATGTGTACATGTTTCACAAACAGTGACAACAATATTTGTTGTGTATGCATAAAATGTACTAAAAATGGGAAACAAATAATGCAATATGCGATAATAAAAGTACTGTGCACAAAAATATGTACTAGATAGAAATGTCATAAACAAAATACAACACTTCCCCAGTAGCTTGGTCTGATAGGGACTAAGCCTGTAATTCAATTTTGCACACACAGCATGGTTCGAATCCAGGGACCACCATTAACATCTCAGTCTGGTTCTACAGTTTTAAACTGCAATCTGAATAGAAAAATGAATGTACTGCAACATATGCATTTTCCATACAGGTCACACAGGTAAGTCAATCTGAATAGAAATAGTAGTATGATGTGTATAACTATGAAAGGTGTACAATTGCTATTTTGATCAGACCCAGTCTTACAAATGGATGCAAGCTAGACATCCACACTCTGCAGTCTGGCCCAGACAAGCCCCTCAAGTGTCACACTGTCACGGATAGTTTCCCAAGTTGACAAGAAACCTGCACAGAGACAGTGTCCCAGTAGATGTATGTGAAAGACACAACACACACTCCAGAGCCTGCAACTAACATGTGAATCTGAAATATGTGTAGAAACAGCAATGTAATGTGCACACAGTTCATCTGGACAGGCCCACAGGTAAAGAAATTGATATAGAAACATGTCTGATGTGTATAACTAAAATAAGGGTACAAATTGCTCTGTTGATATCTACAGATGTTGGTGTGCTGTGGCAACCCCATGGCCCAGGTAGAGTGTAAGTGTGGTCAGAATGCAGAATAGTGAATAGTAGTGTACTGACAAATATACTTGATAGCAGTTGTCAATTGAATCTGTTTCCTTCCCCCACCCAACCATCACACTGAAACCAACATGGGTATGTTTCTAAACAAACCTCTACATTTGGGACCATTGTTCCATTTGGTTTATCATTGTTTAAACTGTGTGCATACTAATATCCCCTGTTGAATAATCACCTTATTGCCTGCCTGACATACCACATACTGGCATGCTGCTGCAACCCTGAATGCCATTCCATATATGCATGGGTTCTGTTTGCTATGGCACTGTTATAATTGCACTGTTTTGGGTTAATGAGAATATCCATACATGCTTTTTTGACTAATGTTGTAATGTGTTGTGCATGACTAACCAATATTTATTGTTAATTTCCACAACATAGCACATATGGGAAGGCAGATGCCAGTGGATCTACCTCTCCCACCCCACCTGGCAGATACATCAAGTTCCAGAATGTCTGGGACCCAACCCAGACCTCCCTCTTCTGCTGGTCCTGCACCACCCTTGGGGGGAACCACTGTAGGGGATGGGGCTCACCCCCCCTGCAAGTGGGCACAGTGAGGACGTTGTCACCCAGGACGAGGTCTGTGGCATGGTATGCAGTGTCCTCCAGATGGAGCTGGATGACCGCCTGCACCAGGTGAAGGGCATGCTTTTGCAGTTAGAGGGGCAGGTGGCCCCTCCAGCTCAGCCCCCAGCTAAGCCACCTTTGGGGCAGTGAAGGAGTAGTAGTGACTGCCATCAAGTGGGGACATCAGTGCCACTACTACTATCTGGGGGCTCATGAGCCTCAGATTCCCAAACACCCTCGCCATCAAGGTGTCTACCCCCATGTGTCATACACCACCCCATGTCTGCTGTCTTGTCTGTCTGCAAATGCAACCTCTCCTACCAAACCTCCCTCACCACACTTCACAATAATCCTTCCTTAACATCTCACTCTCACCTTAAAAAAAAAAGGGCAACTGTCCCACAAAAAAAAAAAAAAAACGCGTCCCATACATAGCTCTGCATTTCTCCCAGAGTTATATACCCAGCACACAGTCTAACCCTACCAATCGTCCATATTATATGATTCCCACACACCTCCCTGTAGGGTGTTAAGCTCTAAATTCTAAATTGCTCACACTGAAAGCAGTTTTTGCTGCCAAAGAAATGCAAAGCTATATTCCTTTCCTTCAGCCGTCCTGCACATCCCTACTTGTTTCTCCTCTTGTTTGTTCCCCTGCTTACCCCAATTTCACCACTTTCTCCCTTTTTTGTTTTCTTTGTTTGAAATTAGTGTGGGTTTAAGTGGCCGTAAGAGGCCGAAAGCGGGTGTAAGAGAAGCTAAGCTTACATAAGTGTCGCTTAGCTCTGCGCAAACCCACGCAAACCCACTTACAACTGCTTTAAAGTGCCTTAATCACTCTGTCTCCAACAGCCCCTGTTCTGTCCAGCAACAAAATAAGCAGCCCTTGCAAGTGTCAAGCCCAGGACCCTGCACACTATAGCCAAAGTTATTTACCACTAAGCCATTTCAGATATAAATAAATGTAATATTTTCTCATACATATCATCCAGCACAGTCATTCAACAGTAGGGCAAATGTATTTATATATGTAGATGTATGTATGTATGTATATATATATATATATATATATATATATATATATATATATATATATATATATATATATATATATATATATATATATATATGTATACACCTATATATATATATATATATATATATATATATATATATATATATACACACACCTCCCTGTAGGGTGTTAGGCTCTAAATTCTAAATTGCTCACACTGAAAGCAGCTTTTGCTGCCAAAGAAATGCAAAGCTATGTTCCTTTCCTTCAGCCGTCCTGCACATCCCTACTTGTTTCTCCTCTTGTTTGTTCACCTGCTTACCCCAATTTCACCACTTTCTCCCTTTTTTGTTTTCTTTGTTTGAAATTAGTGTGGGTTTAAGTGGCCGTAAGAGGCCGAAAGCGGGTGTAAGAGAAGCTAAGCTTACATAAGTGTCGCTTAGCTCTGCGCAAACCCACGCATACCCACTTACAACTGCTTTAAAGTGCCTTAATCACTCTGTCTCCAACAGCCCCTGTTCTGTCCAGCAACAAAATAAGCAGCCCTTGCAAGTGTCAAGCCCAGGACCCTGCACACTATAGCCAAAGTAATTTACCACTAAGCCATTTCAGATATAAATAAATGTAATATTTTCTCATACATATCATCCAGCACAGTCATTCAACAGTAGGGCAAATGTATTTATATATGTAGATGTATGTATGTATGTATATATATATATATATATATATATATATATATATATATATATATATAAAAATATATGTATACACCTATATATATATATATATATATATATATATATAAATATATATACACCTACATAAATATATATATATATATATATATATATATATATATATATTATATTATATAGATATATATATAGATATATATATATAAACACAATAAATAAACATATGACCAAAGGCACTGTTAATGGGGATGAAGGGGACCAAATTAAGTACCTCTTGTAATTATTAATATCACCCCCTCCTCCACAGCCTAACAGATTTGCCTTGCAACACAAAACCAACACTTGCAAGTCTCACACCCAGGACCCTACACAACATAGCCACAAGAAGTTAACAGTAATCTAGCTCAGCTGTATGATGTCAGGATATCAATTACATATCATGCAGAACAGTCTGTCTACCATAGGGAATGTACAATTTGGAAGCAGTAATTATTCCAATGATACACGCACAAGAGCTGTAGTAATTGGTTGTTTTGGACCATTTCTAGCTCTTTTGTAGTTCCCTGTTTAAAATCCGCGTTTGCGCAGCTTTGCCCGATTGTGCGCATAGGCAGCGCCGGTTAAAGAAGGTTAAACTTCTTCTGGCTCCGCCAAGTCTGCTCTTCAAATTTTCCCTTAAGGAAGCTCTACTCTTAGTATAATCAGACTACTCACTATATTATAAGCCTAGCACTCGTTCTCAATACTTCTCTACTAAGTAAGCACTCTCGTACTAAGTAAAGCACTACATCTACCTACCACCCCTGTGAATATCTACTTCCCTTAAAGGCACAGCACTCCCTTATACTGTTCTAGCATGTTGAGTGGTAGATTACTGGCGTCCTCTCCAGTTCAGCTGGTTAATCTGGGTATCTTGAGACAATGCTACAATTGTCTCATGTACACAGACAACCCTCTCCTCCTCCCAACAAACACAAATACATGTGAGAGATGCAACTATATAGCCAAACTGGAGGCTGAACTCTCTCAACTCAGGGCTGGCATGACTAGACAGGAGGAGATGGTAACCACACACACAACAATCCCAGTCCCACATAGACCTACCACAACTGCAAACCAAACACATAAAAACACAAAGACATACTCAGAGGCTCTAATAAAAAACTTACCAAAACAACAGAGGCTCCCAAAGCAGACATCCAAAAATCCACCACCTCAAAACAAAACACATGCAACACATACTTCAATAAATCAGTGTGTCAACCAATCACAGCCCTTAAGGCCAAACACCATGCCTGATACACTAGTAATAAGTGACTCTATAGTCAGAAACACTGATGTCCCGCTGACCAGGCTGAACAAGGAGAGGGTGACTGTGGGCTGCCTATCAGGAGCTAGGATCCGACACATAACACACGCACTCAAGTCACTCCAAAGCAAGTACAAATATGACTCCGCTGGCATGAATGACCTGAGACGTACCTCCCTGGACTACATGAAAAGAGACATAGAAGAGCTCTCCGATTATGTAGCCCAGGCTGGAATGACCCTGACCCTGAGCAGCATCTTGCCCTCACCAAGAATGATGCCACAATACAAAGACAAGATGATCAACTTTAATAATTGTCTCAAGTAATGGTGTCATTCTAAGGGGATCCAATGTCTGTCTGCCTGGGATGACATGTTGGACAAGCCACGCTGCTTCGCAAGGGATGGCTTACACCTGTCACCACTGGGCTTCCGGATATTGGCTAAGGCTCTTGCCACCCCCATAGTGCCTTTTTTAGGCAAGGCTCAAAAGACAAACCCACCTCCTTAGAAAACAAAAATGAAAAAAAACTAAGGGTAATGCTGTTCAATGCCAGAAGTCTAAATCTCAAGATGCAGGCACTCGATGCACTCCTCAGCATGGAGAACATTGACGTCTGTTCAGTAACTGAAACCTGGTTCAAGGCTCCTGAGAGCACCCCAGTGCTACCAGGCTATACCTCGTATCATGCTTTTCGGCCCCAAAACCCGGGCCGAACCACAAAGGGAGGGGGAGTGTCCATATTCATCAAAGACACCCACACCTCCAGGTTAGTAGCAACACATGAAACATCAGAGACCATACAGGTGCAACTATCCATAGGCAAAACTGCTATACAACTGGTAGCATGTTACAGACCACCCTCCCAATCTCAGGAACCCCACTCAGCCTTCCTGAAGACATTGGAGGATATGAATGTATCACAAAATACCATCATACTGGGAGACTTCAACTACCCAAACATAGATTGGGTACACTATTCTAGCCCTAATACCCTAGCCCAAAGGTTCCTGGAATTCATAAATTCAAATGCACTGGAACAACTTGTCACCTCTCCCACTAGGGGAGATAATATACTAGACCTGATCATCACAAACATGGGGACAAAATGCTCCACACTGGAGGTATACCCCTCACTAGTGAGATCTGACCACAAACTAATCACCCTGGATATACATTTTTTGTTTTTTTCGTGTCTGTTATTTCGTTGTCGGTGTTATCAGGTAGACCCATATATATATAGATACACACACACACACACACACACACACACACACACATATATATATATATATATATATATATATATATATATATATATATATATACATATATAAATATATACATTTATGTCTACATATATACAAACACACACACACACACACACACACACACACACACACACACACACACACACACACACACACACACATATATCTATATATATATATATATATATATATATATATATATATGTGTATGTGTGTGTTGAATGTCAGTGCTGCACAATATGTGTGACGTGTGAGAAAACATCACACATATCTATACACACACACACACACACACACACACACACACACATATCTATAATATATACATATATATATATATATATATATATATATATATATATATATATATACAGTAGTAAGTGGGTGCAAAATGGACAGGTATGTCTGGTATAAAATCTATGTTGGGAACACATTGCCCTTGTTTGTGAAGGTGGGATTGGTATGTTGAGAAGGATAGTAGGTATATTTGTGGAGGTAGGTTGGGTTGGAAGACAGACAAGACAGCATACAGGGGCAGTATATGACATGTGGTGGGTAAACACCTTGGATGGGGAATGGTGTTTGGAATGTGGAAGCCCATGAGCCCCCACATGGAAACAATTGGACCAAGGTCCCCACCCCTGGGCAGTCACAACTGCACCTTCACAGCCCTAAAGGTGACTGGGCTGGGGGCTGAGCAGGAGGAGCATGTGGACCCTGTGATTGTGTACTGAGGGCCTTAAGATGGAGTACACATCCCCCAAGTTCCTCTGGAGCTCCCAATGCACCAGATCCTGGACCTGACTTCAGATGACAGCATCCTGTCTGTGTGTGCTCTCGAAGGGACACACACACACACACCATCCCCTGAGGTGGTTCCACCTGAAGTTAGTGTATGACCAGCAGATAATGAGGTCCCTGGGTGGGCCCCAGATGTGCTATGGCCTGATAACATAGCCAGCTGAGGTTAGAGAGGTGGCTCTGCTGTGAACTGTTTTCCCAAACATGCTATTGTGTCACATTTATAGTACATATGTGGGTAGTAATAGTCCACACATTCCAGGATTATGTCTAACAGTATGCATAGATATCCCCATTAACACAAAACACCAGATTTGGAGCAGTCACATAGCAAACAGAGCACGTGCATGTATGGAACCATAGTGGCCCTTACAATGGCATGCAGGTTACATTATTCGGAACAGGCCACCAATGATAGTGTTTCGACATGGAACATGACTAGAAACACATTGCACACATTGTTGTACAATACGATATATGTCCCAACAGTAGGTTTGCTGTAAACATACCTGTTGAGTTGTGTGTTCAAATTATTGTTGCAGATATGGTGGAGAAGGTGGACAGAGATGTGTATTAACATCTATTATATCCTTGCTGTATGAGGTCCTCAGATCTTTTTTCCTCTTTATGTCTTTCAGGCACCATGTCACTAGAGAGCTTGCCAGTTTACTCCCCCCAGGAGAATAAAGTGATTATACAACACCTGGTGCAGCACTACCACACCCTGTTTGGACATACAGCCCATGATATGCAGGAGAGGACTGCCATGTGGAACAAGCTCATCCACAGGGTAAAGGATGTCAGCCTGCATAACCACAGTTATGAGCAGGTCTGACATCTTTGCACTGACCTAGTCTGCCGTGCCCATCAGCATGCTGCTGCAGTTAGGAGGGACCAGCTAGCCATGGGGGGGGGTTCATGCTATCCACCCCCCCACAACACATGTTGAGGAGCTCCTCACCAGCCTTGTGGCACATGCCCACTCACAAATACAAGACCCTGTGGAGAGCATTGTGGAGATGGATGCTACCCACACTATGGATGAGGAGCATGCTGGTAAGGTCACAGGGCACATCAGTTGACCACTGTTTCTTATCCATCTGCATCTGTAGAGTTTAATAATGCATATGTGACATAAAATGTACATGGTCTGTTGCTGCATTGTAGTAATATGCAAATGTGCATTATCTGTAGTATTGCGGGTTTGTAGTGTTGATGTACTGTAATGCTGCTCCCACCCTGTACCAATGCCATAGGTGTGGCTACTGACATCACATCTTTCACACATCTTTGTAGGTCCCACTAGCATACCTCTGGGGCAGCAGCCTGTAGCTGGAGAATATGGTGCTATTTGTTCAGGTTTGCCAATACACAGATCATGTTATGGCCATGGTATTTGCCATGCACACATTTAACACACCTACCCATAATGCATGCTGTACATGTTCACTTATTGTTGCTGTTAACTGCACTGCATTACAGTGGTCACAATGGTGGCATATCTGAAGGATATGTAAACGTCCTGCAATATAACTGACAAACTGTCATTGCAAGATGTGTGCACAGAGATGAACAAAATGGTGGGACAAATAGCCTACAGTAGGAACATGTCTTAAACATCACCCTTATACAGTGCTCCAACAGTGTATATACAATATTACAATTGCAACTGTTACAGATCTACACAATGACATATCACAATACCACAACCCTTACAACCTGTAATGTGGTCCTAACATGAACAATGAATGTGTACCTGTGGAATCCTATGTTAGGACAGCAAATATGGGGAATACATACCTTACCAAACACTGGAAGCATATGTGTGGCTACACTCCAAATAACATATTGTGGAATCAGGTTTTGACGTACTGACAGCATGCATTTTTCATGAGTATGGACCTTCCAGCAAGTACAGGTCCTCAATGTCACACCAAGAAATTATCTGCTGTCCAAGACGTTTGCCCATCAAATGTGTCCACTTACCTGCAACAGAGGCAGCTGTGGCTTGCACACATCTTACAAGCCATGGAATGGATCCAATACCCAACAGGTAGTAAGCAGGAGTGTGACATGTAGCCTTACCTCACCATTGCATATACCATGGCAAACAGTGCAGACAGCCTTGTATGGGGCAAGGATGTATGGGACAAGATTAATGTAGAAAATAAAAAGATTGCCATTCAAGACAGATGACGACAGATCTTGCAAACTCATCATGCTGGTTGCCTAGTAACATGCCGCAACACTGTGGGAGTTGCAGGAATGTCTAGCAAGTACTAGCTGTGCAGTACTTGTGTTGACAATTGCCTGGACTCTGCATAAGTGTGGCCCATGGGTTAGGGTAATCAGATGGGACATTTGTTTCTCAGGAAACATCAGCAAGGGCTATCTGCAGGTACCATATGCATAACATCAAAAGTCCCTCAAAGGCATGTGTTCCAATGTGTACTGGTGTGCCAAGACCAAGTTCGAAACCTACAGACATTATCAATTATGATACATGTGCTACACAAGCAACACCTTACCACACCTCAGGCCCACCATCCCCATCTCTACCTTGCTGGCACCAGTGTACACCTGTATGTTTGCCATTCATTAGCAGAGACTAGGCCAGTACACATGGTGTTCAGAATTTGGGACACTGCAAAATGACACACATGTGTAGCCCATAGCTGTCAAGCATCTGCAAAAAGGCTGAGGATGGGGCGGGGGTGTCATCCTGAAACACAACAGTGAACTGAAGCAGACATCGAAAGCTTGATAAGAATGGCTGTATCTGCATACAGTCAAGGTCATGAATTGTGGCAGACATAACCCTGACTCCACAGCAATAGTGACAGCACTGTGTGACCTCCAAGGTCTGTGCACATGAGTTGACCTTGTAATCATGCACAGTTGGGGGACATTTGTAGGGCAGAGTGAACACATGCTGGCAAATGCAGATGACCCATGCTAGTATACCCCTTCCAGGAATAGTGACTGCTGTAGTACACGTAATGGTTGGTGCAACAAACCATCATGATAAGGGTGTGCACACATATGCACCCACAAATTGTATGCATTTCAATCAGCATCTGCGCAACTAACACATTTGTTTGATACTGCATTTGATTGCACAGATCATATGTCACATATCAGGTTTGCATAATGTTAACATATGGAGTAATGTGACCCCATGGCATATCAGGGAAGAGGGTGCCATGTCAATAAGGGTGTGTACACTCCTCATAGCCACAGTAAGGTTTGAAGGTTGTCAGTGTAATTGTATTTTATTGGCCATATATGCACTGCTGATGATGAGATCTATAAATCAGACATCATGCATTCACTAATGACATCTGTCCACATAACATCCCAGGTATGTGTCGGACAAATGCATAGGACTGTGAGCAGCAGAGCAAACATAACTGACACACATATACACATTCAGCAATGGTGTGTACACCTGTGAGCAGCCCTTCTACAGTGGACAATGGTAAGTGTACTGGGAGGTACACACTACATGTTTGTGTATAACACACACAGAGGCTTTGGTGTTAATGCAATACACAGAGAATACTGTACACATGGATGCATGTACTTGTACAAGGAACCCATTTTAGCCTATGTAATTATACCAAGACTGAATAGGCACAACAACACATTGGGAAATAAGCAGTCTGCTAGTTTAATGTCATCGATGATGGTACTGGCAGGGTATATGTTCCCTTCCCCAATGTAGTGCAATCCTCAACTTGGTAAACATAGGTGTGCTGGTGTGGGTGGTACAGCCCTACTCTTTAGAGGGTGTAAGGTGGTGCAGAACCATAGATAGTGTGATTGACAACTACTTAATATGTTAACATGAACTGTACAGTATTACAGCCAACTAAGCGGGGGGATACACTCAACAATAACTGCAATGATGGTGGCTGTGTCCACAAGAGCCACACCCAGCTATACATACCAACCCCAGTATTGCTGTATAGCTATACAGTGGAAAAGAGGGCATTTACACATCTACTACTAATTATGATGGAATAAATTTCCACAGGATGATACCTGTGAAATGTTAGCATTTGCCAGGCAGTTCTCAGACAGATGACCTCCTGGGACATGTATATTCAGCAAACTGAAGTAGATCCCTTCACATACACATGCACTCTTACTTGGCAACACTAGGACTAGAACCCCTACCTAGGTATGTAGTGCTACTTATGTGTGTGGTCTTAATTGCACACACCACACAGCTTTTAGGATGAGGTGTGTTCCAGGTTACATGTTAAGTGAAGAACATCATCAAGCCCTGTACAGTATGGTAATGAGGAATGTACTGGTTGTTTAGGAACAATATATATAGTGTGACATACTGTCATATACACATTGACAAACACGTAACAGTCATGCACACATCTGAGAGACCTGGGCTTATCAGTGCTAACTACCTTGTCAGTGTGTCCATTCTGTTACAGATAAGTTGCACGCATCACATGCATCACTGGGCTGGATAGTGTTATCAGTTACCTGTATGGTAGATGGTGACAGTAGTCCCCATACAGTGGAACATGGGGCGTACTGGGGGTACCATGGTGTAAAGACAGTATACCCAGCACCCACACCCAACAGTGGATATTGTACTCACTGAAACCCATGATAATACTCTGACATACTCACCAACACACGTTAATCAGGACTGCAATATAACCCCTTGTGTATCTCAAAAGTGCCACTACAGGGATATGCATCTAATGCACATACTACAGGGATAGTAGTGTGATGCATTCTCATGGCTCTCCTATAGTCAGCAACATCACTATCTTAATACTGTGTGGCAAGGTGTATTGGAGAATGTGGCCTCAGGATGCTGTATCCTACAAATATACACACTTGCACACATGCACACACTTGCCAGAACTCAGAGGGTATCCCATGCCTATTAACCCACTTATACAACAGTATTGTGCTGGTACTGCAAGCTCCAGGTAGCCCATAGGGTGAAGACTGTAACAAGGTATATGTAATGTCCATTACAGCAGCCATATCTAACTATGGCAACGGGGGGTGCGGTGGGTATGAAAGGCCTCAGGGTATTATCAACTACAGGTCTACAAACACACAGACACTGTTATCCTCAGTAATGCACATGTATACATTTGTCAGTACTGGGGTTCATAGGTACAGGTGTTCATAG
>NC_056727.1:1017327867-1017375367 GCF_019279795.1 Protopterus annectens
TCCCACATCCACCAGAGAGGGAGTGAGAGAGACAGACAGAGACAAAGTAAGAAAGGAAAGAGGTAGGAGAGTAAGAGCTAAGCATGCTTGTGTTACACACTTACCAGTACTGGGTTTCAAACCCCTGCCTGAATATGCATTGCTTTTACATTGCTACACAGTTATTGTGCACACCACTGAGCTTACATGTTGAAGAACTGTCAAAAGGTATCTTTGAAGGTGAGTGACATCATCAACAGTGATAAAGGAGGGATAAGGTAATTGTAATACATGTGGCTGTCCACAAAAGCAGGTGTCGAGGAAAACACAACCACACTCTATCAGGGACTCACACACATTATCACAGTTGGCAGGATCAGGATTAGAATTCCTAACTAGTTTGCTACACTACAGTATTACATAAGTATCACATGCACCACACAGCTTATCAGACTGATATATGGCCAAAGGGTATTTCAAGGTGGCAGACATCAGAAGGCATGCTACAGTAGGGCAATGGGAGGTGTAGTGAGTGTGAATGGCTTTAAAATCATTAATCTACACACACACACACACACACACACACACACACACACACACACACACACACACACACTTGCCAGTACTGACATGCATGGGTTGATTGCTTCACAGGTGTGTGGTAGTTGACTGTGCCAGTAGGCTGCACAAGGCTAGGCAAAGGGTATACATTGGCATCAGGCCACATGGCAATGGTCTCCAGTGTGGCTCAGGGGTGTAGTCCCTGGATTGGCCCACACAGGTGGGTATTGTATTCACCATCCACTCATCTGGGTTACTATTGTGGTTGGCCAGTACTGTGCAATGCTTGCCATCTATGTGTTCTATATTCCATAACATGGACAGTGTGTGGGTTGTGCACATGCCCCACATGCATGTTCTGTGACATGTATAAGTGTACCTGAGGTCTCTGGAGTATGTTGTGTGGGCAGATTGTTATCATCTGATGTGGCATTCCTGACCTCATGTGGTAAGAACTGGCTGTGGAACTGAGGTTGTTCCTGCACCTACATTGACAGCATGATACAGGTATTCACTGGTGTTAGTGGCATCTGTCCATACAGGGCATTTGTATAAGGCATGGTATTCCCTTTGTGGGTTACATTTGCAGATGCTACAGTTGTTGCAGGTGTCCAGTGGGGAACATAGCAAAGGACCACTGTAAGCAATTATTTGCCTATTGTAGGGATGGAACAGGGTGCCATGTTCTCTATAGTCCACTGCAATCACACCATGGTTATCTGTGGGCAGTATGCAGTGAACTATCAATATAGTGGCTGTTGCCTAGCCAAGTGTGTTTGCGCATGAGACATGGCTGGAGAGTGTTCTGTGGGTAATACAAGGGTTGCATATGTTGTTCACCGATCCATAATGTCACATGTAGGAGTATTTGTTTGCTGTTTGACATCTGTTGTCCTTGTAAGGTGGACATTGTGACATATAGTAGGTCCTCAATATAAGAATTTTGCAAAACCCGCCCCACAATGAGTCTTATTACACAATCACAGCTACCTCCACACAGGATACTGATGACAAACACACACTTGCCAGTACTGAGATTCAACCCCATACCTACCTATGTGTTGCTACTACAGTGTACTGCATTTATCAAACGTGCCACAGAGCAAATAGGGCTAGCCCTTCTCCAATGGTGTATTTCAAGGTGAATGATATCAGCAGGCTTGCCAAAGTAGGGCAATGGAAAGTGTAGTGACTGTGAATGTTCTCAAAGGCATTGATCCCTACACACCCACAGAGTTTCACAGTTGCCATGTCTGGGATTAGAACTCCTATCTAACACATCACACTATAACATTATGCAGGTACAGCATGCACCATGGAGCTTAGAGGGCTAACCCTTCTCCAAGGGTGTATTTCAAGGTGAATGACATCAGCAGGCTTGCCAGATTAGGGCAATGGAAAGTGTAGTGACTGTGAATGGCCTCAAAAGCATTGAACCCCCCCACACAGAAACAAACATACAGAGTTTTACAGTTGCCATGTTTGGGATTAGAACTCCTACTTAACTAGTACATCACACCATAGCATTATCCAGGTATAGCACATACCACAGAGCCTATAGGGCTGGCCCTTCTCCAAATGAGTATTTTAAGGTGAATGACATCAGCAGGCTAGCTAAAGCAGGGTAATGGGGAGTGCAGTGTGTGTGATTGGGCCATAAACCATTCCTCTGGAAGCACACACACACACCACTCAGTCACACACAACGTTACATTTGACAGGACTGTGTATACAACTGCTAGATGAATAATAACTTGTACTGTCATGTTACACAGTTATCACAAGCACCAAATACACTATAGTGCTGAAGGCTACCAGAAGCAAATGTCTACAGTGATAGACATTTACACATCATGTGATATTGGCCAATTGGATGTGTGCTGGGTGGGACAGGCCTCATGATGGGAAGCTCTTTGTCACTGTCTGTCACTCTCTTCCCCACATCTATGTATGTGCATGTTTGACCTATTATAGTGTGTTGTCCTTGGATATATATGTGTGTATTCCTATCTGATGTATGTGCAAAGCATGCCTGGTGTGCAATGTGGAGTGTGTGCACAGACATATGTGACTGACAGATATGTATAGTTCACTGTTGTTGCCAGACATGGGCTTCATGGAGCATGCCCAGTATGACCCTACTCTATTTTGTTGTCAGACATGGGCTTCATTTCTCTAAGTGTGGGAGCATGCCCAGTATGAACGTCTGTATTGAATGTGTGAATCCATTCAAGGTAGGTTGTACTCCACTGCAGGCATTTGTGTTCTACACCTACAGCTAGAAACCTGTTTCTGAAGGATATCTGTAGATAGGTTGACAATATGGGGTCACAGTGGCAAAGGATTGTGAGATATTGTAAATAATTGTGTCTGTGCTGCTTCTGCTACATGGTTTTGGTCTTAGCAGAGATATTCAGATATATGTACTGTTTTACACTGTGATATTTTATGTCATCAACTACTGACAGGCATATGTATTTGCTCACAGTAATTTCCTGGGGAATACAAGATGAATGCAGCTGTGTCCAGTATTGTGGTCTGCAGTCTACATATTCTTGCACAATCATGCCATTCTGGAGGGGGAGCTGCAGACACTTGCTGAAATGGTTCAGCACCTTGGTACTGTGGTGGCTGAGGATCCCATGGTTGTACATCTATCGACATGACAGAATGGCCATATCCTGCTGTGGCCATACCTCACAGCTGTACAGAGTCACACTGGTTACCCAGAGGCAGGGCTCATATTTCTGGTCATTACCCCTTCACATTGTGGTTTACAAGCAGGTTTGTAGCCACCCATTCCTGTGTTTGCAGACAGGGATAGTATGTGCACACATCAGAGTTTACGACTTCACACACTCCATGGCGTCCATGCTTCTACTCCCCCCTCTGTTATTCTATCCCCTTCCTAACATTATGCAAATGATATCTGCTAAGTATCCCTATAGTTATCACTTCATCCCAGCAGTATTTAGGGGTTGGTCCACAGTTCATGCAGTAGGACATGGTGGAAATGCTACTGGGATTTGTCAGCGTGGCCTTGCATTTGTGTTCTGTGGACTGTGTTATGTCGTTATTTGGGAGTCCATGAGCTAACATGCATTGGCAGTATGGGTGAGACACAGGCCTTTGACAGAGGATTGTAGGGCATTTGGTAGTGATGCAGGCCATCTGTAGCAGGCCAGTGCATTCTGTCACTCCTACAGTCCCAGGCTTCAAGCCACTTTAGTCCCCTGGGGTGACAGGGTAGGTGTACAAAGTGTTAATGGTAATAGGTTCTGTCCTTATTAATCCATTGGTGTGGATGCCGGCAGGGTGCTACTTACAGCTAGGGGCACACCTGCATGGGACACCTCTTCAGCATTCTGCATTCTGTGGCTATTCCCATACGGAAGTGGGGGTCATATTGTACTCATTCCCAACAGCAGGGATATGACCTGTGAGGTACCTGTGACTGATGGTGGGGTGAGCTGCTTGCATGTGTGCTATGGAAGCTACTTGCAGCTGGCTCACAGATATACATGGGGAATTCCCCTTATGTTGGCTTGTGTGGGGACATCAGTGGTTTCTCAGTATTTTATATGTGTGCCTTTTGTTGTCTGCCAGTGTTTGGTCAGACTAATCAGTATTCCATACTATACAGACAACTAATGTGCTGCTAACCTGTATGTACAAATCCAAAGGTGTGTACATTTGACAGTAACATCTTATACACTCTCTGTCTAGGGTACTTCCACCTGTGTACTGTTTGTATGCCTGGGCCCACATTCATGTCATGTCCATCTTTCAGATGCTGACAGATATTACATCCAAACAATTAGTATGGATTACTGCTGGACTGTGTCTTGCTGGGACGCATTGTGTTTGGCACTGCAGTTGTGAGAACGTGGCCCTGTCATCAGCAGTACTGGCCATTGGCCACTGGGACACAACCCTCCACGCCTACATGCTGACCACTTTCACACAATATACAACACACAACAACCTAACACACATAGCCATGCATATTGTACACATGCAAAAATCTATCCTGCTAATTTGGCCAGCTCAGGTGGTCTGTGCTCCACTGTTATACCCACACATACATGTTACTATATTTCTACATAGGATTGTGGGGGGGGCACACCTGACAACTGTAAATATTTGCTATGACGGTACTGGTATTTCAGGTTCTCTGTTGGCTTCCATTTCATTCTATATTCTGACCTATCATGCAGACTAGAGACATATCAGTGTAGTACAGTTCTTAGGTTTTATTGAGTACATTTCAGTTTCAGACTTCTTACCCTTCAGAACATCCCACTGCCTGACCTGTTGTAGTCTGTCTGTGTAGGTCTGGTGGGGGGGGATGTTCTCCATTGCCATCAATCGGAGGCCTTAGCACAGCCTTTCTTTGTGTTCTACACCTGTCCTACTGGCTGAGACTGTTGTTGGGTATGTGAGCCTCACTGACATGCATGTGTGTGTCCTATGGACACACATTTGGCCCACCACATGTCCTGCAGTGGGTTTTGTCATCTTGTCTAGTACTGCCTACTATGTTAACACCAGTATGTGTTATGGATTTCATGCTGCCCATATAGGTGTCCACTATCTGCTGCCATCCCATTCAGCCACCCAATTCCTTTTTATGCTCACATCCATACCATAGATACAAGTAGCAGAACATATTACTCCATTCAGCAATTGATAGTGAGAGTGACTTACCTTGTGACTGTGCCAGTATTGACGATGGTGCTGGAGGGCTGACTATGTCGGATGCACATAGTACACTCCCTATACATGATCAAGCACAGGTAGTGTCATGTTTGGCATCCCTTTTACTGTATGTGCGAGTCAGAAAGAGGAGGCATTCCTTGGGTTCCTACTGTGTCAGTGTATGTGCTATGTGTTGCCTCTTTGCCAATGCCTGGACATACTGGGTATGACTCCTTCTGCCTACAGGGGTAGGCTCAGGTTGTTCCTCCTCTGAGTCACTCTGTGCCTGTGCTGCCCTTGGCAATGGTGGGGGGCTGTGTGGCCCTGTTCCATGCTGTTCCTGTTGCAGCTGTTTCCACAAGATCATATTGTGTAGCATGGCACATACAATGACAATTTATGGTACATGTAGCTGGTGAGTACTGCAAGGCTCCACCGGATATGTCCAGGCACTGAAACCATGACTTGAACATCCCAAACACACACTCTATTATGATTCTGGTCTGTGCGTGTGCCTCATTATGGAGTTCTTGTTTGGGTATGTGTGCATTTCTAATGGGTGTCATCAACCACAGCTCCAGTGCATAACCAGCATCTCCCACCAGGTGGCCATATGGGATGCCCCCATTGGCAAATCTCTGGTACAGCTGGGTCATATGCCAGATGTAGGAGTCGTGATAGCTTCCAGGGCTGCAAGGACACACATTCATTCTAATGCCCTGGGCATTGTACACAACCTGGCAGTTGATGGAGGGGAAGCCCCTGAGGTGTAGGTAGACTCTACCCCACTCACCAGGTTGTGCTTTGATGAGTATGTGCATGCAGTCTATAGAACCCACTAACTCAGGGTATTCTACTATTTGGTGGAATAGACGCATATTGCTGGTCAATGCCTCATGGGTGTTGTGGAAATGTTGTGCTCGCTGGTATGTGCTGACATGGCATCAAGGAACTGGTGGAGTACCCTGGATGCTAATGCCTGTGAGATCCCCATGATATTCCCAGTTGGCCTTTGGAAGGTACCTGTGGCTAGTATTCTTAAGCCTACACATACCTTGGTATCCACTGGGATGGGTTCCCCTATGTTGGTTCTGTGTGTGAGACGTGGCTGGCACAGCTCAACAATTTGCTGTAGGGGGTCCCTGTCCACCTTATATCACTCCACTATCTCCAGCTCATGTAGCCCCTGAGTCTGTACACTCTTCTCCTTCTCCTCACCGTGGGTTGGTCGTCAACATTCTCATCCTCACCACCCTCAGCCTCTTCCACCTGTTGATTTTTGATAGTGAAAGCAGCCCCTATCATTTTGTTGCTTTTGTTAAGTAAATCTTCCATGTTTGTGTACACCGGTGGTGTAGTTTGTGGGAAAAACCAGAGGGAAATGTGTTTGCATAGTTTATAGTAGTGTGCTGGGCTGGGCTGCTGCCTGTGTAATTGGCTGGTTCTGATACATTTCGCCTGCCAGCTATGCTAGTTCTCCTTGATTACATTCCTACTGCTATTTTCCCTTCCCATTGCCTTCCTGTTTAAGACCCGAGGCACACCATACAAACCCATTGCTCACATGTCAACAGAGCTGCTATTTCCTGTTTTTTTTTTTTTAAACCCGGTGCATGCCGCGCAGAGCTGCTTAAGCAATATAAACACCATTTAGCAGAAACTGTCCCTCCCAGAACACGATCACACTCTGCATTTCCTAGTGGTAGACAATACAGCCTTAGGCACACCCCTTGCCTTAGCTGCTCTTAGCTCTTAGCACAAACACAGGCCACAGGGCTCTAATAAGCTTACAGCATGCATGACACCCCCCTTATGAAGTCATCTATCTCTTAGGATTACACTGTGGTCTTAATGCACCTACATGATTAGGTGCAAGCTAGCACTGAGGGAAAATCTGTGCTTCAGTATCATTGCCCTCATTTGTATAGGATTGACTGCTAATGCATGGTTACAAATCTGACACTCAGCCTTCCCCCGTCTATTATGGCAGAATTATGATTTTCATTTAAAAGCTTATTTCCAGCTTTTTTTTAATGTTTGGGCCAATCCCATTTGTGCACCGCTGCCCTGCGCTTAAACGTCCGAAATCGGCCAACAAAAAGAAGTTAATTTTTATCATTTTGAAACTAATTTTCATGCCTATGACCATAGATTTCACCTTTGGCATGCCTAACACTTGTAATGCATGCGTTTTTACGAGCTGTCATACCACCGTTTTGTAGTTTGCAGAATTGTATTCAGCTACTGGCTGAACACATTTCTGCAATCTACACTATTCCTGCACAGACATCTGCCTGCTTCCTGGATTGCTAATTCACCTCATTTGCATGGTTTTCACCAGCAAATGAGGTAATTAGCATACAGGGGCTTTGTCCATGTAGGAATACTGCAGGAGGATTCCTGGATCGCACAGCAGCCATATTGCCTGCAGCAAATCTTGCACTATTCCTGCATGCTGTGCAGAACTTGTTGAATCCTGGGGCTTGTCTGTGATCTGTGTTTGAATACAAACACTTTAAACCTTGAGCATAAACATCATCCAAACTAGTTGGTCTTGACAGCCATGTTTACTGATTAAAATGTACAAAAGTTTCAAAAATTTGAAAGAATAGAGAAGAATAAATTAGAGATATGAAAGGGAGTGAAGGATTTTTGTGATGGAGTTAAAGTAGAAAAGATTAATGTAGATTTAAGTGATGTGATTTGGGAGGTAACAGTTACATTCTGCTTATTTAACTAAATATGATTTCAGGAGAGAAGAGGACTTGGAATAAAAGGACGAGTTTTTAATTTCAGGATTCGGGGGACTCCCACAGTTTGGGCCTGAGATTTGAGAATGTATGTTGCTCAGAGATATGTAGCTTGGATTGTCGGATTTGTTTTAGCACCTGAGTGTTTCAAGTTTATTGGGTTATATGTGGGGTATGTCTTATTAGTTTTGTGATTAAAGGAGGAAGAGCATATTCATGTGGGAGAATGAACAGTTGAGATCCAGAGCAGGTCTGCTCTTTGGTAGGCTGGGATCCATTTTGTCTTTTTAAGTGTTATACAGTGGTGTTCATTTCTTGTGGAGTGTGTAATAAATCTGGATATTTTATTTTCTAGTATTTGAGTAGTGGTAGAGTTTTTAGTAGAAGGTGCTGAGAGAAGAGGAAAGCTAAATGCGATATCAGGAAGAAGGACTTCTTTCCATTTTGCAGACCTGATAGAGTAAGAGAGGAAAAGGGACATTCCTCTGTCCACAAAAGTGATAGGATTATTTTTTATGTGTATTATCAAGATGCAGGTAGAAGCTGGGTGTGGGGTCTAACCACAGACCAAGATACTTAAAAGAGTGGACTTTTTCTAAAGGATATTTGCTGTGATTTAACGTTTTCTTGGATATGCTGAGTTTTTGGGTTATTGTCTGTATTAAGCTGACTAGTTTAAGCTCAAGAGTAAAAGTTCATAAACCTAGAAACTTAAAATGTTGTTCGACTGAGAGATCTTTGCAGCAGACAAAACTATCTAAAATGTGTTCTCTATTGTGAAATGTTTGCCTTAGATAAAATTAAAATGTTATTCCCCTATTGTGAAATGTTTGCCATTGGAGATAAGGTAAAAAAAGTACGTTGATTAATGATGAAATATTGGTACTATGTAAACCTATTTTTTTTTTCTCCTTTTGTAAAGAATAAACTCAGGGATAAAGAAACACAAGATGTTTGTGAAATGTTTAGACTGAACTCTGATATTAGAAATAAGAGGATGAACTAAAACAAGTCCTGAGATTGGTTAAATTCAGTATTTTAATATTGGGTAAACTCAATATTTTTCTTTGTTAGTCATAGAAAATATAATATCCAGCCACTGACAGTCTCATGTAAACTACTTTTGTATCATAATTCCATATCCATTCAAGTCTGAAATCATTCTATATTTTGATTCTAATTTTGTAACTAAAAAAAGAAGTGAAAATTAAAATATTGAAACAGACCTTTGCAGAACCAAATGGTCATTTGGGCGAAAGAGGAAATAACCTTGCTTAGTTCACAGTATCCATTGTACATGAGTCATCCATAATGCCTTATTCTTTATACACTAAGTAAACACTGACATTTAATATCTGGATTGGCTAAAGGAATTCATAAAAGATCATGCCCAGAACATTTCTATGAAGGAATGGTGCAAAAGGCCATTTCCCCAAACAAATCACATATATTCATTTAAATACTAATAGATATTCTGATAGTCTTATTTTTGCATCTATATTACATCATCAAAGCTTTAGTTAATCGAATAAGTAAAGCTCGATCTTGTAATATCGACAGCTAAAATTGTTGAGCAGCCAATTCAACCAAGGGAAAGACTTCCCTTGGCCGAATAAAAAAAAAAAAACAAAAAAAACTTTAAATCTGAAATCAAGTGGGGGGCTTCCCCCCACTCCCCCCTACTTAAATATACCAACTCCGAGATCACTCCAAATTGGAGAAATGGGCATACTCCACAGAACAGCCAAGGGAAGTGTTTCCCTGAGTTAAATCAGCCGTTCGACAATTTACGGTTTCGATATTACAAGTTTGAGCTTTACTTATTCGAATAAGTAAAGCTTCGATCATATAATAGGGAACCTTATTTTCAGTGGCAATTTAGAGTCAATATGGTTTGACTTATATTTTAAATCAAACATAACCAGCATGTTGTCTTTTTTCATCAGACTTACATGCATATCAAAAGAGATACGTAAAGGCAAACATTCATTATGTAATAATTTCTATACCCAAATTAGGTCTCCTTTAAGTAATTAGTACAGGTCTAGATACGTCCAACATTTTAAGTATAATTTTTGATTTTCAATTTTATACATAAGTAATATTTTAGTAAAGTGCCTCTTGGTCCATTTTATCTCTTTGATATCAATATGGCTATAGAAACAGAAACAACATTCAGTATGCAGTTATAGTCTTAATTATGCTTTTATATATCAATACCAAAGCTGAAGTACTTCTAGAAGCAATGTATCTTAATGATATCTTAATTACTTGACTGTATTTATTTATCTGTGACCTAATACATATTGCACACCTCAAAGATCATTATATTTTGATTATATGGGGAACAATTTGTTACTGATACTATCCAGATATTCTTCATTGTAATTTCCTAAATGAAGTAGTACACATCTCTTTCTATTAAATTTCATATTGTTATCTATCTGGGTCTATATTAGAAGCACAAAAGTGATTTTGAGTGAACACGTAAAGAGCGACACATATTCATCGAACTGCATTTAAGCGATTCGATGAATATATCACAGGGCAAGGAGGTAGTTTACCAACTACACAGAGTTGCCCTTCCCTTCACTATAGTGCAATCTAGAAGTTGGTATATTTAGTTAGGGGGGCAAAGCCCCCCACCTGATAATGCTTTTTAATTTTTATTTTTTTCCGAATGGCCAAGTGAATTCTTTCACTAGGAAAAAATTTGATCTTGTGGCCATTCGCTATTTATAGATTTTGCGGATTATGTGTCGACCTTTATGTAGTCGCACATGTGCTCTTTCGTTGTTATGATATAGACCCATCTATCCATATTGATAGTATAGTTTGTCTGCATATTCCTTCTCCCCTTTGCTCCTTTCACACTGTTATAGGACACATAGGTCTCACTTCTATAACTAAGCTAAACATCAAGACTCTGTCTCTGATACACCCTCCTTTCTGCTTCAAAAAAAAAAAAATATACGAACAAAGCTTAACTGCTGCTCACACTTCACTGCTGCTCACACATCCTGAGTTCTTATCTCAGTCCCACAGGTATATTTTAGCTGGGAACTTGCAGAGTACCATTATAATGTTGCTTGGCCTTAGGACCACTGCATAATTCACTTCAGTTTATAGTGAATTGCAGTTCTGTTTGCTATTGTCTGTTGCATTATAATAATACAGCACAGTGCCCTACCACAGGACCCATGCCTACAACCTTAAACAATATTTATTATATTACTGGCTGGACGTTTCCTCCTTCAGGTAATTGGTTACACTCTTACTGCTGCTGCTCTCTCAGACAAACGTAGTTTGCTCCCCTCCTCTCGGGAAACTTTCCTGCACTCAGCTTGTGTACTGTGAAACTGTAACTGTCTGAGGAAAACTCACCTGTAGATTCATACCCCCGGATTTACTATTCTTCCATGTAGGACTAGCTTAGTCCTGCACGGAGGTGGCCATTTAGGAGCAGAATGGAAGCGCACCATGCATATTAATGAAGGTGCGCTGCCTGAGCTCCTAATCTTACACAAAGCATGTAAGAGTGCAGGGGGCATGTCTGAGAGCAGAGCTTTCAGAATATACATGCCCCTGCAATGAAGAACAGCAGAAAGCCCAAAAGAATAAGCGAGACTGCTCATAGGTATCCGCATACCCCCAGCAACATCACCTCACATGTACAACAGCAATAGTAAACACAAACAATTTAAAAATACCATTTTTATTTTTATGAAGCTGATTAAATCTAACCATTGGTGCGTGGGTTTGCCCAATGCTTAGCTATGGTTAATGCAGCTTAAATGGCTGAAGAGGATAAAAAAGAAGATGTATGCAAGTGTAGCAATGCAGCACTAGAGCAGTGGGTAGAGCATTTGCCTTATTAGCAGGCATTCCCAGTTCAAGTCCCACTGCAGCACATTCCATTTTCCATGTCAAATCACGTTATGACCAATATTTTAGTTGCATAACCTACTAAATAACATATATTTGTGAACTGGAGTACTGCATTAAATGCATATGTGAGGTGTCAGTGTCATAATGTTGTAAAGTCCACAGATAATCACATGTGCCCCATACAGTATATGTACACAGGAATCATGGATACAAATGGAAGGTAAAATGTGTAATGAACGATAACTCCATACAGCTTCCAAATCCCCCACCTTCCCAAGAACCATTAGACATTACTGTCTAAATAAGTGCAGTGGTAAGTGGGAGTAAGTAAGTGTAAGTACTATTAAGCAGGTATAAGCCCATTTGTGCTGGGGTAAGCAATGCGCACACAGGGTAAGCAATATGGAAGGTAACTCTCTGTAAGCATCTTTAACCAAAAGTTAGCAGTGCTTACCATTGCACAAACCTGCTTACAACTGCTTAAAAGTGCCTTAAGCACTCTGTATGCTTCAGTCGCTATTCTGGCCAGAAACAAAATAAACAGCCTTTGCAGGTCTTGAACCCAGGACCCTATATACTATAAATCACAGTAGTTAATCACCAAGCCATCACAACAGTACATAAGCAATAGAGAAAAGAATGGCAAGACACAGCTATGAAGTTACCTTCTTTAATAAAACAATAAAAATCCAAATTGTAAGCGCTTTCGGGTTTAGCAACCCTTCATCAGACAATTATAGTAACAAATGACTCCACATTTTAAATCCTTGAACAACCAATCAGCATTTAGTACACTACCCGCCTTTTTTGTAAGGCTGGTTTTAAAGGTACCATCTCATTTAAACCTGGATACCTATGTGATGAAAGTGTTATGATCCACTTAGATTCTAATGTTTCAGTGAGTAACTTAATGTCTCCACCTCTAATACCTAATCTTACATTAATGACAGCCTTAAACAAAAATGTGTGTGTGGGATTGTCTTCCAAGTGTCTATATAGAGCATTGTGCTGATCCTTGTTCCTAATTGATGATAAATGTTGTAGTATCCTAACCTTTAGCATATTGTTGGTCATCCCCACATAGAAAGCCGAACATTGTGAGCACTCAGCCAAGTATACCACATTAGTTGTTCTACATGTGGCTCTGGCCTTAAACTGGAAAAACTGGCCATTCACTGGATGCGTAAAAGTGGAGATCTTGTTTATACTATTGCAGGCTTTGCAGTTACCACATGGTACCATTCCTGCTTTGACCAACAAAGGTCTCTGACCGGAAGTGCATTTTTCTCTACATAACAGATCCTTCAGATTGGTGTTATGCCTATAACCAAAGTTCGATCTGGGGCCAACCAAATCATGTAACCTGATATCACTCCTCAGTATATTCCAATTTCTGCTAACTATATCTTTGATATCATTGATGTTACTACTATAAGTAAAGTATAGTCTAGCATTGTTGGGTCTTTTACGTTGCAATGATGAATCTCCCTCCACTTGGCCCTGTCTCAACCAAGGCTTAAATCTGTTAGTTCTCTCTACCGAACTAACAGTACATAAGCATGAGGTATCACCAAACAAATCCTCACTATAGTAAATGAAACTGAACATGTGAAAGCAATCAGTATACAGTCATATGTTATACAACCTACTACATAACATAAATATGTGAACTGGAGTACTGAAGTAAGCCCAGATGTGAGGTATAAATGTAATAGAGTGTTGAAGCCCCCTACTAAACACAAGGACCCCATACAATGTATGTACACATTAATCATGGATACCAGACACATATATATAAGATGTAATGAATAAAACTCAATGCCAAAAAGCAAATATAATGAAAAGTCAATTTTAAGCAACACTAAGCATTGCACAGGCCAGCTTAGGAGCTGTAAGCAATGTGTAAGCCAGCTAACTCAATGTGCCCAGTGGAATACCCTTTTAAACACTGCCAACCTTAGGTAAGCAGGTTTGCCCATAGCTTAGCCTTTTCAAAACTGTCCAATCATGGCAAAGTATGGGAATTCAGCTGTACTTAAACCCAACAGGTGGGAATACATCTCATAACTGGTTGTAGCTTCCCCTTGCAGGCACCATGGCAGAAAGAGGAGAGGGGGTGCACTTCCGGGTGCAGTGCTGGGGCATCCAGGAGTCTAGAGTCATGGCAGGACTCCTTGTCAAAGACCATGAGCAGAGACTGCTGCAGGGCCAGTACCAGGGTTCCCAATATAAGGCAGAAGCCTGGGACCATCTCACCCATGACCTCACCAGTGCCACTGGCAAACCCCGAACTGATGAGCGGGTCAGGCATCACTATGCTGACCTGAAGCGGTGAAAGGGGGATCTCTTGGATCAGTGGATCCAAGAGGCTAGGATGACAGGGGAGGTCCCAGCTGTAAGTATCACTCCACTACATGTTTAATAATTGACAGCACATGTATATTATGGATAGGTATGGCTAAATATTCCTCTTATGTCCTCCACACTGGCAAGTGAGCAGGCTGCGAACCAGGAGGCCCATGGATGTTGCCAGCAGAGGTTGCAATGCGAGGCAGGTTAGTAATATTCTTGCATGTACTGTCATAGGAAATAAATCTAAAAGCATTAGTAAGTTAATTGCCAGTATAAAACCTGTATTGTTTAAGGCAAGTGCAGCATACACCAGAGAATATGGCAGGAAGAGTCTCATATAGTTTGTATGCAAATAAAAGCATAATAGCCTGACAAAAAAGGTCTAACTGCTGGACTGCATGTATATACTCTGGCATCATATGGTAATGTAGATTTGCAATCACTTAATAGTACTGTTGTATTAAGCACAGTTACCCACACTGTGCAGCATAAATAGAATGTGTAGGAATGTCTGTATATGACTGGTGTAATCCCCAGAGGGCACTTAGTACAACTGAGAGACACATAGACAGAAAACAGTGAAAAGACAGACAACACAATCTGAATAGCACATGCAACTGAGCCGTGAACTGTTGTATTTTTAGCACACACAGCCATGGTTTGAATCCTGGGAGTAGTAGTCAGCATACAGAATCATACCCCACAACTGTACAGATATGTTCAGAATGTCCAGGAAATTTGGCCCATATCTACCACCTGTCACCCTGACCCCTGGGAAATCAGTGAGATGATCTCAGACGTATAGGCAGCAAACAGGAAATACAACTGATTGTCACACATCTATGAGAACAAAGCTGCCACACTAGCAACTCCCCAAATTCTTATGAGAGTAATAAGATATGTATGTCCCATTTACACCCCCATGTTGTCAAGCTGTAACCAGAGTGTGTACAGTAACAGAGTGAGATGTATGTGCATAATAGTATTGTGGAATCTGATAATTTGTATTACAACATTCAGGTAGTGCTAACAAACATTGCTCCCACAGGTCTGTCAAATATGAACACTGTGCCCAGAAATAAAAGAATGATACCCTGTACTGGTACTGTTTACTTTGGTATTGTATGGCATTGTGACTGATGCAGTTGCTCTGAATAATAAGATATTACACATCACTGTCACCCACACTGTGCTACATAATATAACTGTCTAGGAAATCCTGTATAAGAGTGTTGTAATACAAGGTCAGAATGTAAAACCACAGGAGAATTATAAGACAGAAAGCAGATAGGATATATACAGCAATATCTATATAGCACACACAACTGTAATGGACAGTGTTTTAGTTTTAGCAGACACAGCCATGGTCTGAATCCTGGGAGTGGAAGTAGACTGCATACAGAATCATACCCCACAACTGTACAGATAAGTCCAGAATGTCCAGTATATGGGTCCATATCTGCTGCCTGTCACCCTGTCCCCCTGAGAAATCAATAGGGTAATACCAGATGTTTAGGCAGCAAACAGGACATACAACTGATTGTCACACTTCTATGAGAACAAACCTGTCACACTAGTAACTCTCCAAAATCTTATGAGAGTAATAGGCAACGTATGTCCCATTTACGCCCCCATGTTGTCAAGCTGTGACCAGAGTGTGTACAGTAACAGAGTGAGATGTATGTGCATAATACTAATGTGAAATTTGGTACTTTGTGTGACAACATTCAGGTAGTGCTAACAAACATTGCTCCCACAGGTACGTCCGATACGAACACCATGCCGAGAAATTAAAGCTTGATACCCTGTACTGGTACTGTTTACTCTGGTATTGTATGGAATTGTGAGTATTGCAGTTGCTCTGAATAATAAGGTATCGCTGATCACTGTCACCCACACTGTGCTACATAATATAACTGTGTAGGAAATCCTGTATAAGAGTGTTGTAAGTCACTAAAGGTTGAAGAGGACAATAGTTTACATATGTTCCTGTTCACCTGCATGTGGTCAGGACATGACCAGAGTCTGTGCAAAAAGAGATGGACAAGTATGTACATAACATCAGCCTGGAATTTGAGAGCATGTGTAAAAACAGTGTTAACAAACAATTCCTCCACAGATATACTAGGTAAGAGGTGTATACTGCAGGTAAAACCAGTTCATGTATAAAGATGACGACAGCCATATCACTGTTCAAACTAAGGCAATAGGGTAATGTAGTAATACTTGTAAGGTACAGATAACAGCACTGACTAGGAAAGTAATGCAAACTTCAGGAATATACTAGTTGTTAATTGACATCTTTCTTTCCCCCCCACCATATCTCCAACAATACACTAAATACCCACCTCAACTGGTATGTGATGACTACTCATGTCCCAACACCTTTGCGCAACGGTTCTTGGAATTCATAAATTCCAATGCCCTGGATCTACTAATCCAAAGTCCCACCAGGGGCTCCAATATCCTAGACCTGATCATTACCAACATGGGAAATCAATGCTCCATACCTATGGTCACCCCCTTGTTAGTCAGGTCTGACCATAAGCTAATCACCCTTAACATCCACATCCCACCCCCACCCCCCAGTAAAGAAACCACAATAAAAAACTTCTCCAAAGCCAACTTCATGCTACTCAAGTCAGAAGTGACAAACTTCATGACACCCATGCAGACGGGAACTGAAAGTTCAACTGCTGTATCCTACACTAAGGCACTGTACGAGCACATCCACTCATGCATGAATCGTGCCATCCTAAATAGAACCAAAATGCTCTCATCCAAAAAAAGGAAGCCAATCTGGTGGTCCCCTGCCATAAACAAACTTTGCAACAAAAGGAAGAAACTTTTGCAGAAAAGAGGAAAATCCCAGGATGCAAAACTCCTTACTAGCCTCAGTAAGAAACTGAGATGCCTCATAAAATCCTCCAAAGCTAGTTACGAAAATAAAATTGCCAAAGATTCCAAAGACAACCACAAAGCATTCTATAACTATGTCAAGAATCTAAATGGCAATGCTCAGATCTGCTCTGAGCTAAAACAGAATGGCATTAAATATACTGATCTGAAGGATATTGGCAATATCCTGGCAGATCGATTCAGTGCCAACTTCACCCCCCTCTCACCCCCTAAATGGCCCATCTCAATACTGGAAGATTGCCAAATTCCAGTAATAACGGCCACACAGGTACAAAACACACTCTTTAAAGCCAAGAATACAGCATCCATGGGACCAGATGACATCCCGGGCTGTGTACTACATGAACTACAATATGAACTGGCACCTCACCTAAGTGTCATGTTTAATCATAGCCTCACCTCAGGTTTCGTGCCCACTGAGTGGCGCAGAGCTACAGTTATCCCAATCCACAAGGGGGGATCCACCTTGGATCCCGCAAACTACCATCCCATCAGTCTGACAAGCCTTATCTGCAAGGCCATGGAGCGTATTATCATGGAACTTATAAACAAAGACACTGGCAACCTTCAAACACTGGACCCCACCCAGTTTGGGTTTGTGAAGGGCCGATCTTGTCTCCTGAACCTGATTGACTTCTTTGAATCAGTCTCCAGAGCCATGGACAAGGGTAAGGTGGTCCACACAGCCTATCTAGACCTTGCCAAGGCCTTTGACACCATCCCCCACTTTGGAATCATAGATAAACTTACTAAGTTGGGCATTAATCCCTATGTCACCCAATGGGTTGCTAAATGGCTTACTGATAGAACCCACGCTGTAAAAGTAGCCGACTCCAAATCCAGCTCCAGACAAGTGACAAGTGGAGTACCTCAGGGTTCAGTCCTGGGGCCGCTCTTGTTTGGCATCTACTTCTCTGAAGTACAGGTCAACACAAAGGGACTCTGGCTAACAAAGTTTGCATATGACTGCAAACTAGGAGCCATTATTGAATCCCCAAATGATGTGGATACTCTACAAAAGGGCCTTACAGAAACAGATGCTTGGTGCCAGAGCCATGGGCTTAAGCTCAATGCCAAGAAATGTATTGTTATCCCCTTTGGGAAAAAACATGTATCCATGAATTACCATATAGGTGGCAGTACACTAAATACAGAAAGTGTGATAAGAGACTTAGGGACACAGGTGGACAGTGGTCTCACCTTCGATAACCACATCGCCACAACAGTCAGGAAATCCTTCTATGTGGCACACCTCATCACAAAGGGCTTTTCATCCAGAAAAAAGGAGGTCATTGTCCCACTGTACTCATCCCTCATTAGACCAATTATAGAATACAACGCCCCATTTGGTATGTACCTCTCAAGACATCTGCAACAACTGGAAAGTTCTCAGAAATACCTCACTAAAAGAATCACAGGCCTAAAGCAGATGCCCTATGCTGACCACCTTAAAAAACTCCAGCTATACTCTGTCGCATATCGTCTACTCAGAGGCAATCTCTGCTTAACATACAAGGCCATGTCAAACCCAGAGCTGTTGGACATGCTACACTTAAAGAAATCCCAATCCCTCAGAGCTACATGCTCCAGGGATCTAAACCTTGTCATCACAATAAACAAAACATGCTGGAGGGATAGGTTCCTGACCCAGAGACTCCCCAGACTCTAGAATAGATTGCCCATACATGTCAAGCAGAGTGCCTCTTTGGACCTCTTCAAGAGGAATCTTGATGATTGGATGGGAGAAAGGAAATTCACCCCAGAGATCACGTTAGTGGCCCTGCTAGACAGGGGTCCAGGAAAGTAAATAATGTGGGAAGAAATAGCCAGGGCATTGTTATGGCTAGGCTTGTATAGGCCCTAGGGCTGATAGCCTAGTACCAACCTATGAACCTATGAACCTATGAACCTATGACTCCACTGTTATGTTGGGACAAATGTCCTATTGGTTGATAATTATTTAAATCTAATTCTATGCATGTGCTATGTTGAAATACTCTGACATTGGTGACATGGTGCCATCAACATACCTGCATGCTGTTGTTATTATCACTGTGGTCCCATATATATATGTGTTTCGTTTGCTATGCAACTGTTCCGTATCTGGTGTCTGGGTTAATGGGAATATCTATGCATGCTGTTATACCTAACTCTGGAATGTGTTGACTATTACTAACCTACATATATTGATACACCATAAACACCATAGCACATATGAGAATGCGGGTCCCAGCGGACCCACCTGTCCCACCTCAGCTGGCACTGGCACCGGGCACCAGCATGTCTGGGGCTTTACCTGAGACCTCCTCTTCCATTGGTCCTGCACCACCTTTGGGTGGAACTGCCTCATGGGATGGGGCTCAACCCCCCTCCTGGGACCAGGCGCAGACAGGAAGCTGTCACCCATTGCCAGGTCTGGGTTGTGATGCATAGAGAGATGATCAGCAGTTTGGCAATCTTCTACACCAGCTCAAGGGCTGTGTGTCATGAGTAAAGGGTCGGCCTGGCTCTCCAACTCAGCCCCCAACAGAGCCACCTTTGGGGCTGTGAAGGTGCAGTGGTGACTGCCCATGGGTGGGGATCTCAGTCCCACTGTTTCCTCTATGGGGCTCATGGGCTTCAGATTTCCCAACACCACCTGCCCATCAAGGTGTTTACCACCCCACATGTGTCATTTAAGCCCCTGTATGCGTCTTGTTTGTCTTGTCTGTTAACCTACCCAACCTGCCTCCCCAAATATACCTACTATCCATCCCCAACATCCCACTGTCACCTGAAAAAAAAAAATGGGCAATCTGTTCCCAAAAAAAAATCTCGCCCCATACGTAGTTGTCCATTTCGCACATGTGCACTGGACACATGTAATCTGGTCTAATTGGCATCACAACATATTATTGTTGTCCTCACCCCACTCTCAGGGGTTTGAGTGTCCAAATCTACCTACAAAGTCAGTATATATGTACAGCTGTTGTTGTAGAAGAAATGGGCAGCTATGACCTTCCCTACACCCTCCTGCACATCCATAGCTATTTTCTCCACTGTCTTTCCCTCTTTGTGCTCCTTTTTCACCACTGTCCTATCAACCCCTTTTTCTTTTCTTTTAAAGAAATTAGCATGGGGGTAAGTGGGAGTAAGCACTTTTAAGCAGCAGTAAGCAGGTTTAAGCCTGTTTGCATGGGGTAAGCAATGCCTACACAGTTTAAGCAACTGAGAAGCTAAATCAGTATAAGTAACTGTAACCAGAAGTTAGCAGTGCTTACCTCCATGCAAACCCATGCAAACCCGCTTACAACTGCTTAAAAATGCCTTAATCCCTCTGTATCCAATGGCCCTTGTTTTGCCCAGCAACAAAATACACAGCATTTGCAGTACTCAAACCCAGGACCCTGCATACCATAGCCAAAGTGATTTACCACTTAGCCATATCAGATACACATAACTCTGATGTTTTAACAAACATATCATCCAGCCCAGTCATTCAGCAGTAGAGGAAATGTATTTCAACTTTTCAACATTTAGAGGTATGTGTGTGTGTGTGTGTGTGTGTGTGTGTGTGTGTGTGTGTGTGTGTGTGTGTGTGTGTGTGTGTGTGTGTGTGTGTGTGTGTATATATATATGTATATATATATATATACATATATAAATATATATATTAATATCTACATAGATATAACATATCTATATATGTAGGGTTCTACCTGACATAATCGAAACCACACAACACCGACAACCACATCACCGACACCACATATCTATTCGTCCATAAAACGTAAAACCACACATAACCGAATATTCGACGGTACACAAACACGAAACCCCATACAAAACAAAACACATCCCCATTCCACAAACCACACACACACACAAGCACACAAATCCTTACAAGCCCACACTAAACCTTACCCTAACCCTCGGCGTTGGTGTTGTCATCCGTCGTGTCGGTCTTCTGCATTGTCGATGTTCTGCAACCAGCGATTCGCGTCGGTCTTATGTCGGTCTTCTGTCAGGTAGAACCATATGTAGATATAGATACATTTATAGAAATATATATATATATATATAAACATATATAATACATATGCATACATCTATAGATATATATGTCTACATCTATATGTCTATATATACATATATATATATATGTATATATATATATATATATATATATATATATATATATATATATATATATATATGCAAGCATAAATATATATCTACATAGGTATATACAGACATACATCTGTAGATAAAAATGGGAACATAACAAAAACATGTATGTCCACATGCAGCATTAATGGGATTGAGGGGGTCCAAACAACATATGTCTTTTACGTATAGATATCCCCCTTCCACAGCCAAACACATCTGCCCAGCAATACAATACCAACTTGCAGATCCCATAATCAGAACCTGACACAACATGGGCACAAGATGTTAACAGTACTCCATCCCACCTGTATGATGTCAGGCTGGTATCAGTAACATATCATGCAGTACAGTCTGCCTACCACAGGGAATGTACAGTGTGGAAGCAATCAACATTCCTAGGATACATATACACAGACACATATATTCAGATACAGATATCTACATATAGATGTATATGTAACTACACATACACACACAGATATATGTATAGGAAGATACATATGTAGAAGGTGCACACAATACAGAACAGCCACTATGCCTACAGTTGTCACCTTACCAAAAGGACACTGTATGAGCCACCCATACAAATGTCAATTGTTGCCTACAACATATACCCACAGAGAGGTCAAAGGATATAACACTGCACACAGGATTGCATACATGGGAAAGCTTTGTTTGTGTTCTATTACAATTGTATAAGCCATGTCATATAGCTGTTTAGACACTGACATACATATAAACAGAGTAATGCAACTGTGAAACAGTTATATTAATACAGTAGTCTGGAAAGATTTACATATGTTGCTGTCCAGGCCGAGGCCTTCAAGTAGGACAATAGTAAAAATAGACTGGGCCACAAGATGCAGTCAATCAACAGTAAGTAATGCAGATGTATAGTCCAGCAGCCTCTATCTACACGCTGTACACAATCCCTAGGGGGTACATACCTCATTTGACATAATGGAATGTATCTGTTACATAACAAGGCACAACTGACACCATCACAATCACACTGACAAACAGAACAGTCTGTATGGCAGGAGGCAGCAGGTCTGCATTTACCCATGGTGAATTGTATGGTAATGTACATCCAGATACCTTAAGGCAGCTTACTGCTGATACCTCCACATGTTGTAACAGCCTAGGTTAGTTATGGTGCACCCCCCATAGACTGAATAATACAGGGCCATATACCACTGTTACCTACACTGGCCTCTGGAGTGCATAAGGACACACATGTATTGTGTAGGTGAAGCCCAAACATATATGGACCCAACCCCACAATATGTGTGGGGGCCACTGCAGCAGTGGACTGATGGCAGGAATGGCAGCATGACATACTCACAGCTCACTACATAACCCCTGACATCATGTCATATGTACAAAGCCTGGTATGTAGGTGGAGGACAGAGGCTGGAACACAGGCCCATATGTGTAAAACTGTTGTCATACACTAAGCAAGTAGCTGGTGTTACAGGATAGTCTACAACATACCCTTAGTCAGGAATATGAAGTTAGAAACAGAAATGGATGTAGCCATGTACTGACAGCACAACACACACACTGCCAGTGATATATCTGACCCTAGACCTGTGTGGTGGACAGACAAAACATAATAGGCACACCTCTGGCCATCAAGTGGATAGGCCCACAGTTGAGAGCTATGCAGGCAGACTGCAGTCCAAGTTAAACTAGTATGTCCACACAAACCCTGTAACACCGGTGCTATACAATGCGTACAGCATCACTATTCACACTCTGTCTGTAGTTCTGGAACCTCCTACAAATATGTAGCTGGCCTGAGTGTGCAGGTTCACCTGTAAGATGTATTGCTACCTGCTGTCTGTAACACTGCTGCCCACACACAGGAAGGATATCCATCATACAGGAAAGGTAAATGGACCAAGCCCGCATGATGTAGGGATTTATAGTAGTTGGTTGCCATGACAGTGGTAATTGAAAGTACTACACAGCATGCTGCATGCAGGTAGCAAGTGGAGGACACTGATTGGTGCAGAAGCCATCACCTGATCATGTGCATCACCTACAAATTCCATGCTGCAATCTATGCACAGCAGCTCATTCCATTTACTGGACAGAGACTGAGAGTGAGAGAGAGAGAGAAAGAGAGAGAGAGAGAGAGAGAAAGTGTGCATCTAAGGCACAGAAAAAAACATCCAGAAGAGACTGCATTCCCAGAACAGGTATGTGAAGTATATATGTATGCAACTGACCATAGTACTTGGTCCATAATAATGGGATATATGATGTGGAATGATTTATATGTGCCTTCAGGTGTTGTAATGATGTTCAGCTGAACAACTGCTAAGGACAATAGAGTTTGTCCCTGTCGGTAATGGGCCATATCCATCAACCGTGCAGAGCAGCACTGATTGATAAGATGTAAGCTATCATAGTGTGTGTTGTGTAATGGGAAGTATGTATATTACATGGCCAATAGCTGGTGGTGGAAGTAATGCCATAATGGGGGACAAGTGGGTTCCACAGCCCACCTCTTGCAGGATACTCAGGTTAACCTGCATTGTAGCATGCAGGAATGCCATAGGTGTGTAATAGGGTTACCTGCAATCTGGCCCTACATATACCCTCTAATGTCAGGCTGTGTCCATATGTGGCACCTGTCTGTGTTGCAGCACGGCAGAATAGTGCAGCTGTGCAGGAAGGTGTTCTGAGATTGTGGACCCGATGTCTGAATGTACCCCACATATAGGTATGCATATGTGTGCATATATATATATATATATATATATATATATATATATATATATGTATATATACATGTATGTCCACAAATATACAGATATCCATGTGTAGACATATATATGAACACATACATGCATCATATATGTCCACACATATATAGATATATACCTATATGCACATGTCTACATATATACAAACACACACACAAACATATATATATGCAAATACATGTCCCCTATATTACTACAACAGTGCTGAATGCTATGTGTGAGGAAACAGCACATACAGCAATATACACATATATCTACAGCTGTCAGTGTATGCAACATAGATGAGTATGTCACATGTGAACCCCTTGTTGGAACCACATTGCCCTTGTCTGTGAAGTATGGAATGGGAATATTGGGAAGTATGGCAGGTATAGTTGTGGAGGTGGTCAGAGTTGGTAGATATAGAGGAAAGCCACAGGAATGGTATGTGACACATGTGGTGGGTAAACACCCTCGATGGTGTGTGTGGTCTGTGATGTGGATGTGCCATGGTTCCCAATATGGATACAATGGGAACAAGCCTCACACCCACTGCTGCTCACAACAGCAGTCCACGTCCCAAAGGTGCCTGGCCTGTAGGCTGAGCAGGATGAGAATGTGGGCCCTGTGAATGTGTACTGGGTGCCTCAAGGTGATGTAGCACATTCCACATGTATCTGTGGAGCCCAGAATGGAACAGACCCTGGACCTGACCTCAAGGGACAGGAACATGTCTGTGTGTGCCCCTGGGGGTGACAACATCCCCTGGGTTGGTTCCACCAGATGTTATTGCTGGACCAGTACATGACGAGGCCCCAGGGTGGGTCACACATGTGATGTGGCCTGGTAAAATGGGCAGATGAGTTTGGAGAGGTAGTTCTGCTGGCCAATAGTACATATACATGCTATATGCCCTTTCAGGATTGCTAGTTATTGCTAAAGCACCTACCAAGAGGAGAAAACACTGAGAGAAGAAAAGGAGCCACTTTTGTGATTTTAAGTATTTTCTTCTGATTTTTTGTTAAGTTTTACTGCTTTGCCGCCTATTTTTTGGCATTTTCAGGCTTGCTAAAGTTTATATCTGTAACAGTAAAAGTACTTGAAACACATCTAGAGCCTTTTTACTGCATTTCCTGTGTTGCACTTAATTTAAAATTGTTTTTTTCTCTAAAAACTGCATTTTACCTGATTTTGGCCTAGCACTCAAGTCTGGGGTCATTTATTGCACTGTTGTGATTATTTTGCTGCTTGTGTATCTCTGCTACCTTTAAACTACAACAAAAAGAAAAAATAAAACAAAAAATCTTGCTTTTTTCCCACTTTCTGAAAGTTAAGAAAGTTCAATTACAGATTTGCTGTTCTGAACTGTTTCAAAGTTTCTAGAAGGTCAGTGCTTGCTTGGGCTAAAGGGAAGTCTCTGTGTTCACCAGTGGTAGTGGTTAACACTGAACAGCCTGCCTGTCCCTGGAGGAGTGGTTACTACCTAGAAGCTGTAGTTTTATTGGCCATTTTGGGTCAATTCTAAACTCCTTGATCTCTCTCTCTTAAAACCAGGCTGCCTCGTGGTTTTGGCGTCTTTTCAGGCTTGCTAGTTGTTGCTAAAGCACCTACTAAGAGGAGAAAATGCTGAGAGAAGAAAAAGAGCCACTCTTGTGTTTTTAAGTATTTTCTTCTGATTTTTTATTAAGTTTTACTGCTTTGCCACCTACTTTTTGGCATTTTCCAGCTTGCTAAAGTTTATATCTGTAACAGTAACAGTACGTGGAACACATCTAGAGCCTGTTTACTGCATTTCCTGTGTTGCACTTAATTTAAAATCGTTTTTTTCTCTAAAAACTGCATTTTACCTGATTTTGGCCTAGCACTCAAGTGTGGGGTCATTTATTGCACTGTTGTGATTATTTTGCTGCTTGTGTATCTCTGCTACCTTTAAACTACAACAAAAAGAAAATAAATACAAAACAATCTTGTTGTTTTGGCACTTTCTGAAAGTTAAGAAAGTTCAATTACAGATTTGCTGTTCTGAACTGTTTGGAAGTTTCTAGAAGGTCAGTGCTTGCTTGGACTAAAGGGAAGTTTCTGTGTTCACAAGTGGGAGTGGTTAACACTGAACAGCCTGCCTGTCCATGGAGGAGTGGTTACTACCTAGAAGCTGTAGTTTTTTGGGCAATTTTGGGTCAATTCTAAACTCCTTGATCTCTCTCTCTTAAAACCAGGCTGCCTCATGGTTTTGGCATCTTTTCAGGCTTGCTAGTTGTTTGCTAAAGCACCTACCAAGAGGAGAAAATGCTGAGAGAAGAAAAGGAGCCACGTTTGTGATTTTAAGTATTTTCTTCTGATTTTTTGTTAAGTTTTACTGCTTTGCTGCCTACTTGTTGGCATTTTCCGGCTTGCTAAAGTTTATATCTGTAACAGTAACAGTACTTGGATCACATCTAGAGCATGTTTACTGCATTTCCTGTGTTGCACTTAATTTAAAATCTTTTTTTTTCTCTAAAAACTGCATTTTACCTGATTTTGGCCTAGCACTCAAGTTTGGGGGTCATTTATTGCACTGTTGTGATTACTTTACTGCTTGTGTATCTCTGCTACATTTAAACTACAACAAAAAGAAAAAAAAAACAAAAAAATCTTGCTTTTTTCCCACTTTCTGAAAGTTAAGAAAGTTCAGTTACATATTTGCTGTTCTGAACTGTTTGGAAGTTTCTAGAAGGCCAGTGCTTGCTTGGGCTAAAGGGAAGTCTCTGTGTTCACCAGTGGGAGTGGTTAACACTGAACAACCTGCCTGTTCCTGGAGGAGTGGTTACTACCTGGAAGCTGTAGTTTTATTGGCCATGTTGGGTCAATTCTAAACTCCTTGATCTCTCTCTCTTAAAACCAGGCTGTCTCATGGTTTTGGCATCTTTTCAGGCTTGCTAGTTGTTGCTGAAGTACCTACCAAGAGGGGAAAATGCTGAGAGAAGAAAAGGAGCCACTTTTGTGATTTTAAGTATTTTCTTCTGATTTTTTGTTATGTTTTACTGCTTTGCTGCCTACTTTTTGGCATTTTCTGCCTTGCTAAAGTTTATATCTGTAACAGTAACAGTACTTGGATCACATCTAGAGCATGTTTACTGCATTTCCTGTGTTTAGACTTAATTTAAAATTGTTTTTTTTTTTCTCTAAAAACTGCATTTTACCTGATTTTGGCCTAGCACTCAAGTGTGGGGTGATTTATTGCACTGTTGTGATTATTTTGCTGCTTGTGTATCTCTGCTACCTTTAAACTACAACAAAAAGAAAAAAAAAACAAAGAAATCTTGCTTTTTTTCCCACTTTCTGAAAGTTAAGAAAGTTCAGTTACAGATTTGCTGTTCTGAACTGTTTGGAAGTTTCTAGAAGGCCAGTGTTTGCTTGGGCTAAAGGGAAGTCTCTGTGTTCACCAGTGGGAGTGGTTAACACTGAACAGCCTGCCTGTCCCTAGAGGAGTGGTTATTACCTAGAAGCTGTAGTTTTATTTCCCATTTTGGGTCAATTCTAAACTCCTTGATCTCTCTCTCTTAAAACCCTACAACTCTCTTTTTGCACGGTTTTGCGCACTGAGCAGCGTTGGGCAGTGCCACCTAAACAGGTTTAAATTATTCCAGGCTCCACAAGGTCTGCTCTTCACTTTTTCCCTTAGAACTGTTCAAACTCTCAAAGTAATCACTCTATTCTCTTTCTAAAGCCCTGCACTTGCTCAGCTCTTATAAGGAAACACTAACTATCTAAAGCACTACACCCTCCTTGACTTCTCATAAGTATTAGACTCCTGATCAGTCCTCCCTGATCAAGTGAAAAATCAGTTCCCTTCCCTAATCTGATCAGTAAAAAAAAACAGTTCCCTATACTAATCTGGTATGTCCAAGGGTCAGTTTCAAGGTTAGTTTCCAGTCCAGCTGATGAATCTGGGAATTTTGAGGCAATGTTACAATTGCCTTATGTACACAGACAACCCTCTCCTCCTTCCAACAAACTCTAATACATGTGAGAGATGCAGTTACACAGCCAAACTGGAGGCAGAGCTCTCTCAACCCAAGACTGGCACAGTCAGTCAGGAGGAAAAGGTAACCACCCACACCACAAATCCAGTCTCACACAGACGTATTCCATCTGCATACCCAACACATAAACACACAAAAACATACTCGGAGGCTCTAAATAAAAATCTGACTAAACAGCAAAGACCTGCTAAGCAGATATCCAAGCAACAGCCACCCCTCAACAATACCCACAAATCACATATCTCACAAAATCATTATGCCTCACAGTCACAGCCCATAAGCCAAACAACACACCAAATACACTTGTTATAGGGGACTCTGTTGTCTGGCACACTGATGTCCCACTCACCAGACTGAGCAAGGAGAAGGTCACTGTAAGCTGCCTGTCGGGTACCAGGATCCACCACATATCACAAGCACTCAGGTCCCTCCAAAGTAAGTACAAGTATGACTCCATCATTGTCCATGCTGGTGTGAATGACCTGAGACATACCTCCCTGGACTACATGAAAAGAGACATAGAGGAGATCTCTGACCATGTAGCCCAGGCTGGTATGTCCATGACCTTGAGTAGCATCTTGCCCTCACCAAGAATGATGCCACAGTATAAAGACAAAATGATCAGTTTCAACAATTGGCTAAAGTATTGGTGTCATTCAAAGGGGATCCAGTGTCTGTCAGCATGGGATGACATTCTCGACAAGCCACGTTGTTTCGCTAGGGACGGCTTGCACCTGTCACCCTTAGGCTTTTGTATACTGGCCAAGGCTCTTGCCACCCCCATAGTGCCTTTTTTAGGCAAGGCTCAAAGGACAAACCCACCTCCATAGACAACCCAAAGATAAAAAAACTAAAGGTAATGCTACTCAATGCCAGAAGTCTAAACCTCAAGATTCACGCACTCGAGACTCTCCTCAGTATGGAGAAAATCGATGTCTGTGCAGTAACAGAAACCTGGTTCAAGGCTCCTGAGAGCATCCCAGCACTACCAAGTTATAACTCATACCATGCATTTCAGCCCCAAAACTCGGACCGAAGCACAAAAGGAGGGGGAGTATCTATATTCATCAAAGATACCTACACCTCCAGGTTAGTGGCACTGCACGAAGCATTGGAAACCATCCATGTGCAGCTAGCAGAGGGCAAAACTGCCTTTCAGTTTGTAACCTGCTACAGAACACCCTCCCTATTACAGGAACCCCACTTGGCATTCCTGAGAACACTGGAGAATATGAAGGTCTCTCCAAACACTATGTTATTGGGTGACTTCAACTACCCAAACATTGACTGGGAAAACTACTCAAGCCCAAACACCCTCACCCAACGGTTCCTTGAATTTATAAACTCTAACTCAATGGAAGAACTGGTCACCACTCCCACAAGAGGGAACAACATATTGGACATGGTCATCACCAACAGGGGGACTCTATGTTCCACAACAGAGTTAAACCCTTCATTGGTAAGATCAGACCATAAACAAATTTCCCTGGACATCCATATCCCGTCCCCACCCCCAGCCAAGGAAATCACTGTAAAGAATTTCTCAAAAGCCAACTTTGCACTTCTCAAGACTGAGGTGGAATCCTTCAAAGCCCCTGGGCCAGAGGATAATACAGCCCAATCCACAGAATCCTTTACAAATGCATTCTATGAGCACCTGCAGGAATGCATGGATCGTTCTATGCCAAATAAAACCAAGACTCACTCCTTCAAAAACAGGAGACCGGTCTGGTGGACCCCGGCCATAAATAAGCTATACAACAGAAGGAAGAAGCTACTACATGACAGAGCAAAATCCCAAAAAGGGAAGGCATCTTTGATCAGTATTAGCAAGAAACTTTGATCCCTCATAAAATCATCAAAGGCCAGTTTCGAAAGAAAAATTGCCCTAGACACTAAAGATAATCACAAGGCCTTCTTTAGTTATGTCGAAAACATGGGCAGAAACTCCCAGATATACTCTGAATTGTTGCATAATGGTACAAAATATACCGAACCTACAGACATAGCCAACATCCTGGCAGACAGATTCAGCGCAAACTTCTCCCTCCCTTCCCCCCCAAAGGAGCAAACACCTATCCCAACTGAATGTAACCTCCCTGACATCACAGATGCACAGGTGGAAGCTGCCCTCTCCAAAGCAAAAAACACAGCATCTATGGGACCGTACGGTGTCCCAGGCTGTGTCTTACATGAGCTCCAAGAAAAACTGAACCCTCACATTAAGTCACTGTTCAAACTTAGCCTTACTACAGGCTATGTACCCAAAGAATGGCGTACAGCTACAGTGGTCCCACTCCACAAAGGTGGTGCCACAACAGACCCCAGAAACTATTGCCCCATAAGCCTGACTAGTCTAGTCTGTAAAGCTATGGAGTATATTATCATGGAACTCATAAACAAAGACATTGGGAGCCTCCAGACACTGGACCCTACACAATTTGGCTTTGTTAAGGGAAGATCTTGCCTCTTAAACCTAGTTGATTTCTTTGAAACAGTTACCAAAGCCATAGATGAGGGAAAGGTAGTCCACACAGCATACCTGGACCTCGCAAAAGCCTTCGACACAATATCCCACTCGGGCATCATAAATAAGCTTACCAGCCTAAATATCAACCCCTATATCACAAGATGGGTTGCAAACTGGCTCAGAGATAGAACCCACATGGTCAGAATCACAGGTGATGTGTCCGAATCCAAACCAGTTACAAGTGTCGTCCCACAGGGGTCAGTTCTGGGACCTCTCTTGTTTGGTATATACTTCTCTGAGGTTCAGGCTAACACGGGGGGACTATGACTGACAAAGTTCACAGATGACTGCAAACTGGGGGCCATAATTGAATCGCCAGCTGACACAAGCATCCTCCAAAAGGGTCTCACAGAGATGGATGCTTGGTGCCAGAGCCATGGCCTCAAGCTAAATGCTAAAAAGTGCATAGTCATCCCCTTTGGGAAAAACAAGGTGCCCACAAATTACCACATAGGTGGTAATCCATTAAGTACGGAAGAAGTAATTAGAGATTTGGGGACCAACGTAGATAGTAATCTCTCCTTTGACAATCACATTGCCAAAGTGGTTAGAAAGACCTTTTATATAGCCCACCTTATCACGAAAGGGTTCGCATCTAGATCAAGAGACGTCATTGTGCCCCTCTACTCGTCACTCATCAGGCCCATAATTAAATACAATGCCCTTTTGGGATGTACCTTACCCGACACCTGCAGCAACTGGAGAGACCCCAAAAGTACCTCACCAAGAGGATCATGGGCTACAAACAGATGTCCTATGCAGCTCGACTAAAGAAACTCCATCTCTGCTCAGTTGCTTACCGCCTACTCAGAGGCGATCTATGCCTGATGTACAAAGCCATGTCAAACTCAGAATGAATGGACATGCTCCATCTCAAAAAATCCAAGTACCTTAGAGCTACACGCTCCAGGGACCTAAACCTCAGCACAAAAATAAATAGGACATGCTGGAGGGACAGATTCATTTCCCAGAGGCTCCCCTCACTCTGGAATAGAATCCCAATTCATGTTAGACATAGCCCCTCGCTGACCCTCTTCAAGCGAAATTTGGACACGTGGATGGGAAATCGCAAATTCACCCCTGGGATCTCTCCTGTGTCCCTGCTAGACAGAGGCACAGTAAACTAATCTTAAAAGGGTACCTTCTGTGACCTACTTTAAAGAGGCACAGTAGGCTAATCTAATAGGGAGGTGGAAGCCAAATACACTCTGGCTAGGCTTATAAATGCCCTAGGGCAGATAGCATAGTATCTACGTATGAACCTATGAACCTAATTGTGTCACTGTTATAGAACATATGTCGGTAGTAATAGTCTACACAATCCCGGAACATGTCCAACAGCATGCATAGATAACCCCAATAACACAGAATGTCAGATATGCAGCAAACACATAGCAAGCATACCACAGGCATATATGGAACCATTGTGGCCCTGACAATGGCATGCAGGTGAATAGTCTGTAACAGTCCAGCAATGATAGTGTCCACACAGGGAACATGGCTACAAACACATTGCAGAAAGTGTGGTACAGTACAATATCTTCCCCACTGGTAGGTATGCTGTAGCCATACCTATTGAGTTGTGTGTACAGTTTGTTGTCACTGATATGGTGGGGGGGTGACAGTGATGTGTATTAAGAACTATGGTCCCCTTGCTGCATGATTTGCTCACACCTGTGTTCGTCTTTATGTCTTTCAGGCATGATTTTCCATGAAAGGCTGCCAGCCTACACAGCAGCTGAAAATGAAATCCTGCTGAATGACCTCATACAGTACTATGCAATCTTGTTTGGCCAGGCTGCCTATGATCAGCAGGAGTGGCCTGCCCTGTGGAACGACCTAGTCAACAGCGTCAATTATGTTGGACTGCACAACTGCAGTTATGAGCAGGTCCGGCATTATTGTTCCGACCTGTTTCACAATGCCCGTCGGCATGCTGCTGCAGTCTGGAGGGATCACCTCACCACAGGGGGGCCATGCCATCCATCCCTCCCTGACACATGTGGAGGAGCTCCTAGCCAGCCTCGTGGCACCTGCCCATCCACACAGCCAGCAACCAATGGACACCTTTGTGGAGGTGGGTGCCACCCACACACTGGCAAATGAGCATGCAGGTAAGGCCACAGGCCACATCAGTAGACCACTGTTGTGTATACATCTGCATCGGTACAGGTAGATCATGCATATCTGACATGTCATAGCTATATTTCATTGTTGCATACTAGTGATAAACAGATGTGCATATGTGGTAGTATTGTGGATATGTACTGTTGATGTATTGTAATGCTTCACCAACCCTGTAGCAATGCCACAGGTGTGGCCACTGACTTTGCATCTCTCACCCTTTTATGTAGGTCCCTCCAGGATACTACCAAGGCAGCAGCCTGTAGCTGGTGAGTATGGTTTATGTAGATGCTTGCCAATACACCGGGCATGTAATGTCAATGGTATATTCCATGCACATATCTAACACACCTACCCAAAATGCATGCTGTACATGTGCACGTATTGTTGCTGTTAAATGCATGGCATCACAGGGGTGACCATGATGGGGTATTGGAAGGGTATGTCAGACACCTGCATGATAACTAACATCCTGTCCTTGCGGAATGTGTTCATAGGGAGTAACATAGTGGGCGGCACAGTGGTGCAGCGGTTAACGTTGTCACCTCACAGCAAGAGGTTCACCGGTTCAATTCTCGGCTGGGGTGCCTTCTGTGTGGAGTTTGCATGTTCTCCCTGTGTTCGCGTGGGTTTCCTCCGGGTACTCCGGTTTCCTCCCACATTCCAAAGACATGCATCTGGAGCATTTCTCCCCGGGCCTCCGCTGAAAACAGGCTCTGTGGAACCTAGTCGGACATTCCCGGTCAACAAATGTTAAATAAATAAATAAAAATAAAATAAATAAACATAATGGTGGGAGACATGGCCTACAGTAGGGACATGTTTGGAACAACACCCATATACAGTGCAACGCCAGTGTATATACCTGTAGGACAATGGCAACTGCTGCAGAGTTACACTATGGCATAAGGCATTACTGTGGTCCACATTATAAGCTGGGAATAGGTTGTAACATGTGGTGTTTAGTGTATGGGACACTGCAACGTGACACACATGTGTAGGCATTATTTGTCATGCATCTGCAAAAAGGCTGAAGGAGAGGGGTTGTCAGCATGACACACCAGTGCACTGCAGCAGGGATCCTTAGCATGCTATGAATGGCTGTATCTGCACATAGTCAGGTTCCGGAAGTGTGGCAGACATAACCCTTCCCCCACAGAAATAGTGAGGGCAGTATGTGAACACCAAGGGATGTGCACATGAGTAGACCTTGCAATCATGCAGATTAGGGGGATATGTGTAGGGCAGACTGAACATGCACTGGCAACTGCAGATGGCACATGCTAGTATACCCCTGCCAGGAGTAGTGAGTGCTGTAGTACACATAACAGGAGGTGCGACACACCATCATGATAAGGGTGTGCACACATATGCCCACACAGAGTGTATGCATTGTGGTCAGCATCTGCATACCTAACATATTCCATAGACACTGCATGTGAAAGTACAGGACATATGTCACATAGCGGGCTCATGCACTGTTAAGATATGCGGTGATAGGGTCCCATGGCAGATCAAGGATGGGTAACATAATGGTGGGAGACATGGCCTACAGTAGGGACATGTTTGGAACAACACCCATATACAGTGCAACACCAGTGTATATACCTGTAGGACAATGGCAACTGCTGCAGAGTTACACTATGGCATAAGGCATTACTGTGGTCCACTTTATAAGCTGGGACTAGGTTGTAGCATGTGGTGTTCAGTGTATGGGACACTGCAAAGGGACACACATGTGTAGGCATTGTCATGCATCTGCAAAAAGGCTGAAGGAGGGGGGTTGTCAGCATGACACACCAGTGTACTGCTGCAGGGATCCTAAGCATGCTAAGAATGAATGGCTGTATCTGCACATAGTCAGGTTCAGGAAGTGTGGCAGACATAACCCTACCCCCACAGCAATAGTGAGGACAGTGTGTGAACACCAAGGGATGTGCACATGAGTAGACCTTGCAATCATGCAGATTAGGGGGATATGTGTAGAGCAGAATGAACATACACTGGCAACTGCAGATGGCACATGCTAGTATACCCCTGCCAGGAGTCGTGAGTGCTGTATTACACATAACAGGAGGTGTGACACACCGTCATGATAAGGTAGTGCACACATATGCCCACACAGAGTGTATGCATTGCGGTCAGCATCTGCACACCTAACACATTCTGTAGACACTGCATGTGAAAGTACAGGACATATGTCACATAGTGGGCTCATGTACTGTTAAGATATGCGGTGATATGGTCCCATGGCAGATCAAGGATGGGTGCATCATATCAATAAGGGTGTGTACACCCCATAGCCACAGTATGTTCTGATGGTTGTCAGTGTAAGAGTATTGGATTGGTCATACATGGTCCCCTGATGTTGAGAGCTGTAAATCAGACATCAGGCATTCACAAATGACATCTGTCCACATATCATCCCAGGTATGTGTTGCTGAAAAACATAGAGGCTGTGAGCATTAAAGCTGACATAACTGACACAGTAATACACATTCAGCAATGGATTGCACAGCTGTGAGGTGTGGTGCACAGTACATGACAGGGTACAGAACACGTGCACAACAATACTGTGTACATGGGAGCAGTGGTATCCAGGAGAAGGGTCATCACCTAGTGACACAGCACATGCATCACGCACATGTATACTGTTGCTAGCATGGACTGACTATAGCTGCACTGCATGCTGTTGTGTACCATATGTTATGCATGTTGACAGATGGGTAATAGGAGGACTGTGTGTACTATCATCATGCAACCTCATGTGTATGTGCGTGTGTGTGCGTGTGTGTGTGTGTGTGTGTGTGTGTGTGTGTGTGTGTGTGTGTGTGTGTGTGTGTGTGTGTGTGTGCATCCTGGTGGGTAGTTAGTTTGTCTGTAGGGTCACTCTGGTGAAGTGGAGGGAGGTTGATGCATGTAGGATGCGAGTGTGCATGTGTTTCTGTGTGTGACCATGTATGTACATGTGTGATTGTGGGTGTTCATACAGCAGTACCTCCCTTTGGGATTGTGCAGAACATGGACATGGACTGCCACATTACACACCAGGAATACTTGTCATGTATGCAATCACAGGACAGCTGATAGTATAATAAGGCCTGTAGCATGGAACAGGCATTGATAGGGAAGATAGACACCAGGTATGCCCTTAATATTGCATTCAGCAGAGAGGTGACCTACAACCCACATATGCAGCACTACAGATGCATTGGGGAAGTACTAGTCAACACCAGGGAGTGTATCCACATATTACAGTTGTCACATGATAGGCTGATTGAGCAGCATATCTGGAATGTACTGAGCAATACATACACATGACACACCAGTGTGTGATATTACAGAGTGAACATAGTAGCCCACACATTTAGGGGCCATGCTCATGATGTCTGGACATACACAGGTTGAACACTGAATGACAGCAGTGAGGCCATCTAAAACCGCTACACATAGGTCAGGCAGGTAATGTAGTAACAGGTCTTGTGTTGTGATCACTTGTCTAGGCATTTAGAGGACTGATATGTTAATGAGTGGTAATGTGTGTATGTTACCAAGGGTGATGCAGGATGGGGAACACATGGAAATATGTGTGGGACTGTCTGTAAAGTCATGGACAGGTAGGTATTACGGTGGTGTGTGTGTGTGTGTGTGTGTGTGTGTGTGTGTGTGTGTGTGTGTGTGTGTGTGTGTGTGTGTTAGGCAATGCTGCACAGGTTTTAAAGTGGGTTTATTGTTTCCCCCACAGGTGAAGAGGTGGGTCAGGGTCCCCCCTGCTTGCAATCTGATGTCGGTGTCCATACAGACACTGGAGATGATGATAGTACTGTTGAGGCACAGGTGGGGTTGTCAGGGGCAGAAACAGCGCCATCATTTGACATCCTCCGTTTAGCCACCTCAACCCCGCATGCAGTTTCAGTTCTTATACATACCCCATCACCAGTGGCCATAGTGGAGGGTCAGCAGGCGTTTGGTGGCAGTGCACAGGAAACTGTGGTAACCATGCCTACTGTGTCTGGTTGCAGCAGGCATAGCTGGATGTCTGGCAGGGCACCACATAGGCAGATGTCCCAGGGTGCTTGTGGTAGGGCCGCTGGACATCATGCCCCTGGCAGAGGCAACATAGCTGGTACCAGCAGGTGCATGTTTCAGGCTATCATGGCAGTGCAGGCACATATGGAATGTTACACCAGACAGGGCCTGAGGCTGCAGAGGGCTGCTCTCACATCTGCAAGAAACAACTTCCATGAACTGTCTGGTGCCATCCGTGCTTATACCAAGCTCATGAATAGACGGTCTGGTGAGATGATGGCCCTCATGTGCGGTGATGGCTCCATAGACGTAGGCCAGCAACACCAACAGCTGGCAGTCAACGTGGATGTGCTAGGGCACCAAGGGGCTCCCAAAGTGGCAGTACCAGCCCCAAAAGTGCAGGGGGTGCTGTCCACACCACAGCAGGCCACGAGCACATAGTCCTGGCCAGTCGCAGGAGGCACCTGGCACCAGCGGACATTTGTCATCATCAGGTGAGAGTAGCACATTGAGACCTGTACCTGGACATGCCAATGGAACCCCTGGCATGCACAGTCCACATGTTCATGGCCAAAGGCAGTGAATTGCACACCCTGCTGGGTATGGTCTGCAGCTGTCCAGAAACACCTGTCTAGGGCAGCCATATGGCAGAACTGTGTGCATGCATACCCACACATTATACAAACACATCTAGGGCAACCCCATACTTACACACACCACATCACCACATCCAATTCACCTCAGTGCACCCCTCACCCACACACATGGTGTCAAATGTATGGCCCACACTCAGCCTCTGGCAAACCAACAACACACCCTGTGCATATGATGATACCTGTGCCACATCCCTGTCATCCACACCATCAATGCAGAGACAGGCTAATATGGTTCTGATGCAAAGGTGACTGTAATACAGCGTACCACAGTACTGCAGTGTAACATGTTGTAAGGAGTAAATTGTAATACATATATGCCAGGTAGTGTAGCCATCCAGCAATGATGCATTATAGCTGTTAGTAACACTGGTTGATTGTGGTCTTTATAATGTTATCCATGTGTACTGTAGGTGTACATGTGTCAGCACGAGGATGGTCTGCAGTCATATTCCACAATGGGGTATGGCACTGTGGTGACACCATGGCTGTGACATATCTGGGGTACAGTTGGACACACATCACAGGTTAGTATAACAGTTATTGCCTGTGCCACATGGACAGGTGACCCACTGGGGCATGAATAATCTGCAACCTGATGTAGACCCATCCTCATACACGCACACTGTTACTTGGCAATACTGGTACTAGACCCCTACCTAGATATGTAGTGATACTGAAGTGTGTGGCTTCCATTGCACACACCACACAGCGTTTAGGGTAAGGTGTGTCCCAGGTTGCATGTTACATGCAGAACATCCCTAGACATGTACAGTATGCTAATGGGGGGATGCAATGGGTGTATATGGACAATACATAGTGTGACATACCTTCATATACACATTAACAGACACATAACAGGCAGACACACATCCGAGAGACCAGCGCCTATCGCTGCTAACTAACATGACCGTGTGTCCAATGTGTTACAGGTAGGCTGTTCACAGCACATGCAGAACTGGCCTGGAATGTGGTATCAGTTACCTGTATGGTTGAGGGTGACAGTGGTAACCATAACGTGGTACATGGGACATATACTGGGTGTACCTTGGTGTAATGACAGTGTACACAGCACCCACATCCCCCAGTGGATATTGTACTCCCTGAAACCCATGATGACACTCTAATATACCCACCATCACACATTGGCCATGACTGGGATACAACCCATTGTAGATTCCAACAGTGGTACTACAGGAATATGCATCTAATGTACATGCCACACACATAGCAGGGTGTTGCATTGTCATGCCTCACCAATGGGCAGCAACAATACTATCTGTACTACAGTGTGGCAATGGGTATTGTAATAGGAGTATGTGGCCTAGGAATGCTGTACCCTACAGATAAATGGACATGCACACATACACACACTTACCAGAACACAATGGGCATCCCATGCCTATAAACCCATTTTTACAATGCTGTTGTGATGATACTGCAAGGCTCGTGTAGCCGGTATGGAGAGGAGCTTAACAGGTTACATGTAATGTCCCATACAGCAGCAGCCACAACTGGCTATGGAAAAGGGTGTTGTGGTGGTTGTGAAGGCCCCCATGGAATTCACATGTATAGGTGTGCTAACACACAGGCACTGATATACTCAATCATGCACACATACACATGGGGTGCATCTCTGCAGGTGGTCATAGCTGTATACCTAGCTATTGTCCGAGGAGAGATGGGTTGTGTAGGGGTAGCGTGTACAGTGGTATCCTACCACCTGCCATGTGGCAGCAGGCAAGCCATCGACAGACACTAATGTGGTGACCCTCAGGGTGGAAGTGACATGCATCAGCCATTCTGCCAGGTGCCTCCTGCACATTGCCACTGAGGTGATCAAGTTGACATGCATGCAACATGCATTACAACACATGGTTAGAGTCTGTGATGGAGACCTGTATCCAAGCATGTTCAGTTGACTGTGGTAGTGTAGTGGAGGTACCCATGGCATATGGTGCGTACAGGATGTTATCTCTAATATGTGCCAGTTCTTACACAGCTGTGAAGACATGTCAGTGTCAATCAAGCTTAGGATGCCTGTACATATCCTATCGGGATAACTCCCATCTGCACATCTGTACAGGGACTGACAGTCATCCACTTGGCAAGTAGCTATGCCGTAGGATGAATATGTTGACAGATAGACATTTGACAACAATATGTATGCCATAACTGCATGTCAGGAGCCCTTGCTATCATGTGCTGTACAGACGGTAGTCTACAGTTACATTCCACATTTTGGATCATTACCCAGTAGGGGTTATATACTGTGACACTGCTCACACACCAGGGATACAACATGGAGGACTCAGAGTCCAGCTATGCCTGCAGGTGTGCCTGCTGTCAGTACTACATTTAGCACTCTACTCTTGCATGGATAGGCACTGTCAGCAGTAGTACCACTATCATGCACTTCATGCCAGTGTGACAGCACGTACCATGGGCTACTACCCCTGTATGTAACAAAGTCACATGGATAACAGTACTGAATAGGCCTCACATACATCTGTGTCCCAGACATGACACTCACACCGCTTGCTACTGTAATGACAGCACATAGGTGCATGTATTGTACATGTCATTACATACACTTATTACAGATGTCATTACCCTGCTATGATATCAGACTGGGTGGTGTGAACTGGTTACCAGGGCTAAGCCATGCTTAGCAGGTATCAACATTGCTGCAGTATAACAGCTAAGCTGATTTGCGCACTGGTAAGCAAAGCCTATACTGTGTAAGTGCCCGTACATTTACCTGCAGCTTAGCACTGCTTAGCTTCTCACAAAACTGCGAAAACACACTTAAAGCTGCTCAAAACTACCTTTACCACTCTGTATCCAATAGCCCTTTTTCTGCCGAGCAACAAAATGAACAGCCCTTGCAGGTCTTGAGCCCTGGACCCTGTACACTAAAGTCACAACCCTTAACCACTACACCATGAACACTATGGGGACAGCTGTAGTTTTTCCAGTATATCTGTCAATACACATATTGATTAGTATTGAACAATTGCCTTTACTACCACAATTGTGTAGTACTTGTTATTAATATGACTGTTGCATCACTTATGTTGTTTTAACATAATGTACACATAGCAGATACATACGGTGAGATACATCTGGGAGAGTATACACAACCGTGAGGTGTACACTTGACAAGAATATGGATATATACATATAATAGGTTGATATATGTCTACATGTACATACACATGTATATTCATGCATATGTCTGTATACACATCTGCATAGTGCAACATATATATGGGCATGTGTACAGCTCTTTGTATGTACATATATATATATATATATATATATATATATATATATATACATAGCAATATATGTATGCACATCCTATGTGTACAGATATGTCCATTTATGTAGATATATATGTATATATCTATAGCTATATGTGCATACATATCTATTATGATATACCTATTACTGTCAATATATATATATGTAGATATCCGCAAGTATATGTGCATATGTATCTCTATCTGTCTATGTGTAGACATATATTGCTGTGTATATGTATATATCCGAGTATATATATATATATATATATATATATATATATATATATATATATGGATTCCTATTACAAGAATGAAAATTCACAACTTCGAACTTGTAATAGGAAGCCTCACTTACGCAAAAGTTCACTTTAACGAAAGTGAACTTCCACGAAAGAGCACTTTACCGAAAGTACCGCAGCACAGTGGAGGACATCAAAAAACAAGCTATGTTCTCCACTATGGTGTGATACTCACAGACATTAGGGTTAGGGCACGGGTTAGGGTAAGGGGATAGTTAGTAAAGCTATCCCCTTACCCTAACCCATGCCGTAACTCTAAGGTTCGTGACTATCGCACCATAGTGGAGGATATTGCTATGTCCTTCACTGTGCTGCAGTCGTCATGGACCTTAGGGTTAGGGCACAGGTCATGGTAAGGGGATAGCCTGTATAGTTATCCCCTTACCATGACCTGTGCCCTAACCCTAAGGTCCATGAGTACTGCACGGAAGTTCAGTATAGCGCCCGTTCGTTGTACTGAACTTCACGTAAGTGCACTTTCGATTAAGTGCACTTTCACTGCAGTGTACATTCCATACACTATTTCGAAGTAGTGAACCTTCGATCTAGGGTATGAAATCCATATATATATATATATATATATATATATATATATATATATATATATATATATAGATATATATAGATATATATATATATATATATATATATATATATATATATATATATATATATATATATATATATATATATATATATATATTTTATATATATATATATATATATATATATATATATATATATATATATATATATATATATACACATATATATGTACATATGCATATACATCTATGTATGTCGATATGTATATGTGTATATATCTATATAGATATATGGATAATTATATATACATATATGTCCACCATATGTTCTGAACATGGAGTGGACCCCTACCTCAGCCCCAACAGTCCCAACCTTGTAGCGCAAGGGGATGTCAGGTATGTAGTGCAGGTATATATGTAGACTATTGCTACTCTGATAGGGGTTGTCTTCAAAGACATGTTGTGTGTGGGAGGTCACATCTGCTTTTAACATGTGTGCCATTGGCTACTGACAGACATCTTAAAGACATCATAATACAGCACCACTGCTAGCACAGTAATGATCCTGTGGACTACAGCAGAGATATGGCCAATAAATGTGGACAGTCTGACACACTCTGGTCAGTCCAGAGGTATACACAGAACCCCTTAGTGCAAGACATGTAAACCAAGCCTGACAATGTGGATGCTAACAGCCATGCAGATGGGTATAACATATAAGTACTGGTATACATTTGCTGCAACAGGTTATGCATTCACACACACCCCTGTCTGTCCCGCTACATAATGACCACTGGTACAAAGGTGCCATGGCCACATACTACTCACTAGTTAGTGACATAAATCTGTACAGCATCCCACCGCTTTGTCTGACATACATGATTGTTATAGTTGCCTGGCAGCAGTACATCTGGCAAGCACCTGGATATAACATCACACTAGGTAAGGGCACTAAGCTGCTAGGCATGTAACATAGCACTGTGCAGGCTGCAGGCAGACTTACACAACGCTGGCCTACATTTGTTATGGGGGAATACACATGTACCTGCATATATAGCAGGCTCTACAGCACAGAGTAACAGACACTTGTGTGAAAGTGCATAACCACAAGCAATGTGAACACAGCCACAGCCACATATAGTAGCCAGCATAATATTACAGTATATGGACTGTCTGATCAACACCATCCTCATATATGCCACTCACACACTAACCCTACATATACTGGGCCACTACACAGTGTGGTCCGATGCCTGTCTGTGGTATGGGACATGTGTGTGTTTGGCCCTACAAACATGTAAGCCGATAGGGTAACATACAGTGGAGCACCATGTAACATCAGATAGAACAGGACCAAGAACAATGACATCTACCACAGTCTATACACAGGCCAAGGTGCATATTCACAATACACACACTGTCAACAATCATCATATGTGCACAGACCTCAGTACTGTACACACAACCACAGTATTCCCAGATTATGTCCTCAAAAAGAACCCCTATTATACATAACATGTGTCGCAGTCTGATATCCCACTGGCTTGTTATCAGATATGATGTCAATAAATTATGGTGTACAAGACATATGCACCTCTTACTGTAGGACATATGTACACAGGTTGACAGAGTTCTGGCTGGAGGCACAAACACAGGGCCAATATTGACATATTGCTGTGATAACCTCATACATTTACTATTGTAACACGGTTTGTTGGAACATATGTCCTATGAGGGATATGAGGTCAGTAACACTCATGTCTGTCACCATGTACTGTCTGCAATCCTCACACTATGCTTCATCAGTTCACAGATAGGTGCTCTGTGGGTAAAACAAGAAACAAAAGCACCACACACTGCCCAGTCTGCAAATGACCCTACAGATGGGGGTTTCCTCCATAACATAGCACTGTCTTGACAGGTATTAAAACATGTAGAACAGCCATATCCACACACACCCTGTTAAACCAACATTACTCCAAATGCAGAATAGCAACATTTACATGTTGTAGTTGTGTCAGGCACAGTCCCCTCCTGTGTGTTGGCCTGTTTCCACAGTGTATGTTGTTAGAGGTAAATCCCCAATCCATCTGTGACGCTGTTTGCCCAAACTACAGGTCTAGGTCCTGCTCACAGTGAATGAATAGGCCCTACACCAACATGATGTTCCTAGATATTGGAGTATGTTTCCATGCAATTGGCTATGGGAATGTTACCACAGCTGTTCCGCATGCAATCAGCTAGAGGAGGGCTGCAATTCATGCAGAGACCATCAGCTGATCAAGAGCATCACTTACAAAACACATGCTGCTGCTTAAGCAAAGCAGGTGTAAGTCTCCACATCCAACAGATGGGGAGTGAGAGAGGCAGACAGAGGCAAAGATAAGTCAGGGAGGGGTGGGAGAGTAAAACTTAAGCATGTTTGTGTCACACACCTACCAGTACAGGGTATCAAACCCTGACTAACTATGTATTGCTATCACATGACTATGCAGTTATTGGATGCGCCACATAGGTTACATGTTGCAGAGCTCTCCACATGTATATGTGATGGTGAGTGGCATCTGCAACAGTGATATGGTAACTATACGGTAGGTGTAGTACACATGCCTGTCTGCATGAACAGGTGTCAGCGTTAATAGAACCACACTCTCTCAGAGACCCACACACATTGACACAGATGGCAGGGTCAGGAATACAACTCCTCACTAGTTACTTTGTCACATTACAGTATTGTGCAGGTACCACATGCACCACAGGGTTATCCAGAGGTTATGTGGGCAAAGGATATGTGGAGGTGTCTGACATTAGACAGCATGCTTCAGTATGCCAATGGAGGTTGTAGTAAGTGTGAATGTGGTCATAAGCATCATACACAAAAAACACAGACACAGGGTGCCAGACAAAATATGGGCAAGATGGAGAACCTCTAAAAGCTCTGTAGATCATCTATACTTTAAACAACTGAGAAATGCTGTCAAAAAGGATATAATCTCAGATAAAAAAACTACTACTCCCACCTGCAACATTCACACTCTAATAATCCTAAAAAATTCTGGTCTGGCATTAATAAACTTCTCAAACCAGGACATGCCACAACTCCTTCCCCCTGCTCTATTCCCCGTAGTAATCCTCTGCAAATAGCTAATGCCTTTAAGAATTACTTCATTGAAGCTATTCAAACTTTAACTCAAACTCTAGTTCCCATGACCCCCACTCCTACACAACACACTAACAGTCCCTTTCCCTCCCTTCATTTGCAACCTGTACCAACCTCCTTTATCTGCAAACTCCTTCAAAAACTCAAACCCTGCACTCCCTCGGCTGATTGCCTCCCAGTAGAATACCTTCAAATTGCAGCCAAAGCCATAGCATACCCTGTTTCTATCCTGATAAACAGATCCATCTCTGAAGCCTACATCCCCTCTATATGGAAATTCTCTCATATAATCCCTTTGCACAAAGGAGGTAAATCTACTGAAATCTCCAACTACTGTCCTATTGCTCTACTCTCCCCACTAGCCAAAATTATGGAAAAATGTATTCACCATCAGCTACTCCAGCACCTTCTCCAAAACAACTTGCTTGCTAACTGCAAACTTTGATTTAGGCCCTTTCATAGCAATACTTCTGCCCTTTTAACTTTTACTGATTGCATAAATAGGAATCGTAACAATAACTGTCTCTCAGCTGCTCTATTTATTGACCTTTCCAAAGCCTTTGATATGGTCAATCACAACCTACTTATTAATGTGCTAAAAGCCCAATCTCTTGACCCACAAGCAATCCTTTGGTTCAAATCTTATCTGGAAAATAGACAACAAGCAGTACTCTGGGACAATAATCTATCCACACACCTCCCAGTGAGCACTGGAGTTCCTCAAGGTTCTATCCCAGGCCCTCTTCTTTTCTCCATCTTTATTAATGATCTCCATACTGTTTTTATACAATCCACCTGTATACAATACAATGATGACTCTACTCTTGTCTGTACTGCCACGTCTTCTTCCTCTCTCCACACCCTTACACAAAATGTATTTAACACAGTTGAAAAATTGTTCACCCAACGTTGCCTTCTTCTTAACCCCAAGAAAACTAAGCTACTACTCTTTACTCCCACCATAAAATCTCCTCAGTTCCACTTCACTATTACCTCTGACAATGGAACCTGCATTTCCCCTGATTCTACTGCTCAACTACTTGGTATAACTATTGACCATAACCTCAGCTTTGATGCCCATGTTAATAATATTATAAAAACTGTTAATAAAAAAATAGGCTCCCTGTATAGAATAAAACCCTTCCTTACACCACTAGCTAAGAAATCCATTGCCCAGACTCATCTTACTTCCACCCTATTCTATGCATCTGCCATTTACACCAATCTATCAAAGCATAATCTCACCAAACTTTAAACTAGCTACAATAACATAACCAAATTTGCCACTGGCTCTCCATGCAGAACCCATCATTGCCTCAACCTTAAACAACTCAAATGGTTAGAACTACAAAATCAACTACAATTCAATCAACTTGTGATTGCACAAAAAATCCTGCACCATCCTACTAATACTCCCATCCTCACTAATCTGATCTCCCCTTATAAAAATCTTTCAACACTATGCTCAGCTAATAAGCTACTTATTGCCAGCAACCCTTCTAATAACAAAGCAGGTGATTCCCTCTTCTCCAATGTTGTGGGTAGAATCTGGAACAAACTTCCTAATACACTCACCTCACTCTCATCCTCTCTAATCTTTAAAAAAACACATTAGAGACCACCTTAAAATACATTGGCTTTGCCCCTGCTCAAACCCTGATTGAATCTACTTTTCTTCTCTCCCCTCCCCTGTTTCTTTTTCTCCTGCTTCCTTAACAATTACCCCCCCATATCTTATGAACAACTCTACTAAATAGTTTTGCTAATGTTCTAATGCTTTAGATTTTGATTGACTTAACATGAACCCTACTAAAGCATTAAGACTTGCTTATTTCTTACTTCTACTCTAATGATACCTTACATTGTTCACAATTTATTAATTTTTTCTTATCATGTCTTATTATATAATGTGAAACTAGTCATTTTTAGAATATTTTGAATGTATTAATTCACTCATGTTGGAGCTTTTCTTCTCGGGCCTCTACTGAAAAGGGATATGTATCCAGCTAGACTAGCCCGGTCAACAAATGTAAATAAATAAATAAAATACAAATAAAATGCATGGGTGCATTGCTTTATGGGTGTGTAGAGTTCGACTGTGCAAGACGGTCATACAAGGCTAAGTGATGGTTATACCTTGGCATCAGGCCACATGACAATGGTCTGCAGTGTGGCTCAGGAGTGTAGTGTCTGGATTGGCCCACACCAGTGGTTACTGTATTCACCATCCAGTCACCCAGGTAACTATTATGTGTGGCCATTGCTGTGCATTACTCGCCATGTATGTGTTCTTTAGTCCATGACATGGGCGGTGTTTGGGATGTGCACATGTCCCACATGCATGTACAGTGACATGTGGAATTGTACCTGGGGTGTCTGGCCCATGTTGTGTACACAGATTGTTATCATCAGATGTGCCAGTCCTGGCCTCATGTGGTGGGAACTGGTAATCGACAGCAGGTGAACCCTGCACCTATATTGATAGCATGATACAGGTATTCCCTGGTGTCAGTGGCATCTTTCCATACAGGGCATGGGTTTAAGGCATGGTATGTCCTTTGTGGGTCACATTTGATGGCAACACAGGTGTTGCAGGTGTCCAGTGGGGAACATAGTGAAGGTGCACTGTCTGCATATATATGCTTATTGGACTGATGGACAAGGTACCATGCCCTCTGTAGTCCACTGCAATCACACTATGGTTACTATCTGTGAGTAATATGCAGAGTACTACTAACATAGCGGTTGTTACCTAGGCAAGTGTGTTTGTGTATGAGACAT
>NC_056727.1:1017380367-1017402867 GCF_019279795.1 Protopterus annectens
GGCAGCACAACTGACTGTTACTACTGTCTACATAGGATCAGATCATCTGATGAAGTTGCATTGTCGATGAAAATGTGATTTTTACATTGTGGCATTAATAAAGCTGTTTGGATTATCCTGTGGATCTCAGTTGCCTTGGAATTTTCTTGGAGCTACTGCTTTGGCATTTATCCTTTGAGTAACGTTGTACCTTATTGTGAGGTTGGACTGTCGTACCTTCTGGCGGTTGTTCCTGGTCTGCTTGTTGCTGCATTTTTGGTGGGTTTACCCATAGGCATCATTCAGGGAACTTAGCATTTGTTTGTGTTTGTCTACACCTGTCCTGCTGGATGTGACTGTTGTTGGGTATGTGAACCTCCCTGACTGGCATGTGTGTGTCATATGAGCACGCGTGTGGCCCAGTACATTTCCCACAGTGGATTTTGTTACCATGTGTAGTACTGGCTACTATGGTGACACCCGTATTTGTTACAGATCTCATGCTGCCACTATAGGTGTCTACTATCTGCTGGCATCACATTCAGCCACCCTATTCCCTTGCATGGTCACATCCATACCATAGATACAGGTAACAACACATACTACTACATTTGGCAATTGGTAGGTTGAGTGACTTACCTTGTGGGTGTGCCAGTACAGAGGGTGGTGCTGAAGGGCTGCCTATGTTGAATGCACATAGTACACTACCTACACATGGTTGAGCACAGGCAGTTTCATGTTTGGCATCCCTTTTACTGTATGTGCGAGTCAGAGAGATGTGTCATTCCCTGGGTCCCTCCTGTGTCAGTGCATGTGCTATGTATTGCCTCTTTGCCAAGGCCAGGGAATACTGGGGCAGGCTCAGGTTGTTCCTCCTCCAAGTCACTCTGTGCCTGTGCAGGCCTTGGCAATAGTGGGAGGCTGTGTGGCCCTCCCCCGTGCTGTTCCTGCTGCAGCCGTTTCCGCAGGATCATATTGTGTAGCATGGCACATATGATGATAATTTGGGTACATGTAGCTGGTGAGGTTTGCAAGGCTCCATCAGATTTGTCCAGGCACCGGAACTGTGACTTGAGCATCCCAAACGCATGCCCTATTATAATTCTAGTTTGTGCATGTGCCTCATTATGGAGTTCTTGTTCGGGTGTTTGTGCATTTCTGATGGGTGTCATCAGCCATGGCTCCAGTGCGTAACCAGCATCCCCCACTAGGTGACCATAAGGATTGTCCCCAGCTGTGTCAGATGCCAGATGTGGGAATCGTGATAGCTTCCAGGGCAGCCAGCACACACATTCATTATTATGCCCTGGGCATCACACACAACCTAGCAGTTGATGGAGGGGAAGCCCTTACGGTTGATGAAGATCCTACCCTGCTCACTTGGTGGTGATTTGATGTATATGTACATGCAGTCTATAGCACCCACTATCTCATGCTATTCTTCTGTTTGGTGGAACAGATGCATATTGCTGGCCAACGCCTCATGGGTCTTGGGGAAATATACATGCTCACCAGCATGTGCTGACATGGCATCCAGGAACTGGTGGAGTACGCTGGATGCTGATGCTGTGAGATCCCCATCATATCCCCAGTTGGGCCTTTGAAAGGTGCCTGTAGCTAGTATTCTTAGGCCTACACATACCTTGGCATCCACTGGGATGGGTTCCTTTCTGTTAGTTCTGTGTATCAAGCATAGCCGGCACAGCTCACCAATTTGCTGTAGGAGGTCCTTGTCCACCCTATAGCACTGCACTATCTCCAGCTCATGTAGCCCCTGGTGGGTTACCCTGGGTCTGTACACTCTTCTCTGTCTCCTCACTGTGGGTTGGTCGACAGCATTTTCATCCTCATCACCCACAGCCTCTTCCACATGTTGTTGTATGATAGCTATTGCAACCCTTTTCATTTTGTTGTTTTGTTTGTTAAAGGTTCCTCGCTTGTACACCCCGGTGGTGTAGAGTATGGGAAAAACCAGAGGGAAAGGTGTTTTCAAAGTTTATAGTAGTGTTCTGGGCTGGGCTGGTCTGCTGCTTGTGTAATTTCCTGATTCTAATGCATTTCACCTGACAGCTATGCTAGCTCTCCTAGATTACCTTCCTACTGCTGTTTTCCCTTCCCATTGCCTTCCTGTTTAAAGCCAGGGGACACACCACACAAACACAGTGCTCAAATGTGCACCAAACTGCTATTTTACTGGCTTACTTTATTTTCCATTAAAGACCAGTGCACAGCGCGCACACCCACTTAGGTAATGTAAAGAGTGCTAGGCAGCCTCAGACACACACCCTTGCTTAGCTCTGCTAAGCTAAGAGCAAACCCAAGCCACAGGGCTCCAATCCACTTACAGTATGCCTGACACTCCCCCATGATGTCAGCTAAATCCTAGGCTTGCACCAAGCTATTCCTGCTCTTACACTGTTGGGTGCTGACTAGCATGAAGGAGAAATCTGGGATTCAGTATCATTCACCTCATTTGCATAGGATTGCCTGCTGATGCATAGTTACATGTCCCACACTGAGCCTCCCCCCCTTAGCAACCACTATTCACTGGCCATGTTGTCTTCTGCCTGCCATTGAGTATAATTGCAAAATAGTGATTTTTGTTAGAATGCTTATTTTATGTTTTTTTTCCCTTATTTTATGCCCGATCCTGCTTGAGCGCCACTGCCCTACGCTTAAACAGCCAAGATTGGCTAAAAAATAAAAGTGATAAATTTTTTATTTTTGCAAATGTTTTCCATGCCAATGGCCTTATAGTTGGCCATTGGCATGCTTTCTACATGATATCCATCATTTATTTGGAGCTGTCATGGCTTAGTTTTGTAATTTGCAGAAATGTACTCCGTTACTGGTGGAGTACATTTCTGCAGATTACACTAGTCCTGCACAGCCGGTTTCTAGCTTCCTGGATCACAAATTCACCTCGTTCACATGGATTTCTCCTGAAAATGGGGTAATTTACATACAAGGGATGAGTCTTTCAGGACTAGTGCAGGAGTGCTCGTGCATGTCCCTACAGGTTATTCCTGGATCGCATGGCAGACATATTGCCTGCTGTAGCTTCTGCACTAGTCCTACATGCCACACAGGGCTTGCAGAATCTGGGGAATAGTGTTTTGCAACACTTTATTCCTTCTAAACAGCTGTAGTTTAACTGCAATCTGGAGCAGCATATCCCTTGTGCTTCCAAAGCATGTGTTAGACTAATGCTCCTGTTACATAAAATTGTTCCACTGGCAGCATAACAGATAGACTCCTCTTGGCTTCCTGCTAGACTACCTGCCCACCCTGATTACTTAGCTCCTCTCATGGCATTACATTTATAGGACCTGCTCTTCACCCAGAACTCCACCTACCCCCCCTCCCCTTAATGGCATACACGTTCCTAAACCATCAGTCTGCATTTAAACACTTTAACTTTCTTTCCTCTCTTATATTTACTAACAACAGTGATCACAGTCTACACCATCCAGCTCACTCAGCTGTCAATTCCTACCCCTCCTATAGTCACACCCCAGTGTGCTACACCTTTATATTCATACCCCGTTCACTCAATTATCCCCTTCTACCACTCCTTTATTCATACCCCAGTGTTCTCCTACCCCTCCTGTATTCACACCCTAGCGTTCTAGCTCCTACCCTTCCTATATCCATACCCCAGTGTTCTACCTCTCTATATCCATACACTAGTCACTCAGCTATCTACTCCTACCCCTCCTATATTCATATCCCAGTGTTCTAGCATCTATCCCTCCTGTATTCATACCCCAGATTTCTCCTACCCCTCCTATATTAATACCACAGTTTTCCTGACATATCTCTCAACAAAGCTACATATTGTGCTTTCCTTAAATATTCCTGCATATTTACTCTTCCTGTTTTATCACCTTAAAAGTTACCATAATCATTCATTCTACACATTTATAGCACTATGTGCTTCACTTCTAACCATTCACATCATCGTACTGCACCACTAATGACTTCCAATATATACAAATACAAACCTAATCTTTACTTCAAATTCAGTTCACTAAACCCTCACACCTACCATACCAAAATTAAACTAATTGCTGCAGTTAAACCAAAGCAAGTTTACCAAACATACCCTTTTTTTCTCTGTTACCACTCTGTGGGAATATTTATCCCAACCCTGACATCTCCTTCCATCCTGACTCCCTAGTAACCTCAAAAACTCATCCCAAGCCAACTACTCTACTCAGCCCACCCATCTCCTTCCAAAACAGGGACCACTGCATCATAACCCAAACCATCAAAACACAATACACCTATCTCAAACTCACCCAAACTCTCACAAACAGCTTATATTTATGTCCATAAATACTTGTAGCATCTATAATAACATTTCAGAACTCCATGCTTGGAACTCCCACAATACCACCAAAAAACATACAGGCCAGCACTCATAGGCAAAAGGTGTCCATCAAAAAGATGTAATTTATTAAAACATATAAAAGCAAAACACGGACCGGTTTTGGCCCAATTATTAAGACTTCTTCAGTGTAAATTCAAATCACAAATACATGCCTTTTATGCTTAATAATTATCACATGATAAAAACAGAAGCCCCATGGTTGGTTGATTATAAATGTTCATTAAGTCCTGGGAGAACAACCCTCCCAGATTGTTTATACACTTCCTTTCCTTTTTATTAAGGATATCATGCCAACTAATTTTATTAGCCCAATCCCCACTTATTCTATCAATAACAGTGAACCTGAAAGATGCAGTAGAGTGGGTCAAGGAGTGTTTATATAGTGCATTACTAGGTTTTTTTTTTTTTTTTTTTTTTTTTTAATCTAGCCTCACTAGGATGCTCAGATATTCTTATCCTGACAGGATGGGAAGTCTGTCCTACATAAAAAGCGGAACACGTACATGCAGCTAAATAAACAGCCCAATCAGTTCTGCAATTAACCAAAAACCTGATGTCAAAAAGCCACCCAGTGTTTTTACTAGTGAACTGTTTGGACTTGGCCACCCTAACACAATGTGCACAATGTCCACATGGGTAACATCCCAACAACAAATCTCTAGTAAGGGTAGTCTGCAATGGTGTTCCCAAAGTTGTCCCATATTTATAATGATTAAAATATGAGCCCATGATTTTACCCCTGTGGTATGAAAAGTAGCATTTGTCAATTTTGAAACTGACATATTGAGATTTTGGAGGAAAGGTTACTGCATTTTTCATCAGCTCTATTTTTTGGTTCCTTTTTGTGCATCCAAATTACAAATGTTTGATTCTGCTTGTGGAACCAAGGAAGGTTGCAACTGTCCAGCTGTGTAGCTTCACCTTATTATTGATGGAGCTTTATAACTGTAATTGGGATTTTTATTTGTAATAATTATTGTGTTCTCACAATTTATACATGACATGCTAACAGATTCGGGGTGACGTCTAAGTACATTTATTGCATTTGATTCGTCAATTACGGACTGCATTATATGTGGTTCCTACTTGGGACTGTTTGGAACTTTGTTTCTACCATTCAACTTATTTTCATCTGGCAATGTATTTTTTCTAAACTGTTGGGCCTGGGTATCGTGATATTGCTAGTTTGATATTACTTTTGGGTTATTACTCTTGAAAATATTGTATATATATATATATATATATATATATATATATATATATATATATATATATATATATATATAAAACTAGAGGATTCAGTTGTATAAATTACTATATTATGTTGCATGGTTTTGTTTATGGCTTATAAGATCAGGGACAAAATGATTTGGACTTATGGTCAATTTTTTGAATATGTATAAATATCTTGATAACATTTTGTTTTTCATGTTGAAGAGTACTTTCATCTTTTCCTAAGTACAGTTGTATGCTCCCAAATAATGGGCATTTGGTCATATTAGCAGTTTGTATTAGTATTTGAACTTTAGGTGGGTTAGGCTATGGGTCTAGTTTTAGCCAATTTGGTATTTTTCTTCTATTAATGGATACTTGGGTCATCATTATTTGCAGACACACCCTATTTTTCCAGTGTGTTATGGAACAAGTTTATTGACTAATGATATTATTTTTGACTTTAATGAATGTAATCTATGAGAGTCCGTTTGCATGTGGAATAGCACATGATGGTAACTATATATTAATTTTTTCTGTTTATAACGTTTGGTTTCCCTTATAACTCTATCCTTTTTATTCAGCATTGTGGGACTATAGAGAGTATTGGATATATTTGGGGTACGTAGTAATGCGTATGGTGGAAAGCTCTAATTTTTGATGGACGGCTTTATTGATAAGCCTTATTGTATGTCAGGGCTATATTGGTTCATTACGTGTTGGATTTTTGATAAGACTATTATTGAAGGTGACCCTAGCTGGACATATTAGGGGAATGCTTTTGTGACATGGAATTATTATGTTCTAAGTGTTTAAATTCAGCAATATAGTATCTATGCATTGGCTATTGTTGTCCCCCCATTAATTGTATGTGGTTCACATATTCTTTCTTTGATTTTTGTGTTTGTTGATGGTCCCAATTTGGATGTAGTTGACAGTAAACCAAACCTTATATTCAGAATACAAACCCTATTTTAGGCTATATATTTGGTGCCTGTCCTCTTGTATATTGATTCGTTTTCATCCTATTGAGGTAATAAAGTCATTGCCCCAGTGAATCAGACTTGGGGTTGACAACACTGAGTTTGTTGGTATAACTTGTTCTGAACACATTGGTTATTATTAAGTAAAGTATATATTGATATATCAAAATATTTATTATCATGGATCTTACTTCTTTGATAACGGGGCTGTCTGCTGATAGGGATGACTTGGGGATTTTTGATCTTAGACCTAGTGGGTACCTATGGGGAATAGGGTGGAGCCACACCATACCTGTTCAAAATTGTTTGAACAACTAACTAAGTGCATGAGAATTTTGTGGTCTAATGTGTGGCATTTAAGATTATTTAAAGCATATCAGTTAAAAGAAATTTCCCCCAGAGGCCTCAGAGTCCGTATCCAACCCCTTGTTTCTCATCCAATGAGCAATTGTTAGAACAGTGGGCCCAGATTCAACAGAAAGCAGCTATGGGTTTTGTGGAAAGCCTGGTTGCTCATTATGACTGATTAAGTGATGTGAACATTAGAGAGGTGGCTGCCTTGTGTGAGATGTGAACATTAGAGAGGTGGCTGCCTTGTGTGAGGGCACCCAACAATTTGAGGGGCAGACTTGCTATACCAATTGTTTAGATTTGCTTAGTAAAGAGTTACTTACTCTAGAGGAACAACTGAAAGATAGGAAAATGAAAACATTTCAATGGGATAAGGGTGATTATGAACATGGAAAACCTTTTGGCCCTAATAAGAATGTTAAATTTGCTAATATGGATAGGAAGTTCACCAAAAGAAAGAGACCTAGGTCTACTTTGAAAAGAACCCCCAGTTCTGTGAGTGGGACCATGGCTGAGGATTCCTCCACCATGACGGATTCTGAAACATCATATACCATAGTGCAACTAGCCCCAAAACATAGAAATTCTAATACCCCTTTAGGGGTAGGGTATGGAGGGGAGGGAGTAAGCATCTTCAAAAATGTAGAGACTTTACTGGAGGTGATGACAAACAAATAAACAACTGTACTAATGTCATGAATATCTCTTCACAGTCTCTGACACAAGCTGAAATACAGCTTTTAAATAAAGGCAGAAAAAAACTTGGGAGAAAAAAACGTCCTTAGCTGCTAAAGGTATTCCCAGGTGCAAACAAGTGAGAAAAAAACAGAAAATACTCCTGAGATGACCACCATGGAGCTAGAAGATAGTGTTGAAATGTTAATGTTGAAAATTTAAAACTTTAGGCTTTATTTAAACATAAAACTTCATTTAAAACCAGACAACGCTATCACTGCTGTTAATACAAATGACAAAGATGTACCTAAAGGTAAAACTCTAATGGAACTTTTTGGAGGTTTAGCTAATCCATTGTTAAATATGAATTTGGAAACTGGTACTTTGACATATACGCCTGAACCTAATGTAAATGAACATTTTGAAGTTATCTATAGAGAAGTGAAAGATGCTGCCTTTCGTTTGAAAAGACTGTCATGGCAGCACTTCCACTTTGAAGCATGTTTACACTACAGAATCGTTCCTAGGGGAATGCGTTCTTCTTTTTTACCCTTTGGTTTTAAATGAAGTGTTATGTTTAAATAAAGCCTAAAGTTTTAAATTTTCAACATTAAGGTTTCAACGCTATCTTCTAGCTCAGTGGTGGTCAACTCAGGAATATTTTCTGGGTTTTTTTCCAGCTTTTAAATAAAGGACTCAACTTTGTACCAGCATTTTATGTCTCGGAAGATTCTTTAGCACAAGACATTATAGATTTTTGTTGTTTACTTAATCTTAGACTATACTTTGATTCTGCTCCTGATACAACTAATACTGAATGTATCAGATTTTGTAAGTCCACATTCATGCCAACCATGCACCATTCTTTTCATTTATTCCAACATAAGGTTCTTAAGGATCTACACTTCTAATCACAGGAATTTCATAGCAAATCGCACAATCTTTCCAGAAATGAACAACACATTATTTATGATTTACAATGTAATCGTGATTTGGTTATTCTACCCGCTGATAAAGGGGGTGCAATAGTAGTAATGGACTGGGGTAAATATGATGCGGAAGCTCAGACACAATTGAACAACAGGAAGTACTATATGTATATGCCTTTGGACCCAGGTCCAAGATTTAAACAGGAAATTGATCAGTACCTTCTATTAGCTAAGGAGGAAGGAATTATTTCCCAATCCACTATGCATCATCTTACTGTCCCTGATCCCAGGCATCAAGTTCTATATCTGTTACCAAAAATACATAAGAATTTACAGGACCCCCCCCCCCCCAGGGTAAACCAATTGTTTCTGGATGTGGATCTGCCTCTGAACCTTTGTCACAGTTTCTAATTATATACCTTTGACCTCTTCCTAAATATGTCAGAGCACGTATTCAGGACACAATGGACTTTTTGAAGTTAATATTGGATATCCAACTTGAACCAGGGAGGTTTTTATTCACCCTAGATGTAGCGTCTATATACCAATATTCCCCATTGGGCAGGCCTGTTGGCCCTAGAACATTGGCTTTATCAAGCGGAGCTCTATCCTCCAGGCTTTAATACATTTCTTATTGGCTTGGCTGAACTTGTTCTTACCAAGAACACTTTCAATTATCAGGGAAAGTGTTTTTGGCAGGTTCAGTGTACGGCCAAGGGGGGCTTCTTTTGTCCCAATATATGCCGACTTATCTTTGGCCTGTGTGGAAGAACAATTAATATATGATGCATCTCATAATCTTTATCTTGGGGAAATTGATATGTGGAGATGCTACCTCGATGATTGCTGGATGATTTGGAAAGCTGATGAGGAACACTTGTGTGAATTTATGGAATACATCAATGGTAATAAGTGGGGTATCCAGTTTACTGTTAGTTATGACATTCATCAAATCATGTTTTTAGATGTTTTGATTACAAGAAACTTAGATCACACACTGGATACCCAGGTTTTCCACAAGTATCCACAATACAACTCATTACTATACGCTTCCAGCTTCCATCCTCCACATGTTAAACATAACATTCCAAAATCCCAGTTTTTGGGGATTAGACATATTTGCTCCCATCCTCAGAAATATGAAAACTATAAGTTGGAACTTATTAACAGGTTCAAATCCCATGGGTATAATACAGGTATGATACTTACAGCTAGTAATCTTGCATCTTCTATGAATAGAAATGATCTTCTTACATATAAAGATAAACAGGAATCTGGAATACCTGAACTCAGATTGGTTACCACCTATGGACGTAACAACAATGTATTGCTAGATATTGTGAACAAACATTGGAATATACTACTAGCAGATGAAAGACTATCTACATTTCTAAAGGACAAATGCTACTTTTCATACCACAGGGGTAAAGCCATGGGTTCATATTTTAATCATTATAAACATGGGACAACTTTGGGAGCACCATTACAGACTACCCTAACTGGAGATTTGTTGTTGGGATGTTACCCATGTGGACATTGTGCACATTGTGCTAGGGTGGCCAAGTCCAAACAGGTCACTAGTAAAAACACTGAGCGGCTTTTAGACATCAGGTTTTTGGCTAATTGCAGAAATGATTGGGTTGTTTATTTTGCTACCTGTACGTCTTCCACTTTTTATGTAGGACAGACTTCCCGTCCTGTCAGGATAAGAATATCTGAGCATCTTAGTGAGGTTAGATTAAAAAAAAACTAGTAATGCACTATATAAACACTCCTTGACCCATTCTACTGCATCTTTCAGGTTCACTATTATTGATAGAATAAGTGGGGATCGGGCTAATAAAATTGGTTGGCATGATATCCTTAATAAAAAGGAAAGGAAGTGGATAATCAAGCTGGGATGGTTGTTCCCCCCAGGACTTAATGAACATTTATAATCAATCAACCATGGGGCTTCTGTTTTTATCATGTGATAATTATTAAGCATAAAAAGCATGTATTTGTGATTTGAATTTACACTGAGGAAGGCTTAATAATTGGTCAGAAACCGGTCTGTTTTTTGCTTTTATATGCTTTAATTAATTACATCTTTTTGATGGACACATTTTGCCTATGAGTGCTGGCCTGTATGTTTTTTGGTGGACTTGGTAACTTTGGGGCCTTGCACCTGCCATACTTGCAGGAGTTTTTTCATTTTGGATTAACTCCCACAATACACCAGATATTCTTGGCATAACTGAAACATGGTTTATATGGCCATATATTTGACTCAAAAATATCACTCCCGGGTTATAATATGTTCAGGGCTGATAAACTTACAATTACTGTGATGGAATACCTTTACTATACCCCAACTATCATGAAAGACTACTGTACAATAAACCTATTCCCAAATTCCATAGCTTTGAACTCCTCATCTCCCATTTTAAACTAAATAACCATAGGTAACTACGTATTATAGTACTCTACATCCCCCCACATAGTAATACTACTACCCTGGATATCATCCTAAACTGGATGTCACATACAATTTCTAATGAAAAGGTGATGTTAGTTTTGATTGGCAGATTTTCACTACAACATATCCATCAGCTATCACAACCTATTTGGATTAACCCAACTCGGTCCCTGGATATTGCTGTCCAGTTCCACTAAGTATGTCTCCAGTAAACCCTTTCTGATTCCCTCAATTATCCAATCTCTGTATATGTAAGCAAGCTCATTACCAATCATGTCAAACAACACTTACTTAGAACTTCCTGTAACCTCATTAATTTTAACTTTGATACATTTAACAGAATTCTAAGCTCCTTTAACTGGTACATCCTGAAAAATATTCTATTCTACGAAGCTGTTCACAAATTTAATTCACTTTTCCTGAATACTCTCAATAGTCTGCCTCCAACTAGAACAAAAAGAATAAAAAGTAACCATATGCCTTCATCATCCACTCAAAGCAGACACCTAATGCATGAAAGGGATAGGGCTTGGAAAGAATAGTTAAAATATAGACCTAATGAAACCTACAGCACTTTAAAGAACTATGTAACTGTACTAAAAGACAGATTATCACAGACAAGTACATTTTCTTCTGTAACCCCTTACTACATCAGTCTTTCAACCCTAAAACATTCTGGTCTTCTGTTAATAATATACTGTACCTTGGAATATCTACCACTCCTATTCCTGCTCCAGATAACACTCCCACCAAAATAGCTGCTCAGTTTAACACCTATTTTATAGAAAGCATTAATGCCCTGACTAAAGACTTTCATCCCAACAATCCTGGCATGCCCTCCCCTCAGACAGCAAACACTCACCCCCTTCTTCACCCTAAAACACATCCCAGCCTCCTACATTAAATTGCTACCTCATAAACTGAAAGCCTGTTCTCCTTCAGTAGATAATCTCCCAGTAGAATAACTCAAGCTATCTGCCAGTTCCATAGCCTATCCTGTGTCTCTCATTGTTGGCAAATCTATTAAGGAATAATTCCTTCCATCTCTGTGGAAAAAAAGTGTTTATTATTCTTCTTCAAAAAGGAAGAACCTGGTCTGATATAACAAGTTTCAGAACTATCACCATATTATCCCATCTGTCAAAAATGCCCTCCCCTCAGACAGCAAACACTCACCCCCTTCTTCACCCTAAAACACATCCCAAACTCCTACATTAAATTGCTACCTCTTAAACTGAAAGCCTGTTCTCCTTCAGTAGATAATCTCCCAGTAGAATAACTCAAGCTATCTGCCAGTTCCATAGCCTATCCTGTGTCTCTCATTGTTAGCAGATCTATTAAGGAATCATGCCTTCCATCTCTGTGGAAAAAAGTGTTTATTATTCCTCTTCAAAAAGGAAGAACCTGGTCTGATAGAACAAGTTTCAGAACTATCACCATATTATCCCATCTGTCAAAAATCTGGGGAAGTGAATTCCAAGGAACTTCTTCAACATATTATTTAAAAAAAGTTCCTGACCCCCAACAGCATGGTTTTAGACCTGCCATAGCTCGATGCAGTCTTATTAACTTTCACAGATGCTATTAACAAAGCCAGAGATGAAGGCAAACTTGTTTTGTCTGTATTCTTTGATCTCTCTAAAGTTTTTGTTGTATTCTCTCACCAAAAACTCCTCTACCAACTGTCTTCTCTCAAGCTATCACAACCCACAGCACTATTATTTAACAATAACTTAACTGATAGATGCCAGTCTGTTAAAGGGCTGTCCAATTCTTCCTCTATTTCTTCTTTCCTGTCAATATTAGTGTGCCACAGGGCTCCATTTTTGACCCTTTACTTTTTTAATATATTCACTAAAGATATGCTGATGATTCTATCCTAATAAGCATTTACAACAACTGAATCCATCTTTAGAGAATTACTCAAGAAGTCTTCATTTCTATTGAAACTCGGCTATATCATAATCACCTGCTACTGAATTCCAAAAAAACTAAATTATTTCTCTTTTTCTCCAAAATTTTCATGAAAAAACAACTTTAAAAATTCTTCCTTAAATAATACCATGATTGTGAAAAACAACTTTAAAATTTCTTCCTTAAATAATACCATGATTGAAGTTACCCCACATACAAAACCACTTGGCATGATTATCAATGACACTCTTAAATTTGATTTTCATATCCACAACAGCGGTGAGAAAGCCCATCAACAAAGAGGCACCGTGCATAGAGTAAGGACATTCCTTACAGACTCTGCGATGTTAACTTTATCTAACACTTACCTCTTACATGTTTTCCTATATGGAGACCCTATCATGACCAAACTACAACCCCAAAGACTATAAATATTACTATATTATAACATCTGTTTAAAAGTTTACTCAAATTTTAAAAAACCTGCCTGAAAATCTGGAAAACAATATTCAAATGTTCTTTCACCATTCACCACCAGGATAAAGTACTGGCAAAGAGATACAGTAAAAAATTGGAAGTTATGGACAGCATGAATACAAAAAGTTCTCACAAAGTCTGCCCGAGCCACCAGAAATGTGAGAAGGACAATACTAAAGAGTTCCTTAGAAAACAGTATTATAACATGCAGTGTTTTTTTTTTTTCATTTATTTTATTGGTTAAAGTGTATTATCACGCTTCCATAGTTAATGTAAATTTAAAAAGCCTTAAAGATGAGAGTAACTTCCTTACTATACACTATATCAAATTCTACAATGAGTAATGTAAAAAGATTGTTATTTTTGCAATTAATTTTGTTAATAAAGACTGCCCCTTGAAAGTTTTCTTAAAACTGAAAACTCCTGACTTGACATCATAAAAGACTGAACCCACAATGCCTCACTGCCATCATTAGTGAATAAGCTACTATTTCACAAGCTAAGTGCAGCCACAGGGAAGGTATACATACTAATAAGACACGTTTTCATATATGCCTCTCAAATGGAACACTCTATACTTAAAAGCAGCACTTACATAATTTATTAGAGAAACCACAATGTAAGTAAGTAGCTGTTCCCCTAAAGAAGTGTGGTACTTTAAATTATTCAGAATGATTTTCTTATATGTGTAAACGACTGCTAGTTTCTTAGCTGACATCATTTTGAGGGTGTGATCATGAGGAAAAATCTGATTTAGCAGTGAATTAAAGCATCAAAAATCGTAAGATAAGCTGATCTTCATAGTCAGTTATGCAAATGAGCTTTGGCTATTTTCATGTACATAAGCAGCTGAACTGTGATTCATAGAAGCTATTTAGACAAATGCATGATGACCACAAATTTGCAAATAATGATATGGAAAATGGAATGATTGAAATCTTTGTATACTAATGAAGCATGTTTTATACTGCTTAAAATCACAGTCAAATTTTCCTGCTTTTCTTCCCTGGACTAGATGCATTATATGAAGAGTAGCCTTGCCAAATATTTTAGTTACAATTTGGTAAAAATGCTGTCACTGTACCAGATGTACTCTTGGCTTGTATGGATCAGTATATTTATTTCCCCGTGTCACCTCAGGACCAAGCCAGGACTATGAGTGCCTTTTTTGAGCTGGCACTTTAACCTGAGCGACTTGGTGTAATAGATTGCAACTGTTTTGCAATTAGAGCCCCTTCTGTTCCACAGGGAGAATGGTACTACAATAGAAAGGGCTAATATTCCATCAATTGCTATGTAGTTTCTGGTGTATGGGGGGTGGATTACCAACATTTTATGCCCAGCATCCTGGCAGTGCACATGATTCCCATATCTGACACACTAGCTCACTCTACCACCTCTTTCTGCATGGTAGGATGCCCAGAGGTCATCAACATGTTCATAGTTCATTCATAGTTCATTACTAAGCTAACTGCCCTTGCAAGCCATTTTAAGCCTAGCCAATTATCCCTTGTGAGACTCAAACCCTGCACCTTGTGTTTGTAAGGCAAACACCTTAGCTATTAAGCCAGCCTTAACACCCTGTTAAAATGTATTGCTGAATACTAAACTTTTTTTTGATTTTCACTCCCCCCCGCCTTTTTTTGGTGATGCTGGGTGTCCACTGAAGCCATGGCTCATGAAAATAGTGAGAAATCCAAATGGAGATTTGGAGGAGACAAATAACACATCCCTGTCTAGACCAGTATTGTCATTGAGACGGTCTTTTCCCTCTCAAACAGCCATTTCAGGTGGCTGTATGAGTCTGGGGTGCTCTTCAGTATGACAACTACGTGCAGAATGTTTACTGCATGTTGCATTCTATAAAACATGATCATGTGCTAGTCTGGTGGTAAAGTGGCCCATGCTTTCACTGCAGCTCCCAGTTCCAGTGCCACTATGACTAATGATAACTAGCCAGCAGCAGTAGTTTGGGACCCCATGTGGCAGGCTTGTGCACAGCATGCAGTTGTACAGGTAAAGAGGTAGAAACTGTAGATCAGAGTGTGTATGATGTACCTTTAAGAAGCTTTCCAGTGAGCTAGCACATGTATATAAATACTGAGCATGTGCAAGCAAGACTGCCATTTTGTAGTAAGCTGCAGAGATGTAAGCATGTATTTATATATAGTAGTAGTCAGTCAGTTATTTAATTTGTTTATATTTTATCTTACTGCTATCAATCCCGATGTGTTTGTATGTAAAAAAATTATATAAATGAACACCCAAGGCTCTTCATCTTAACTAGCTACACAAGACGAGTGTCATGGTGTCAGAATGGGATGCAGAGTCAAGACCATGAGGCACTCAGTTAAAGTTGGCAGAATATACAAGACTGGGTCATCCCTACTGCTCAAACGGTTAACAAAACAGGTCAGAAACTAATTCCAGGTACTAAAACTTGCTCAAATGATTTTTAACTCAAAGAATATAAAACAAAGCACTCAGAATGCTCAAAATGAATTTCTAGTTAAACATGTCCGAAACAGCAACATGTTAATGAGTATTCAAAATAGTTACAAAAGTGCTTGATATTATATCTGAATCACATAAAATGTATAAAACAGGGAAAACAACCATATTTTTTCATTATGTGCTACTTTTTCACATTAACTGAAGCTATTCAAAATATCCGAAGTGTAAAAGGTGTTCGCAAGTTTGTGCAGTATTACAGTGCAGTTATTTTGCAAAATACAGACATTTCAAAGAATATTTCACAAAGTACAGACTTTTGAAGAGTTTATTGTGCATTTGAATGTTGTTACAAGCACCTAGTGTGTGTGCATGTTCGTACATAATTAAATTATAAGGGCCATTTTGCATTGTGCTTAAGAAGACATTGTTGGCATGGCAGAAGGATTTTGCAGAATTGCTCCACTTGTATTTGATAATATTATTGCAGAAAACTGTTGAGTGTTTGAGAAAGAGTATGATATTTTCATACAGGCTGCATTTTCTGGCAAAGAGACATGTACAAAGGCATTTATTCTGCTTAATTTAGCTGGTTCAGAAGCCATTGAAAGAGAACTTTCATTTGTGTATGCACCTGCTGTGTATGCAGGCGAGGGGGAACCACCATATAATGGTACCGGCTAAAATGAGGGAAGACCCAGAGTGCTTGAAACATAAATTTAGAGAAATGTGTAGCCCCCAAATGAATATTACAATGGAATGGCACTTATTTTTTTACAAGAGATCAAAAGCCTGGTGAAACTTTTGTAGCATATATAACTGACTTGACAAATAAGGCTAAAATGTGTATATCTGGCGAATTAAGGGATAAGCTGGCAAAAGACAGTCTTGTGTGTGGTATTAAAGATGATGGAGTGAAGAAGATTTTGCTTTGAGGCAGTGATTTAACTTTGAAAAGGCCATAGAAATTTGTCAAATACATGAGCTCATAGAAAAGCACATAAACATGCTTACAAATGAGAAATGTATGCTTCCAGCACCTTTCAAAGCTAATGTTGATAGTATGTAACACATGGTTAAAAGATACATGCCTAAAGACACGGCCACACCTTGGGCCTCCCTAGCAAAACTGTGGTTACTTCCATGAAACCCAGTGCCTTTCTAGCAAATTCCAAGCCATGCTCTATAAAGTGAACATGCTCGGTGAAGCACAAGGGTGAGTTGGCAAACTCAAAGTATGTGCCCTCATCTTGCCTCATAGTCAGCTGTCATAATTGTGGTGGAAATCATGAGTCTAAAAGAAAAAAGTGCTTAGCTTTTGGTCAGCAATGCCACAAATGTAAAAAGTGGAATCATTTTCAAAGGTTTTGTAAATCAGTAGAGGTCCATTCTTTTATTAAAAGAGAACATTCAAAGAGACAAGTTGACCAATTAGAGAGCTGTGACTCTACTTTTTATGTTGATTGTGTGTCTGTGCTTGGTGAAACAGTGAATGCAGTAGATTTGTGGGCAAATAATGAAGTATTTTGTACTGTATGGATTAATGGGGACCCATAGACCTCAAAGTTTATTTTGGTTCAAAGTGCAATGTTCTGTCAGCAGAACATTTGCTAGAGTAAAAGCTGGTGAGATGCTTGATTTGGCTATGTGTGCAAAGCTTGTTGCTTATGGTGTTGAAGAAATTAAAACTGAAAGCTCAGTAGTGTTTTTATGTTACTCTGTTGGGAACAGCGACAACTTGCAATTTTATGTAACTAAAAGGCACATACAGTCATTATTAGGCCTTGGAGACAGTCAGAAAATGGGTCTGCTTTCATTTAATGAGAAAGTCCACCATGTAAGCTTGAAAGACAACTGTTCTAATTTCACCCAGACTATTTTTTCTACCTATGCTGATCTTTTCAAAGACAAACTATCAAACTTCCAGTTGTGTACTCCATGAAGTTAGACTCTGAAGTCAGCCCAGTTGTCAAGCCAGCAAGGACATGCAAAGATGTAACCCAGTCCTGGTTAGAACAACACCAAAGAGAAACTGATGCCCTGAATCAGAGAATTTCCAGTCCACCTACTTTAAGATACTACATTTACAAACCAGTAACTCTTTCTTGTAATGCTTCTAAGTTTGGTCTTGGTGCAGTCATTCTTCAGGAGGGTAGACCTATGCATCAAGAACTCTGATCCTAATTGAAATGCAGTATGCTCAGATAGAGAAAGAATTCTTGGCAATTGTGTTTGCATGTTTGAAGTTCCATGATTATATTTATGGCCGACCTGTTCAAATTGAGACTGACCACCAACCTCTAATTACTATTTTGAGGAAAGCCTATGCACATAGCTCCTGCAAGATTGCAACACATGATATTGAAATTACAAAAGAATAATTTCAATCTTGTTTACACAAAAGGCAAACTTCTTTATCTTGCTGATACTTTATCCAGATCGCCAAGAAAAATCACTGAACAGGATGACAATGAGCAGCCTGATTTTGAAGTCACTGAAGTGAGAAATTTTTCTTCCACGTGTCTTGATGAGCTTAGAACACATACAGCTTCAGAACATGATATAAACCTCAGAAATGTTCTAAAACAAGCTTGTGAATTGAATCTAAAGCAGAATCCTCAGACATGCGAATTCAGGCTACAAGAAGTTATTTATGTTCGTCATTTGTTTACCAGTTCAGGTTTACAACCAAATCCTTCCAAACAAACAGCAATTCTTGAGATGCCAGCTCAAGACAATGTTCAAGCCCTACAATGTTTTCTTGGCATGTCTAACTATCTTGGCAAGTTCATTCCAGATTTGAATCAACTTTCACAAATGCTCAGAGAGAAAGACTCTAGTTCTCAGAGTGACTTATCCAATGTTCCAGTTCCAGAGGACATTCCAGCAAATATCCCTGTTCATGAGAATATCCTAGCCAGTCTTAAAGCAGATCATCAATGACTGTCCCTGTTGCTAAACCCAGTCCTAACTGCTACATTACTATATCAGGTCGCATTTCCAGACCTTGTTCTAGATACACAGCAGCTTGGACATGAATGTTTTTTTATTCATTATTGTCTGTATAATTTGCATGCCTATTCAAATGTCATTATTATTGCAAGACAGCACAGTAAAGAGGGAGGATGTAAATCACAGTGTGTATGTACCATTAAGAAACTTTCCAGTGAGCTAGCACGTATATATGAATACTGAGCACGTACAAGCAAGACTGACATTTTGTAGTGAGATGCAGAGGTTTAAGCATGCATGTATGTATGTGTAGTAGTCAGTCAGTTTGTTTATATATTTGTATTCCTCATCTGCTGTTAATTAAATAAGATTTACCCCCCCCCCCATACTGGTACAGGAAATTGTATTCCGCACGGCCTTGCTTTTAGCATGTGCTACTGTATCATTTGCCCTTTTCTTGCTCAGTGATAATTCTCCGTTTTTAACACCTAGTGCATTAATGTCAACAACTACTTGATTCCAGGCCTTGTTTCTCTCAGCTTGTCTTGGCCCCCATTTACAAAAAAAAACAGAAAATTGCCAAATGTTCTAATTACAGACAGGAGGACACAATTTTGCACATGGATGAAGGTATCCTTTCATAATTTTGATCTCTTTTTTTCGATCATTACAAAATGGGAGTAAAAGGGCCACGGTCAGAAAATGTGACAAAAATGCTTGGATGTAATCAGCTTTCAAAGTACAAAACACTGGCCAAGTCTTCCTTCCATCTAAACTAATTAAAAATGTTAATAAACACAAACCTCATAATTACATAAAGAAATCTCAGCATGACTACATAAAATTGCAGTATATTATTTACATTTCTTTCACATCATGAATGTAAACATTTTTGTCACAAAAATCATCCTTTCCCTACCCTCTGCCATTGTCATGTACTCATAATACTGCCATTTGTTTATCACTGTCACGGCAAAAATCTTCAAGTCATCGTGCATACTTGTTGCTATCCTTAGCACTGCAAAACTTTGGTAGTAAACTTCTGCATTTATACCCATGTATGCACACTCATCAAATTATACCATAGTAGTGATCATTTTCTGTGACCAGTAATCATTTCAACTGCTGTTGTCATGAAATCCAACTTCCAAATGACATCCAGAAATCAGTCATTTCTATCATAACATGCACATCATATATGTAAATTCATTACATATGATCCTTAACTTGTTAATGAAATATATTTTTAAGTGTTTCTTATTAAATTATGATTTTTTAAAAATATTTCCTTACTTTAATAAGTCTGTAGTATTCTTATGCATTTGCAGACAATCTCAGCTATTGGTGAATTAATATGGCGATACTCAACTTTTTAGCATAAATTCAGGGCCATTTACACATATTATATGTAAAATAGGCTAATTTACATTCATCTCTACGAATTGTAGTAGTTCACAAATGTGACCCGAGATGTATTGAGAATTTTGGGATTTCTCTGATAATGAACATGTGGTCAAAGTAGCATGGACACACATGACATTGACATGGACAGGTTGCAGACAGCTTCACAGTCTGCAGAGCTTTGCAGCTGTCCTAAGTCTGCAGTGGGAATGCAAGATGGCTGTAGATTAAACAAAATCAGAATGTGTTTAAAAAAATAGAGTCATCTGAATGTCAAGTTTGTAGCCATCTGAAGTGTAATCCCTGCTCATGCAAAGTTGTGTGTCACACCCCACTACCTTATCAAATCCTAAATTCCTAACTCTTAAAAATAAGACACATAGTAACATTTACCCCTCCCCCAACAAAAAAAAAAAAAGAAAAGAAAAAGAAAAGTAAAAAAAAATTGCTGTACCACATGAGACATACTGGTGTTATGGTACAAAAAATAATACTTGCCAATGAGCATTAGCAAAAACAATTATAAATCTTAGATCTTAAAGTAAAGAAGGGAACGTTTACTGGTTTCCTTTAAGAACAAAGTATGAGACAAAGCAGTCTTGTTTAAACTAAACCTGCAAACAATTTCAATAACTTGTAATGCTTGCTGTGGCCACAGAATGACCAACACATACTTCACTGAGAAATGTTGTTTTACTTCCACATTACCTGTCAAACCAGACACATCTGTACAGCAAAGGAAATGCAAACTTCCATGAATTTCTACATTTCTGTGTTTGAGAATAAGTTATACCTGAACATAAAGTTACATGCACAACATAGTACTTTGAAAACAATATTCTACACACATTTTATACATTTAATTTTCTCTTGCATGACAGAGAATATTGGCATATTATTATAAGAATCCATGCAGCTATACATATGTAATACAAAATAAAAAAGAAGTTACTGCTTTAACAAGAGCCACATTGTTGGGTTTGGTGAAATGGTTAAGGCCCTTGTCTCATAAGCACAGGATCCAGGATTTGATTCTGCCATTAGGTTATTGGCTAGGCTTAAAATGTCCCTTCAAGATGGTTAGATTAGTATTCACCTCTAAAGAATATAGGTTGTTGGCAAATCCAAATGAAGCCTTGGGACCAAACCAAACTAAAGTGATAGAATAAAATAGAACTCCTTTTGGTGCTTCCGTTCCACTTTATTACAACACACAATGGAGTTTCATCAGAAAAATGGTAAAAAGCAAGCTTCTGACAATATTTGAATGCTTATAGATTCCTGCTAAAAATGTGTGATCCAATCAAATTGAATCAATAATAGATGATGTCACATCCTGCCTAAAATATTAGAAATTTTAAAAATACAGTTTTATCTAAAAATTGGTTTGCAAAAATATTAATAACAATCAAAATAATTAATGTTAATATTAATAATTAATTAAACAACTTAAACTTCAACAAACATTTTATGTTGATGTGTTCATTAAGTCCCAGTTGCCGATCGGCTCTCAGGGTCACTTGCCACTTCATTTCTCTAATTTCTAATATTTTATTGCAACTACTAATAAAATTAATCTGCTCTAATATGGAGAAATGACTTTTCTGGTGTGTTTAAATTTTTGCCTTGTTTCCGGTTGGACATGAATATATATGTGTATATATATATATATATATATATATATATATATATATATATATGTATATATATATATATAATCTATGTCTATATATGTATATATATATATATATATATATATATATATATATATATATATATATACATATATATAAGTTTACTATCAAAATTCTGCAAATGTCCTTGTTGAGTAATCAGTTAACTGGACTGCATGAGCAAAAATGACATCCAGTGAGTCCTCACACAACTGAACGCAGCAAAGTCGACATTGTCAACATTACCCAACTTACCTCAACACCTAGAGATGTCCTACACACACTGTGCAGGTGGGCAAGCCCCCTGAACCCCCCATGTACCCACAAGGGTCCTGATGGCATCCCGGGCTGCATTCTAAACAAACTAAAACAGGAATTAGCAATCCGCTTAGGCACCCTATTTAACCAGTCTGAATACAGGATTTGTCCAGATGAATGGAAAACTGCAACCATTATCCCCGTTTACAAGGGTGGCTTAGCAACAAATCCAGGGAATTATAGACCCATAAGCCTGACTAGCCTTATCTGCAAGGCCATGGAACTTATCATCATGGACCTCATAAATAAAGATATAGGTGACCTCCAAACCCTTGATCCAACACAGTTCAGCTTTTAAAGGGTTGATCGTACCTGTTCAACCTTGTAGACTTCT
>NC_056727.1:1017407867-1017420367 GCF_019279795.1 Protopterus annectens
TCTTCACAGAGATAAATATGTTTGCATATAACTGCAGTACTCTTTTCTAAAGCATGATGTGGGATTTATTGTGCATTTTCTCTTTTGTTTCTTTCCACCCCTTTTTTCTCTGTTTTTCTTATTTTGATTATGCATGTCTTTATCCCTAATTATTTTGCTTCTCAAATCCGTCAGGAGCAGGCCAGGAATACACCTCTCAGGCTAGGGAGTGCTCACCCTCTGCCCGTCCAGGATGTCCTTGCAGATCGGAGTGGAGTCACTGGTCTAGCAGGCACCCCAGAATGTGGCAGCCTGGCAAAACTCACCAAAAAGAGGGCTTCAGAGCTTGGAGGAATATGTACTGGTGGAGTTAGTGGACAGAAAAATTCAACCAGTTGAAGCCTATCTTCAGCATATGGAAGACACACTCTCCTAGTTGGTGCTGACCAGTGCACAAACACAGGCTCCTACCCCCCTCAGCATCAGGGTCCTCCACTGTAACACTATATGATGCTCTGTGAACTGGGACTAAAAGCAAACAAACATTAATCTCATGAGCTGTGCTTTGCAAATGAAAATATCAGAGGATAAGAAAGACATCTTACAGTATTCTTACATGAAAAGGCTTAACCATTCACTTAATGTCAGTGTACTGAAAAACAGTGTTCCAGACTTGGCAGCTAAGCAGTGACAATTTTATGAAAGCTCAATGGCTGAGAAAATAAAGCCAAAGAAGCAAGAGAGACAGATGAATAGAGTGCCCCCATTCCAGCCTCCTATTTGAGTTAAAGAATGACTTACTATAACATGGGAAATAAATACATACTACAAGAGTTATTTTCTCCACTTTTATTGTCGATTGCTTGATTGATTGTATGCCTGATTTATTTATTTGTGTATTTATTTATGTATTTGACATTTTGTTTACTGGGGTAGAGCGCTGATCCAAGTATAATAAATTGCAGACTCAACCCAGGTTATAGCAAAAATGTAACAACTGCAACTATCAGAAGAACATAAAGGTAATACAAACTAGTCCCAAAAAAGAAACATACCATGTACAGACTCTTGGCACCATCACAATGTGTGCATTTTCCATGTGTAAAAGTGAAATCACAGAAGTAGGAAAAATATTGAGAAAAAAGGCTTAATTTTGGAAATTGTTGGAAGTAACACAATGCACTTAGAAGACAAAGCAAGAAATAAGTAATGCAAAATCATAAAGCCCAAGGAGATAAAGGGACTGAGAAAGGTAAAAGTTGAAAGGTGACAGTAAGCAAGGAGGAAGAAAAGCTTTTTACATATAGTGGAAACCAGCAGTGATATCATTAATGTGGTGATGTGTGACTATATTAAACTGATGCAGAGTTGTGTTGATAAAATGATATGCCCAATGTTCTAGCATTTGCATTTGTATTTATCACACCAAAACTATTTTAGTTGGGGCTTGAACTTGATATAGTTGTAATAGTCAGTGAGATAATGGCAAAGAGATTGTCTCAACTTTGAAACAAGTACAGAAACTACAGTCAGAGGCCTACAACTAGATAAGATTTTGAGAGATGGGCCTAATGTACAGTAGCTTCTGATGTTGTAGGTTGGGATGGTAGTGAACACATGATGAAACTGACATATACATGATGAAATGACACCTACTTATATTTTGGGTGGACTTTTAAAAATAAACAAAACCAAAGCTAGAATTTTAGTTTGCTTTTATTGACTTTGTGTAAAGAAAGACATTGAGAATATCTGTGTAGCATGGCCAAAATGACAAAAGACTACACCATGACCTGGGTTCAAATGTTGTCAATACATAATGTCTATTACTGAGGTCGCATTAGAAGAGATAGTCCATAGACTTGTAGGGCCATGAGTAAAGTTTATTAATAGTTACACTTGATTCTAGTAATTACTACTTTTGCTGCTAAGCTTCCTAAACAGTGCCACTGCAAAAAGCAATGCTATATCAGTAATCAAAAAACTTGCTTACTTGTTCCTCCAAGATAGGGATAACCAAAGAAATACTCATTGACCAGGGAAAAAAATAACACCAACTAGAGCCAACCAGTGTTAAAAATCACCAAAAACTTAACAGAAGGAACACTGCTCCAGCTGGATAAATGAACAATTCCAGTTTATTTAAAGTAAAATCAACAAGTTCAGATTGAGCGCTTTCTTCCCGTTGAAAAGGGATTTCATCAGAATCTACCACTTCTAATCCAATTTCCCCTTAAATACTAAATTAATAACTGACAATATCCAATTAACTACATAAAGCAACACATCCTGAAAAACTTTAAAATACAATATATCATAGTTAAAAATACATTGCTAAAGCATTATCTTCATTTAATAAAACTACACATAAATTATTTAACTACAGACTTCAAAGTATAAATTATTTCATAAAAGCTGCTTTTTTATGTAACAAGGGCTCGATGTAAATTTTATCATTAAGCCCAGGGTCTTGGCTTGCCTGTAACTTAATTTGCCACCTTACCTCCTTTTCCTCTATGTGGCTTCTATAGTCACCTCCTCTTGTATTTTGTGACACTCTTTCCAGTATAGCAAACTCAAACTCAGAAAAACTCGGGCAAACAACAGAATGCTTGTATAATGAATTATTCATGTTATTAGTTAGTATTTGATACGTGTGTTCATATATCCTGTCCCTTAACCATCTCTCAGTCTTATTGACATGAAAACTGGGACAGGAGTTACGCATAGCCAAATATACCACCCCTGTGGTTTGACAATTACCCCTGTCAAATCTCACCAGGGTCTTTAAGGAATTGGTTATAATGATATTCTCTTTTGTACATATGTATTTACATTGAGAACAACTTCCACATCTTGTCGTACCATACTTTCCCTTACATTTAGGTACATCCTCAAAACATTTTTTCAAATTTGTTCCTGTCTTATATACAAAGTTGGGTTTAGAACCCACTACATCCCACAACTTTGAATTATTTCTTAAGATAGCCCAATTGTCTTCCACTATTGTTTTCATCTCATAAGCTTTACCTCCATATGGGGCCACCATCACTCTTTCAAATTCTTTATTTTCTTCCCTCACTTTATGTTTGTCTTCACTCATAGCACTTTGGTTGCCTAATAGGGGCTTATATTTCATTCCCCACTCATTTCTTACATATTTCACATAATCATTAATAATTTTAATGGGGTACCCCCTTTCTTTAAATAATTTCGCTACTTTAAATAATTCTTCATCGACATCTTCCTCATTAGATGTCATTCTAGCTACCCAAATAAGTTGCCCTTTAATTATACTGTTTTTTGGTGGAAAGGGTGACTACTGGTGTGCTGTAAGTAAGAGTTACTAAAAGTAGGTTTCCTAAACACCTTGGATTTAAAAGTATTATTAACCTTTTGAATATAAGTATCTAGGTAATTTATACCATTATCTTTGTATTCATATGTAAATCTTAAAAATTCTGTACTTTCATTCAAATATTTTACCAAGTCTTGAATCTTATTCTCTGGGCCCTTCCATAAAATAAAAATGTCATCCAGGAACCTTACATACAAATTTATATACTGAAAAAACTCAGTCTTAAAACACCTTATTTTGTTCCTATTCTAACAGAACTGAATTGGCATATATGGGGGTACAAGGCGCCCCCTTCGCTACCCCCTTATGTTGTCTAAAGTATTCTCCCTCAAAGAATATGTAATTGTGGTCCAACACTATCTCCATAAATTGCATGATCAAATCTATCTTGTCATCCACAGGTTTGGTGTTCCTATGTAAACTCTCATTAAACCATTCCATTCCTTCTTCTTTTGGAATAGAGGTGTACAAATCAGCAATGTCAATGGTAAGAAAAAATGTATCTTTGTCCCACAGATCTTTACCAATCCTTCATAGGAAGTCCCATGAATCCCTAAGTAAGTGTTTTGCATTGAAAACTTGTTTTTTCAACCATTTGTCTATCACCACTCCGAAGGGATAAGTTTTAGACCCCCGACCTGACACTATTGGTCTAAATGACAAATTTTCAAGACCCTTGTGGGTCTTGGGGATCCCAAACATAGTAGCCACCATTGGCCTGTTAACTTTCAAGAAGTTATATAAATCCACTGATATTCTTTCCTCTATTAAATATTCCTCTAAATAGAAATCTATCCTTCGATGACTAATGTTTATCTCATTAATAGAGGATAATGAATAAGTAAGTGAATCATTTAACATTTCAAAATTTGTTGCGAGTATTCAAGGGTGTCATAAAAAACCATGCCATCCCCTTTATCTGGACGCATCACTCTTATTGTCTTGTCCTCTCTCAATTTTTTCAAAACTTCATTTTCCTTCTTTCTCAAATTCTTTATTGTGGGATTATGTCGTTCTCTGGCTTTCAACTTATATACATCCTACATAATAGCTTTCTCCAAACTATTTAAGGTTGGGTCTAGAGGTGGATTAAATACACTCTTGACCTTAGGTTCATTATTTAACCCATCCCTCTCACTTGTCTTTTGTTCATGAAACATATATGCCAAATTAAGTTTTCTTAGGAACATTTTTAACTCAATAATTGTTTCCGTGTAGTCAAACTATCTAGAAGGTACGAATTTCAACCATTTCATACAAAGGGAAAAATGTTCTTTACTTAAATCAATTCCTGCAAAATTATAAATGTGATACCCTTGCAATGTGTGTATCACCCCATCTTGAATAATATTCTCTACCATCTCTCCCTGTTGTTCTTGTTCCTCTTGTTCCTCCATCCTTCCTGTGGCTTCCTCTCTGGTTCTAGTCCCACATCCCATTCCTGCTGGTATTGAAAAGATTGTGGTTCATAGACCTGACTACAATATTGTTCTTTATTGTCATCTCTCACACTTCTTTCATACCTTTGTCTTCCTTGATATACTTTCTTATACCCTCCTGTTGTTTTTTTTGTATAATTCTCCCTTTTTGTCATTCTTCAAAACATAAGCCCTATTTTCTTTATATTCCTTCAAGTCCCTTTGCATTTTTTTACATTTGGTTTCAAACAATTTGTTACACTTAAAATACACATTTTCCATTTTTCTATAATATAAACCTTCATACTATGAGAATAAAAGGTCATTCTTAATCTTTCCATCTAAAATTTCCGCTTGTCCTATAAGCACACTTAGTTTGGCATCATTACTTTTAATAATTTTTTCCATCATTTCCAATCCATATCTGTTGAACATTTCCACAAATTCTGCTTTCAATTTCTCATCATAATCAATTCCAAAGGGAAATTTATAAACCCTCAAGCCCTTAGGAACTACTTTTTTCATAACACATTCTGACAAATAACCATTTTCTAACTGCAGTTTTTTAATCAAAAACATTTTAGTTTCAAAAGAAAAAATCATGTCTTTAACACTGCCATTCAGTTTGTCATCAATAACTAACGTTGCACCATGAGTTTTGTCCAATTCTATATTGTCGGGAAATACAAACTATTTTCCCAACAAATAATCAAATCCAACAATATGTCCAGTCTCATTATTTAATTCATAAAGTCTTTCCGAATTACTCACATATCTTCCTGTTGTATTAATATGTCCATTTGTGCTGTACACAGCATGCTGGTTTCTGTGAGCTTGACCGGACGTTAAATTCAGACTCTCTTGCTGCCGAACCACAGGACCTACAACTTTGGGGTTTGCCCCAGTTCTCATGGCTTCAGTAACTTCTCCGTTAGCTATAGAAGAATTCTTCCTGTCTTGGGGACTCTTATGTATTGAATTTGACTCCTTCCCTCGTTGCACCGTATCTCCTTCACTCAAACCATTCACCGGCTGTTCCTCTCTCATCCCACAGCTGATGACATCACTGTCAAAGGACGAATGCCATTTTCTTTTATTATATCCTCCTTTATTCGAATCTTCAGGCTGGGTAAGAAGTTCGATCAATCTAGTGAGTTCCCCTTTGACAATAGTGAGCTCCGAATGAACTCAATTAAGTTCCTCATGCTGTACTGGGGAAAATAAAGTTGGTATATCTTCAGGTGAATCCATGCCACAAAGGCTCCACTAAAGCAACAAAATAACACCAACTAGAGCCAACCAGTGTTAAAAATCACCAAAAACTTAACAGAAGTACACTGCTGCAGCTGGATAAATGAACAATTCCAGTTTATTTAAAATACATCCACGAGTTCAGATTGAGCGCTTTCTTCCATTTGAAAAGGAATTTCATCAGAATCTACCACTTCTAATCCAATTTCCCCTTAAATACTAAATTAATAACTGACAATATCCAATTAACTACATAAAGCAACACATCCTTAAAAACTTGAAAATACAATATATCGTAGTTAAAAATACATTGCTAAAACATTATCTTCATTTTATAAAACTACACATAAATTATTTAACTACAGACTTCAAAGTGTAAATTATTTCATAAAAGCTGCTTTTTTATGTAACAAGGGCTTGATGGAAATTTTATCATTAAGCCCAGAGTCTTGGCTTGCCTGTAACTTAATTTGCCACCTTACCTCCTTTTCCTCTATGTGGCTTCTATAGTCACCTCCTCTTGGATTTTATATATTATATATTGGATATATTGTATTTTAAAGTTTTTAAGGATGTGTTGCTTTATGCAGTTAATTGAATATCGTCAGTTATTAGTTTAGTATTTAAGGGAAAATTGGATTAGAAGTGGTAGATTCTGATGAAATCCTTTTTCAAAGGGAAGAAAGCGATCAATCTGAACTTGTGGATTTATTTTAAATAAACTGGAATTGTTCATTTATCCAGCTGCAGCAGTGTTACTTCTGTTAAGTTCATTGACCAGGGGATTCCAGTGCAGGGCTATAATGCCTTCCACATGTTTAGGCCAGCCATTGTGCAGGAGGGGATAAAGAAGGAGGTTTATCACTCTACAGTCAGAAGAAACTCACATTAAGGCTAGTAAAGCATGATGCACTAGAGCTTCTCTGTGTCTCGAAAAACATCATGAAGGTCCTGTACCATATATCAGCTAGCTCTAGAACTCCTTCTATGATACCAGAAAACCAAAGTGCCTACTACAGGAACTAAAATCACTCAGTTTTAAACCCAATTCATGGGAGCATCTTGCACCATCCCTTGCGTATCTTCATCACTTGTTAGGTCTGACCATAAAGCAGTCTCTTTCTAAATAAAACTGAATGCAGAGACCTTTCCAGCCAAGGTACCTTTAGAAATTTCTTTAAGGCAAAATACCTACGCCTAATTGATATATTGGCAAGCTTCAATTGCTACCAAACTCATCAAACTCCACTGAATATGCATAAATGTGCAAAACCACATCATACTTGCATGTAAACAGCTGCATAGATGCAGTTGTATCCTGTAGGAACAAGTGCAGGACAAATCCCAGAAAAAAAAACACGGTAGAACCATAATATCAACCAGCTTAGGAAAATAATTTTGACCAAACTTAAGAAGAGTAATTCCCAGAATAGTAGATCCTTGTCATTGAAATAAACAAACAACTCAGGAGCTTAATAAAATCTACTAAAGCCAAGTTTGAGGCTATACATAGCTACCCAAGCCAAAGACAATCACAAGACATTTTTTTTATTTATGTCCGTATTCTCAAAAGCATAAAATAGTAATTCACAGAGTGGATTGTGAATGATGTTACCTACACTGAGTCTGAAGACATAGCTCACCTACTAGTTGAAAAATTTAGCTCTAACTTTACTACTGTCTCCCCTCCATATGTCCCTCAAAATATACCTGAATCTGGCTCACTTCCAGCTATCACACAAGACCAAGTCCTAAAGTGCTATCAAAAGCTAAAAATACTGCATCAATGGTCCTGAAAATATCATTGGCTTCATCTTAAATTATAGCTACACCCCAAACAACACTGGTCAATCTTAGCCTCCATGTAGGTTTTGTACCAAGTGAATGGAGAACAGCTGGGGGGACCTTCCACAGACCCAGGCAATTACAGACCCACTAATCTGACCAGCCTCATATTTAAAGCCATGGAAAGACTTCTCATTGAATTAATCAATCAGGACATAAAGAATCTCCAAACACTAAATCTATCTCAATTTGAATTTGTTAAGGACAGGTCATGCTTACTCAACCTTTTGAATTTTTGAAAAGGTTACAAAAGCAATGGATGAAGGCAAAATGGTACACACCATATACCTCAACTTGGCCAAAGCTTATGACACCATTCTCCACTCAGGCATAGTAGAAAAGCTAAATAAACTGGGAATAAACCCCTTATGTCATCCACTGGATTGCCAACTGGCTCACAGATAGGAAGCAGAAAATCAAAATAGTGGAAGTTACCTTCACAAAGACACCAGTCATCGGTAGAGTCCACCAGCTTTCTGTGCTAGGACCTCCTCTGTTTGGCATCTGCTTTTCTGAAGTAAAAGCCAATACCAAAGGGCTCTGGCTGACTAAGTTTGCAGATGACTGCAAGGTAGGAACAGTAATTGAATCCCTAAATGACTTAGCCATCTTGCAGGAAAGTTTTTGTCAAATTAATAACTGGTGTCAAAATCATGGTCTAAAACAAAATGCAAAAAAATGGATTATTGTATCCATTGGGAAGACATCTACACCAGGTAACTACCACACTGACAATACATCCCTAACAGTTGGCCTAGTTGTCTGGGATTTGGGAACCTATGAGGGCACTGACGTATCTTTTGACCAATGTGTGTATTGTTGCAAGAAATTCCTTCTATATTGCACAGCTTATAAACAAAGGGATTTTGTCTTGACCTAGGGATGTAATTGTCCCCCTTCACTCAGCCTTCATTAGGTCTATCATTGAATATAGTGCCCCCTTTGATATTTATCTGTGCAGACACATGCAATGGCTGGAATGCCCACAAAGATACCTTATTATAATACAAGGCCTAAACAACATATCCCGCATAAACCAACTCAAACCCTGTCACTATGCAAAGGATCCTACAGACTGCTAAAAGGTAACCTATGCCTGGCATACAAGGCATCCTTTAACCCATTACTGATGGATTTACTGCACATCAGCAAGTCAAATGGCATCAGAAAAACTCAGTCTAGAGATCTAAACCTTTTCTGCAACATCAATATAATAGTTTGGAAGGATAGGTATATTTTGCAGAGGATGCCACTGCTGTGGTACAGACTCCCCATCCGCATAAAACAAAGTTCATCCCTGTCCATTTTCATGTGCAATATATGTCTTTGGATGAGAAGCAGAAACTTTACCACAGGACTGCCCCATGTACTACTACTGGACCGATGTGGCTCCTAAATGCTTTATGCCGTGCATGGGTTCCCTCATATTATCTATGGTATGATGCCAATTATTCTCATTAGGGGTAATGTATAATTATCAACCATAGGATGGGTAAGGCCAATCTATAACTAAATGGGATAGGTTAATTTGAACACAAAAAGGGAGAGTAGCTAGGTTTAAAATGGCCCACAAGGGCAGCTAGCCTAGTACTTACCTTTGAGCCTATGGACCTATGTCCACAACACTGCATTAGATTTACCATTTTAAGTAAAATGGTTAAAAATGTATGTGCATCACCCTCAAACTTTTGGGTTAGAGTAATACTTTAATTGAAAAATCTGAAGTGTATGTTAAAAAAGACCACACAACAAGATGGAAAGAGCTGGGATTAGTTCTTTCCCTACCTCATTTTACTGTATGAGAGGTGCCCAAGGCTTCAACATAGTTTACCCATCTGAGTTACTATATAGGAGATATTCTTCAAGGTTTTCTGGATATAATATAGGAAACATAAGGGGAAGAGAAAAGCCTATTTCAAAATATAAGAGTACATTCTACAAGCTTACAAGATAGGTTAAAATAATTAAGAATAATGAAATGGCACAATAAATGCAGCAGAGGGTGTGTAACAAGAATGTCAGACTTATGGAGTCTAAAACTGGGAACAAAGTGTCAGCGTTACTCCACTTAACAGATAAGACATTCCTAGTAGTATGGCAAGGACCCTTTGACATCCCAGACAATATAAAATATACTATAATAAGACAAACTGGAAAGAGAATACAAGAGTTGAAACATCACATATACATGTTACAATCATAATGATAAGCTGACAATTCCGAAGTTGGTTAGGGAGTTGAGAGAGAAGCAAACAGTGTGATACAACAGAATTCAATCAGTGCTGTTTGACTTGATGAAACTTTGTAGTGAGAAAACTTTATCTGTCGGTTCCCTCTCTTCCAGCTTGAAAAAATCAATTAATAGTGTCATATAACTGAAACTTATCTCATTATTTAATTTCTGCCATCTGTCCAATAATTCTGGGTATTTGTCAACATACGCTGGCATTTCTAATGCTCTAAGGCCCCTTGGAATGATTTTTAACTTAAGGCAAGCTTCTTAATGGAATCGCTGTTTTTCAAGCCGGAAGAGAGGGAACTGACAGATAAAGTTCTCTCACTACAAAGTGAGTTGTAAAATTTATTTCCAACCGAAGTTGTGGATGTTAAGCTCAATAATATCATTAATTCCCTCTCAATTACTGAGTGGAAGACACTGCAGGTGAAATTTAGAAAATTGGAGAGGGATAAGAAGGATTTTTTTAATGGCCATATTTTTGCATGGCCAAAAATAGTTCAACCAGTCAATGAAAGACCTGCTACAGGGGCAACACCTATGGGGGGGGGTGTGGTTGATACCACAGCAGGACTGGATGTTGCTGAAGAAGGTGAAAAGACAATTATGGGCAATACTAACTTGAATAGCTCACACCCAGCAAACAGATGCACTATCACAGGTAACAGAAGAAAAAGTGGAATATCCAACAGGAACACGGAAGAAAACATCTTATAAATCCACCATAACTACATCAGCTCATACATAACTACATCATCAGTTCATATACCAGCAATGAAGGGGCCAGTTCACACCACTAGAGGGAGTCAACAGACAGTGAATGGAGAAGAACAAGATTCAGGAATGTACCCTTTACCTATTACATAGACCTGTGGTGGTGGTGCTGCGGTAGCGTTGTCGCCTCAGAGTAAGATGCTGTCCAGTTCGATTCTCAGCTAGAGTGTCTTCTGCATGGAGACATACATGAATGGGCATACCTACGTCGAAGGTTGTGTGTCAGGGCTGGTAACTCAGCACATAAAAATCAACTACCAATCATTAGCAGACCGGAGTTCTGCTGTGGTGACCCCTAACCGGGAAAAGCTGAAAGAAACAACAACCTTTTACCTATTACAACCGAAATTCGAAACAACAGGCAGAGATCATGGAGTCATACACATTTGAAAATGAAACAGGAAACGGACTCCAATATGATGCATACATTGAAGAAAATGTGGAAGCCCCAGGGGAATCATTAATTTGGAATATCTCCAGTAGACAATTAAATGCAGTGGAGAAAGCAGGGCTAGAGAGGAGACTCTTGTTTATATCAGCGAGTGCTGCAGAGGTACCTGACCATATTATTGATCTGAAATGTATTTTGAGAACAGTCATGTTGAAATTGATATATGGTACTAAAGACCGGGGCATTAAATTAGTTAAACTAAGTACATTTGTACCTGTGAATCATCCTGTGTTAACAGTGTTTGAGAAATTGTGTAGTGAAGAATTATATAAAATGTTTTACAGTGTAGATATGTATAGTATGAATAGAGACAATAGGAAGTTTGTGAATTTAAGCAACGATGAAAGGGAAGCATTGAATAAAGTACAGCATGATGAAACCATAGTGATACACCCAGCTGATAAAGGCAGACCTATTGTCATTATGGATCGTCACAATTATTTTTCGAAAATGAAGCAGATGCTTAGCAATGCTGAAGAGTAGATGGTAATTGATCACAATAATATATGTGTAATGATTAACAGAATGCATAATACTTTGAATGAGTGTTTATTAATAAGAAGTTTAAAAGATGAGATGTATGAATATTTTATTGTCAGTGAACCACTGATACCAACAATACAGGGAGTACTAAAAATACACAAGGACCCTGTGAATCCTCCATTGAGACCAATAGTCTCAGGGAAGGTTTGGTGCACACAACCTATTTTAATATTCTTAGAGAATAAATTTAGACCATTTCTAGATGATGAACCAGCTATTTTAAAGGACTCTAAACATTTTATTATGGACTTATATATTTTTTCAAGGGGAGAGTCTCAAAGGGAAAAGTGATTTTGGTTACTTGGATGTACAGTCCCTTTTTACTAAGATACCAAACAGTAATGGGGTTTTGATGCTACAACAATATCCGCAGAGAACAGCCAAATATGAGACCAAAATGGTTGATTTATTGTGCCTCCTTATTGAGATAGTGTTAGAAAACAGTGCATTAATTTTTCATCACCAGATATATTTACAGAAGGATGGCATAGCTATGGACACTTCATGTGCCAATAGCTAAACCAATATTGTGATGGCTATCTGGGAAAATGACTTTATATTAAATGGACCCTTTAAACAATTTATAGGATTCTATTCTCATTTTGTCGACAACCTCTATGTGATATGGATGGGTACAATGGAAGG
>NC_056727.1:1017425367-1017685367 GCF_019279795.1 Protopterus annectens
CCCCCCATTTGATGCCTATAATGCTGCCAGACTTTCTTTGACCACAGTCATCATATGAAGCAGAAACCCACTGATGAAGCCAGGCCATGGTGTAGAGGAATAAAGCCCTGACTACAGCCTAGGTAATTAGTGTCTCAAGCATATGATGTACTGGTAAGAAAAGGACTGGTGTGACTATCCTGGGAGAGGTTGCATGCTTGAGTGGTTCATGCGATTGATCCCTGTCAGAAGTGGGGAATCATAAGGTTGCATTGTCCTATGTGGGAATGGGTTAGAGATATTGGCTCATTTGCTGCAGAGGTGAGACAATGCATCACAGAGGTGAGACAATGAGGTTTATAGTGCCTGAATATTTGAACTGTATCTTACTGAAATTGGTACACCTTGTTTGCTCTAGCATAGACTAGATCCAGGCCTGCTCAATCTAGCTTTGTTTATATGCTTGTTGTTTGTTTGCTTGTTATTTCCCTGGAAGCTAATTCCACCTAATACGCGGCTTCTCAGCGCTTCTGTGGATCACTAGTGATATCTGCATTGCTTACTGTACTAGTTCCTTGTTTCACTTGAAAGAAAGTTACTGTTTGTCGTTTTTGCATTTAGTTACTTGTAACACATTGCACTCAAGTTACCTGGCACCTGCTCACTAAAGCAATTATATAAGTCAGCACTAAAAATTAAAAGCACTACACCCTCACTCCCCACTGGCCCTTGTTTTCAATTATTAAGGAATTCCCAATATTATTCTAGCATGTCCAAAGGTCAGTTGTCAATCTCCTCTCCAGTCCAGCTGGTGAATCTGGGAATCTTGAGGCAATGTTATAACTGCCTCATGTACACAGACAACCCTCTCCTCCTCCCACATAACACAAATACTTGTAGAGATGCAGCTATTTAGCCAAACTGGAGGCTGAGCTCTCTCAACTCAGGACTGGCAAGACCAGACAGGAGGAGAAGGCAACTACACACACCACAAAACCAGCCTCACATAATGCTACCACACCACTGAATCAAACACATAAACACACAAAGACATACTCGGAGGCTCTGAGTAAAATTTACCTAAACAGCAGAGGCCTCCAAAGCAGACACCCAAACAACTGCTACCTCAAAACACCCCACAAGCAACACATAAACCACAAAAGCAGTGTGCAAAGCAGTCACAGCCCTTAAGGCCAAATACAACACCAAACATACTTGTCATAGGTGACTCCATAGTCAGACACACTGATGTCCCACTCACCAGGCTGAACAAGGAGAGGGTCACAGTAAGCTGTCTATCGGGCGCTAGAATCCGCCACATAACACAAGCACTCGGGTCACTCCACGGCAAGTACAAATATGATACAGTCATTGTCCATGCTGGTGTGAACGACCTGAGACGTACCTCCCTGGACTACATGAAAAGAGACATAGAGGAGCTCTCTGATTATGTAGCCCAGGCAGATATGACCCTGACCCTGAGCAGTATCCTTCCTTCACCAAGAATGATGCCACAATATAGAGACAAGATGATCAGCTTTAACAATTGGCTTAATGTCTGGTGTCATTCAAAGGGGATCCAGTGACTGTCTGCCTGGCATGACATGCTTGACAAGCCACGCTGCTTTGCAAGGGACGGCTTGCACCTGTCACCCCTGGGATTCCGGATATTGGCTAAGGCTCTTGCCACCCCCATAGTGCCTTTTTAGGCAAGGCTCAAATTCTAAACCTACCACCCTAGAAAACAAAAATGGGAAGAAACTGAGGGTAATGCTGCTCAATGCCAGAAGTCTAAATCTCAAAATGCACGCACTCGAGGCCCTTCTCAGTATGGAGAACATCGATGTCTGTGCTGTAACTGAAACCTGGTTCAAGGCTCCTGAGAGCACCCCGGCACTATTAGGTTTTACCTCATATCATGCGTTCCGGCCCCAAAACCCGGACCACACCACAAAAGGAGGGGGTGTATCCATATTCATAAAGGATACCCACACCTCCAGGTTGGTGGCAATGCACAAGCTTTGGAAACCATCCAGGTGCAACTAACCATAGGCAAAACTGCTCTACAAATTGTAGCATGCTACAGGCCACCCTCTCAAACTCAGGAACCCCACACAGCCTTCCTGAAGACACTGGAGGGTATAAATGTATCTCCAAACACCATCATATTGGGTGACTTCAACTACCCGAATATAGACTGGGAACATTACTCAAGCCCTAACTTTCTAGCCCAACGGTTCCTGGAGTTCATAAATTCAAATGCCATGGAACAGCTAGTCACTGTTCCCACGAGAGGAGAAAATATACTAGATCTCATTATCACAAACATGGGGACAAAATGCTCCACACCGGAAGTATATCCCTCATTGGTGAGATCTGATCATAAACTAATCTCACTGGAAATCCACATCCCGCCCCCACCCCAAACAAAAAAGACGACAGTGAAGAACTTCTCTAAAGCAAACTTCACACTATTCAAGACTGGTGTGGTATCCTTAAAGGCCCCTGAGCCAGTGGAAACCACAACCCAAGCTGCGGAAGCCCTTACAAATGCCTTCTATGAACACCTCCAGGACTGCATGGATCAGGCAATCCCAAATAAAACCAAGACTCTTTCCACAAAGAGCAAACGTCCAGTCTGGTGGACCCCAGCCATTAACAAACTTTACAATAAGAGGAGAAAGCTATTACATGATAGAACAAAATCCATAAAAGGGAAGTCACCCCTGATCATTATTAGTAAAAAAATACGAGCACTCATAAAATCAACTAAGGCCAATTTTGAGAGAAAAATGCCATGGATTCAAAGGACAATCATAAGGCCTTTTTCAGCTATGTTAGGAACCTGGGTGGAAACTCCCAGATATGCTCAGAATTAGTCCAAAATGATACAAAAATCACTGAACCCACAGACATTGCCAACATACTGGCAGACAGGTTCAGTGCAAACTTCACCCTCTCCCCCCTAAAGGAGAGATAACTATCCCAGCGGAGTGTAGCCTCCCAGACATCTCAAATGCGCAGGTGAAAGCTGCTCTCTCTAAAGCTAAGAACACAGCATCAATGGGACCGGATGGTGTCCCCGGCTGTGTGCTACATGAGCTAAATGAGGAATTAAACCCGCACATAAGGCAGCTGTTTAATCTCAGCCTTACCACAGGATACATGCCCAAGGAGTGGCGTACGGCAACTGTGGTCCCACTCCACAAAGGCGGTGCCTCTACGGACCCTGGTAATTACCGCCCCATAAGCTTAACAAGTCTAGTCTGCAAAGCTATGGAGAGGATCATAATGGAGCTCATAAACAAAGATATAGTGGACTTGCAGACATTGGACCCAACCCAGTTTGGCTTCGTCAAGGGCAGATCATGCCTTTTGAACTTGGTCGACTTCTTCGAAACAGTCACCAAGGTCATTGATGAGGGAAAGGCAGTCCATACAGCCTACCTTGACCTTGCAAAGGCTTTCGACACAATACCCCACTCGGGTATTGTAGAAAAACTTACCAGCTTAAATGTAAACCCATATGTCACAAGATGGGTTGCAAACTGGCTTAAGGACAGAACCCACAGGGTTAGAGTTGCTGGCGCTATGTCACACTCCAAGCCGGTCACAAGTGGTGTCCCACAGGGCTTGGTCCTTGGCCCCCTATTGTTCGGCATCTACTTCTCAGAAGTACAGGCCAACATGGGAGGACTTTGGCTGACAAAGTTTGCAGACGACTGCAAACTGGGCGCCATAGTGGAAAGTGCATCTGACACGGATATCCTTCAGAAGGGACTCACGGAAACAGATAGCTGGTGCCAGAGCCATGGCCTGAAGTTAAATGCCAAAAAATGTATAGTCATACCCTTCGGGAAAAATAAGGTAACCCCAAGCTACCATATAGGTGGCAATCCACTAAGCACAGAAGAGGTTATCAGGGACCTGGGGACCCAGGTTGACAGTGGCCTTTCTTTTGACACTCACGTTGCTAAAGTGGTTAGAAAGACCTTCTACATTGCCCACCTGATCATGAAGGGATTCACATCCAGATCTAGTGAGGTCATTGTTCCCCTGTACTCTTCACTTATCAGACCAATGATCGAGTACAATGCCCCATTTGGGATGTATCTCACCCGACATCTGCAGCAATTGGAGAGACCCCAAAAGTTCCTCACCAAAAGGATAAAGGGACTCCAAAATCTGTCATATGCAGCCAGATTGAAGAAACTCCAGCTCTATTCAGTTGCATACCATCTGCTCAGAGGTGACATGTGCCTGACATACAAGGCCATGTCCAACCCGGAATTAATGGACATGCTCCACCTCAAAAAATCCAAATCCACCAAAACCACTAGAGCAAGTGACTTAAACCTTAGCACGGATATAAATAGGACGTGCTGGAGGGATAGATTTATCACTCAGAGACTCCCTATGCTGTGGAATAAAATCCCGGTCCATGTGAGGCAGAACACCTCGCTGGCTCTGTTCAAGAGAAATCTTGACCTGTGGATGGGAGATCGTAGATTTATCCCGGGAATCATCTCTGTGTCACTGCTGGATAGAGGCACAACAAACTAATGGGCACAGTATTTTTTCATATAAGGGGTGGCGTAAGCCACAAAACTTTGGGCTAGGCTTATAAATGCCTTAGGGCAGATAGCCTAGCATAAACCTATGAACCTATGAACCTATAATCAGCAGACCTCCATTGCAAGCCTACCCATTAGAAACTTACAAACATGTGTAGGGGATGGGCAAGTTAGAACTTAAAGTATAAATACCCATTGGCAGCAAAATGATTCTGGATCACATGTTTCAATGTATTCACATGTTCAGAGTAAATTCAGTGGAGGAACAGAAGTGCCCAGTAGGCTCAGTGGAGGAAAAGAGACTGGTGTTAGCCAATGTAAAAAGTTGCAAGGTGGTAAAATGTTTGAAAAAAACAGTGTCAAAGTTCAGTTACAGGGAGTTCTTAAATCTTGATTGTTTTTCTTCTTTTGGCTTTTCCCGGTTAGGGGTCACCACAGCGGAACTCTGGTCTGATAATGATTGGCAGTAGATTTTTTGCGGGTGCCGAGGTGCCAGCTTGACACCCAACCTTCTACGAAGGCATGCCCATTCTACGCATATCTTTCGAATGCCACTTGATCGCGGGGAGGACATGCAGACTCCACACAGAAGGCGCTCCAGCCGAGAATCAAACAGGAGAACTTCTTGCTGTGAGGCAACAATGCTACCACTGCACCACCGGGGCTCTCAGTTCTTAAATCTTGATTATCGCTCCTAATTAACAGGGCCACATCAACTTTGCTGTAACAGTTCTTTAGACAATACTCTAATTGTCACATTTATTAATTGCATTTTAATTCTGCTACCTATCAAAAACAAGAGAAGTGCATGCACTTCTGAGACTGTAAGGCTATTAATAACCACATTTACCTAGCTACACAATGAGTCATCAAGGAGGTGTCTCTTTCCATAGTACACTATACAATAATTTTTTCATCTGCTTCTATTGTACTTCATTATTTTAGCGATAAGGGAAGAGTGTGACATACATCAACTTTGCTATGTATAGCTTGCATGATTTAATACAAAGGTCTGTCCCTTAGTCTTCAAATAGTATTCCATTTTTCCTTTCTTTTAGTTCTTTTGTAGTTCTGCTTGTGTCAGCATCACCCTTAACCTGTTCTTCAGTAACATACCCAACAGAGGGACTTCTGGTTGTAAACAGGAGAAGACATGTTCTACAAACCGATCTAAATAAGGATATTCTATATGTAAACTTTTAAAGTGGTAAAGTTAATAGTTTCAAAGGCTTGCATTTATTAAGGCACATGAATTGAAATTAGTCACTTCAATTGGTGGAGATTGTAATCTGGCTATGCCTATACACACTGAATGAGGATGAATTACTACTGTATTACAGTGTGCTGTCATCTCCCATGTCCCTTAGAAAGGAAGCAGAGAAGCGATTTGCAACATGTTAATTGTACAGCCTCTGTGAGTTCTAAACTGGTGACTGAATTTGCATGCATGCAGCCTTTATGTGAATGTAGTATTCCAGTATTCAAGAAAGGAAGGAAGTCTTCAGGCCTTATGCATGGCACTCACACTGACATAGTAACCATCAAGAACATACTTGTAGCAATTTTCATTGATCAAAATGCCTATCTGACTGTGCTAACCGAGCAAAAAATGATGGCTGAAAACCGAAAATCCACAGTCAAAGCAACTGAGAAGGAAAAGCAGACAATAATGAAATGCAAAAAATAAACATGTTTGCTTAACCATATCACAAAATTTTTAAAAAAATGTTTAATTACAATAGTGATACTGATAACAAACTGGCTTTAATTAAAACTTTTATCTAGTGACTTAGCAATAATGTTCTCAAGCAAGTAACAAACATGCAGAAATGTTAGAAAAAGGTTTTAATTAAAATTGGTTTGTTATCAGTATCACTGCTGTAATGTTTGTTTAACTTGATGACATTAAAATGTGCTAAAAGTGGAACAATAGTGTTTTATTGCATCTGTCTGAATGAGAAGGTGAACCATGATCTAATCTTTTTTAACATAAATTTTAATGAGATTATATGATCCATCCTAGCAAAACTAAATATATATTATTGAATACCCTCATCAAATTGCAGCATATAATGGAGCAACTTTATAGCCTTTATCCTTTGTAATTCTTTAACTAAACAATCATGGTAGCATAGAATGCATAATCCACATTATTCATCTACATCGGTCTCAAATACAGTTCAGATACCTGAAAGTTTTCTACTTACTAGTCCTGAAAAAAAGAGGTGGAGGTATAAAGAGACTCTCAAGAAGATGTCATGTGTCTCAGTTTAGTTTAAGGAAAACTCCACCTTAGAACTCAAAAACAATTTTTTGTTTTCTGAAATATTTTAATTCCTCAAAATAACCCCAATGCTTCTTTTACAGTTTTAATGGGTTTCCCCTCAAAATGGCAGATGATGGGGCCTGCCTTGGTAATGTGTTCTTGTTTTCTTGCTTTCATTCATTTTTCCCAGAATACATTTCAAGTCCTCTTTATATGAGTCATGCTAGACATAAGGAAGTGATGTTGTTTTTTCATGCTATTAAGATAAAATGTCAGGACTGTGAAGCAATGTCATCTAAACACACCTTCTTTAGCAGAGCTACTTCTATGTTTCCCTGACTAAGTCTCATTTATGCGTCTGTCAGAGCTTGTTCTATGCTATAAATAGCTGTTAGCTACTTCCAACAAAAGAAAGTAGGTAAATAGCAAGCTTTTGTAAAGGGACTCTTTTGTAGTTGTAAAAGAATTGACAGACCTTCTTCCACACTCTCATGCTGGGGTGTGAAAACTCTCACTGCAGTAAATGATCCCTGATGTACATTTGCAGGTGACGAGTAGTAGGACTCCAAATTAAGTATGTCTGCAACTTCCCAATGCCTTCAGCAGGATGTTTTTTTTCTCTGTCATGAATAATGCAGAATTAACATACACTTTACTGGTTCTTTAATAATTTCTGTCATGTTCACCCCTTTTTTCTATTTTGTATGTATTTATGTTTTGGTAACCAGGAAAATAACTGGTCCCAGGACCCTTTTCAGTAACAACTTGGGCTACATTTGCAAACATAATAAAAAGTAATAAATGCACTTAGCAATACAAAGAAAAAAACTGCTGACATAATGACATTGACAAAGATTGAATGTGCAACACATAGCCAGTGTGGAACAGTGGATAAGTAAAACATTAAGTAACATTTACTAGAATGTATACATTAATAATACTTAACCCTACGGGTCTACCTCTCTTGTTCAAAATTACACTTGATCTAACAAGAGAAGATCGGGACCCACTTTAACGAACGTGCACTTAACTGAAAGTGCACTTTCGCGAAACTCACTTTACCGATCTCAAACTGCATTCTCACACTCAATATATAAAACTAGCGAGGGTCCGGTCTGGTAAACAAAAACACCTTTTAGCAGGGGGCTAGTCCCCCTGCAGCCCCCATATGGGGGGCTGTGTTGCCCACACCCCCACTACTTATATATACTAACTCTGAGATCACACTACAGTGGGGAAAAGGTAAATTTCCTTGTCCCCCTTTACTGTGGCTCAGTAAACTGAGTTTTGCGAAAGTGCACTTTTGGTTAAGTGCACTTTCGCTAAAGTGGGTCTCGATCTTCTCTTGTTCGAACAAGTGTAATTTTGAATGAGAGAAGTAAACCCATATATACATGTATATGTAAATAAAGTGCATATGTACAAAAACATACAAGTGTGTGTGTGTGTGTTTGTATGTGTGTGTGTGTGTGTGTGTGTGTGTGTGTGTGTGTGTGTGTGTGTGTGTGTGTGTGTGTGTGTGTGTTTGTGTGTGCGTGTGTGTGTGTGTGTGTATAAAGAACTAGATTATATCCCTCTGTGTGTACTTTATGTCCTTTAAAGTTAAACAAATCAAAATGGAAATTTTGTTTAACTGTATATGTGCGTTCTAACATAAAGACACACATACACACAGATATGTGTGTGTGTGTGTGTGTGTGTGTGTGTGTGTGTGTGTGTGTGTGTGTGTGTGTGTGTGTGTGTGTGTGTGTGTGTGTGTGTGTGTGTGTGTGTGTGTGTGTGTGTGTGTGTGTGTGTGTGTGTGTGTGTGTGTGTGTGTGTGTGTGTGTGTGTGTGTGTGCATTTAAACACAGTTAAGTAGTTCTGATTTCCTTTTCTTAATATTTTTAATGCAAGAACACATAGTAAACATATGTTAAAGTAAATTCAACTGTACATTATGGTTGCTATCAATGGTCACATCTCCTTTGTGGACTATAAACTGCTCATGCACTCTAACAATTTCAGGACTGACTCAAAGTCAGTGGGAATCTCCTACCATGGATCTTCTTATACCAGATATGCATCCCCCTCTGGGAGGATGTCACAAAAAAGCTTATATGACCTTTTTTATCAGTGCACCTAGTTGATAGGGTTAACATGTGTCTTTCTTTCTGCAGTTCTGTCCTGTTTGTGTGAGTGAGGTAACTTAAAAATGGTGAATGTGTTGATACTTCACAAAAAAAAAATTACGACTTTTCTCTCAGTGTCACAGAAATCTTCGATACTACATTTAACTTATCTTAACATATAAACTATTATGAATAACCAACATTTAAAGCTTAGCATTTCAATACTGTGTTGCTAGTTATGTCAATTTGTCAGAAGAAGTGACAACTGCCTTGAGCCCCCCCCCCCCCGACTGATGTAATTGCTTTGTTTTGCTATGAGATGGGAGTGGTAAGTTCTCCTCCTCTCTGCAACAAAAACAGTTCTGCAGCTTTCAGTCTTTTTTTTATATCAGCTGTCATGTTCCTGACATCAGCAGGATTAATTGCCCATCTAAGATTGGCTGCCGTACCTGACAGGGTAAACTATAGATTTAACTGATGATTTTACTTATGATATGTCATGCAGTTGGAGATGAACTCCTCTGAAAAGTATGTGAGAAGGTAAACTTAAAAAAAAGTAGGTGGTCTTTCCCTTCCTTTCATTCCAATGCAAGCTAATAAAAGTTTTAGAAAGTACAATCAGTTTTCTGGTACCTACACAATACTAGGACCATATTGTAGGGAGAAAGAAAACTGAAGGATTGAATTAAACTGTGGGAAAGGGCAGAGTTTTCCTTTAAGGAGGAAGATCTGGCAATTATATAGGTCTTGAGAGCAGACAGACTTTATTAAATGTAGCAGATGCAGAATACACAAAGTAACTGCCACTGCGCTTAATTTTTACAACAGGTTAACAAATGACTGCAACTGGCTTGTATGCACTGAGTGCAGGTGTTACATATGTGTACCAGGTGGCCTAATTAATACAAACTATATGGTTACTGTGGTGGTGTGCAGTTAACTTTTATATTACTCAAACTAATGTTGGTTTCTTTAATCTGGACATGTAGCTAAAGCTTAATATGACCTTGCTGTGTGATGCAAAGTTTGGGCATCAGTTTTCCATGTCACATGCAGTATATGTATGAGATGACTTCATTTATTTGGATGGTTGTGAGTTTATGGGTTGTAGTCAGTGCTCTATCCCTCTGTACCACAGGTGGGTGAGCAGAGCTTCCTCTGGAATGTATGGTATTGCCATTTATTGATTACTGAGGTATGATAAAGAGTTTTGAACAACTAATTTTAATGCAGAAGTGCAAGGTTTTTGCCTGCCAGTTGTCTAACAGTCGATATAAAGATAGGTGATATGTTAAAGTAAACAAAATGGGATGGTCATGATTAACTCGTAAACTAAATGTGCAGTACATGTATGTAAACACACCAAGTTGGTAATTTTCTTACAAGGATTTTTTTCCAGTTTCCTGGAAGGTTCAGTGGAGGTGGTGCTGTGCTATATGTGGGGCCCTCTGCTTTCTGTCCACACAATACCATGTTGATATAATGGGCTTAAGCTATTATGAAGTAATACATGTAATGATTATATCAGCAGTGAAAATGAAAGTTGCAGAGTAGATAATAGATACAGATGTAGATATTCATATAAATATAGATTATAAATAATACTATCCTTTCTCCTGAAACTCATGCTAAGCTCCTTGGTGTGGCCATAGATGATCAGCTCAAATTTGATTTACATGTACATCACTGTACTAAGAAAACTCACCAAAAGCTTGGTTTATTGTATATAAATAAAAGGTTCCTCACCCTGGATGCTAGAATCTCACTTGCCCATGCCATCCTTCTTCCTAATCTCTTTTATGGATCACAAATCCTAACTAATCTACAATCTTCTCTCCTTTTCAAATTAGAATTCTACGTATAATAAAGTAGCCAGATTTGCTTCCAACCAGTCTTTCAAATCCCATCATTGTCTAGCTCTGAAGTCTCTTAAATGGCCAGATTTTCCTAACCAACTCTTATTTTCTCAACTTCGAGTTATTCATTCCTTAGTGAACAAACCCAACAAATGCCCTAGTCTCTCAGCACTTATCTCTCTTTACACCCCCCTCAATCTTAATGGCACTCAGCTGGTTTTCCACTCCATCTTGCAGCATTGTGCCCTCTACCAGGATAGCTTGCCATGGTATTGATAAAGAAGCCATTTGCAGAGCACACTGCCTGACAAGTGAGTGATCGCCATTCTTTTCTAGTGATGTACTGGTCAGCATCGTATGATGCTGGGGTTTGATTAATACATGGCTACAGTCAAGTACACTGAAGACACAGGGAACATTGGGGATGGCATAAGAATGTTCCATGGAAGTCCTCTGCTCCCCTCATGTTGCTGGGAAGTGGATACTTTCTGGCACATTACTGCCAGGAACTGTCCTGGTACGTGACTGCTGGCTATTTGGGATACCCCTACAGTAATATCCATATGACTCTGAAATGTCTCAGAGGCCGGTATACCCAGATTCAAGCATGCTTTTGTTTCTACTGGGACGAGAGGTACTCCACAGACTGCATAACAACATTTGTTCTACATACATCCTGCGTCAGGCCTCTAGCTAATCTGTATCTGTCAATGATTACGACCATTACTATGACATTAGGAAGGGTTACAAAAATAATGCTTTATTTAAACATACTTTGGTTTGTCTCAGTCTACTATGATAGACCCCCATGTAATGAAATCTCAAGAATATTCCACATAAAAATTTAAATATTGAAAAATAAGTTTGTGGCAAAACTTCACCAAGTTTATTAAAACAAAATGAAGTCAAAAAGGTTAAACACGTTCATCCCTGAAAATGTGCAAACTATAGAAATGCTCATAATTCTCCTTGTCTAATGGCCTTTCAGGTTTTCCTACATAGAATGACATGAGGGGACACATATTGTTAAATAAAGAAATGCCACTTGTCATGCAGTTGAACTCATTTGGGACCACTATGTTTTAGCCCACTATAGTAATACCAGGACCCTTATAGACAAACTGACACTGAGTACAGTTGCCACATTTTGGAATATCAAATTAGGTCGAGTTGTTACATTAAATAAAGAAATTTTAGCCTCTCCCTTGTTCTTAAAGTTGCATCCCCTCTTATATGCAAATCTAGATCTTCCACCTAGAATTGCATTTAAAGTTTGATCAAATTTAAAAATATACCAGATCTTACGGATAAGATTTTTAATGTGACTAATGTCTGGTTGAAACTCTATTCTAACTTGGCCTGTTGTGGTACATAAACTGCAGCTTACATTTTTTTTTTTAATAAATGGACTGTGAAATCTGAAGTAATGTGGATAAATTTGTATCAGTTCTTTAGAGGAAACTGTCAACACATATAACCCACCAAGTGCTTTCATAAAATTATTGGCATATCACTTTGCCCCATTTTGTTTTCCATTTTTAAATAACCTGTGCTTCCTGACCCGGTCGGCAGCCCACCTTTACAGCATGGTATGTTATTTTTCTCCAAAATGTGCTTAAAACATGCTAAAACTCTTAATTTCAGCTAATTCAACTACAAACAGTGTGTAATTTACACAGACCTTATTTTAGTGCATTTCTGGCAAATTAGATAGTAATTCGTACACACTAAGGAACTGTAACAAAGCTCCATGTGCTTTAACTGCAAGTGTTATGGAGGTTTTGTGTATAGAACTACTCTAGTGAAATCTGCTATGTTAATTAATTTAGTTAGCTTATATCCGAACTGCTTACTGTATGCATATTCATAGCCTGATTTAGCTAATTTCTCATGTAAAAAGGGTTTCTAAATGTGAAAGAAAACAGTTAATTGTTGTCCTGTACTTTCTTTTACACAATACAGTATCAGATAATGAAACAGCTTGGTGCACAGGATTGCATAATCAGTTACTGCTTTATAGTGCGTCCGTAATTATATTTATGCAGATAGTGCTTCTGTTTAAGCTGAAATAACTGTAAAATTGCATATTTTAACCACTTGCGCAGTACAGTATCAGTACAGTAGTCAGATAAATAAACGGCTTTGAGCACAAGATTGCGTAATCACTTATTGCTTTATAGTGTGCTCGCAATTGCATTTATACAGTTAGTGCTTCTGTTTAAAGTAAAATAACGATAGAAATGCATATGTTCACCGTTTGCAGACTCACACATGTAAATTAAGCAAATACTGTCCCTCATAGCTATATGGAGTTCCTGATTTACCGTATATGCTAGAAATCAAGTGAATGTGAACTTGCCTGCTTGTTAGAAATTAAAGTGAATGTGAATATGCCTGCTTGCTTGGTGTTTAGTTATTTGTGGTGATAAGGTTCTCACTCCTATTAATTTTTGTTTCTAGGCAGACCCCCTCAAATTATCCCATTAAAAGAGTATCCTGCCTGAAAAAGATGCTACCCTGAGAACAGTACCCCTGTTCACAAGTCTCTGAAGTCCAACCAGCAATTTAATAAGGTTAATACCTTATACTGTACTATGAAAGTCCTATGAAGTGTATAATGCTGACCTGGGTCTAAAGGCACCTTTTAGGCTACCCCCCACAGTTAATTGGCTCCCTCCATGCTGTATAAATTAACTAGTTTGCCCTAGTATCTTAAATCTAAATAATTACCCTGAATACTGTACTTTTAATCTGCTTCCCCTCATATTAGCCTTAAAAGTTATACCCTGCAGCTCAAAATATCCGGCAAGTGTATAAAATTTGTCTGTAACATAATGCATAAATTGTTGCAAACATACAATTATTTAAAACTTACAGCCAGAAGTTAGTTTACCATAGTTCAACACGTATCCCTATATCCATACATACCAAAGCCTTGGGAAATACTTGGAGTCAGTGTTAACCCCACTGTACTCACCCTCACTGTGCTCGGGCTTGCTCTACTCGTCTCCCTGCCCCCAATTCCTACTCACCCCCACTAGTGCTAAATGTAAACTAAACTGACCACTCCCCTCAAGCTAAGTACCAAACAGAGCCTCTTACATCTCTGAACAGCCCTCCCCCGTAACCCATTTCTTTCTATCCCATACTTCCATGCCTCGCAAGCACAATCAACAATAAAAATTGGCCCATCCCCCTAACAAAATGCAGAAAGGTAAAAAATACTAATTACCCTACTTCCTGTATTATTTCTATTTTACTATCTTACTGCTTATGAACAAGAACTTGACCTTAGTATTCACTACCCAAATGGTCAAACAGCCGCCCACAGCTTCACACATAAGACCAATCACTTTACCATCACCAGCATACCAAATCTAGCATCATTAACAAAATATCACCCCTGTAGAGCCACAAAACTTAATACTAAAGACAACGACTATATAAAACTTATAAACAAACTCCTAAAGCTAAGAGAATCTTGTCACTATAACCTTATAATACATGGAGACATTCATCCCAACCCTGGCCCATCCACCCTGGCCCACCCACACCTAATAGCCCTCACTCCCCTACCACAACCCCCACAGTCAAATTACCTGTTTCTACTTCCACTAATTCCCTCCTAGCATCTCACCTGAATATTAGAAGTATAAACAATAAGATTCACAACCTACACGTCCTCCTAGCAACCCACTCCCCAGACATTATGTGCCTTACAGAAACCTGGCTAAAACCTAATACTACCGACAATGAAATATTACCTCCAGGATACAAGATTCACCCGTTATTCCGGACTGCAAAGAAAGGAGGTGAGATAGCAGTCCTATATAAAAATACTCTAATGGTTAATAGAGAAGCCATTCAACCACCACAACTCAATAATGCAGAACTCCTCATAACCAGACTACAGATCAATCATAACAACGTCTGTGCATATATTCTGCCAGGCAACAACTTGAATACTCTGGAAGATATCCTTCATTGGTTATCCACTATCCATCCCCAAGAAACAATAGTTCTTGGTGACGTCAACACCAACTGGCACCCCTGCTCCTCTGAACCCCCTCTCACCCCAATAAACATATCTGGGAATAACCAACCCCAACAATACACAGCTGGTAATCTCCCTGATGACCTTAGTGATCATCTACTAACCTATATCGTAAAACATGAGGCAGGAAACCCCCACCAGACCAAATATAAAACAGAAATAGGAAAAACTTTGTCACTCCTATTTTCCTAAATGAACTAAAAGCAGTTGACTGGTCAAAACTAAAATATCTACCACTAGAAGAGGCTATACATGAAATTCCTAAGCATCCTTGATTCTCATGCTCCAGCACGTATGGTAAAATCTAGATCAAATACAGCACCATGGCTCACAAAGGATACCAAATCTAAAATCAAAACTAGAAACAAAGCCTGGGTCAGCTGGAGATCAACTAAAGACCCACTTGACCATTTAAAATATCGTCATCTCAGGAGCAATACAAAAAATCTGTTTTACTATACAAAAAAAGCTTTTACCAAAATGTCTTACAAAAACACCAAAACCACCCTCAAAAGTTCTGGGCAGGCCTAAATCAACTTCTACATCCAGGTCATTCTACCACCCCAACCCCAGCTAACCACAACCATAGCTCACCTGAGACCATAGCTGCCACTTATAATAACTTTTTCACTGAAACAATACAATCCCTAGCTAATCAACTAACCCCCACAAACCTAAACCACACCCTAACCAACCCAACAATCCCCCAATTTAGCTTCCAACCGGTATCCACTAGTTTTATCAAAACATTTATAAAAAAATTAAAACCTACCACCCTCGCTGCTGACCTCTACCTTGTAGAATACCAACAAATAGCGGCAGATGCCATTGCATAACCCATATCTATCCTAGTCAGCAGAACCTTATCCAAAAGCACTACCCCTCCTTCCTGGAAATATCACATGTCATCCCCACTCCACAAAGGTGGAAGTTCTACAGATATATCCAACTATAGACCCATTGCCACTCTTTCCCCTCTAGCCAAAATAATGGAGAAATGTGTACACAGGCAACTAATGCAATACCTTATACAGAATAATTTACTATCTAACTCCCAGCATGGTTTCAGGCCAAACCATAGCACCACCTCGGATCTCCTTTCCTTTACTAATACCATAAACCAAAATAGGAATAACAATTGGCTATCCTCTGCCCTCTTTCTTGACCTATCAAAAGCCTTCAACATGGCTAACCATGACCTTCTCATTATCTCTCACAAATCTATTTTCCTCAGTATTCACGCAAGTGTTTCCAGTCCTACCTAACTGGTAGACAACAGGCAGTATTATGGCAGGACAAACTCTCCAGCCAGCTACTTCTCACACTTGGTGTCCCTCAAGGCTCCATACTGGGTCCACTACTCTTCTCTATTTTTATCAACAACCTTCATACTGCTATCCCTTAAGCTACCTGCATTCAATATGCAGATGATTCCACTCTGATCTGCTCAGCCACCTCCCCATCCGAACTGCAAACCCTAACCCAAAATACATTCAACACTATTGAGAACTGGCTCGCCAACCAATGCCTACTGCTGAACCCCAATAAAACTAAACTTCTACTCTTCAGCCCCACTAGCAGATCAGCGACACTTTCATTCTCTGTCACTTCTAATAATGGTACCACTATCTTCCTAGATCAACACACTAAGCTTCAAGGGGTTATCATAGACAATAATCTTAAATTTGTCCTACAGGTCTACAAAACCATACAGACCATCAATAAGAAGCTTGGATCACTGTATAGAAACAAAACATTTTTAACCCCACTGGCTAGGACTGCAATTGCCTGGTCACACCTACTCTTTACTCTTCTATATGCCTCGCCGGTACTCTCAAACCTCAAAAAATCAGAACAAGGTAAGCCCTCCCATAGCTACAACCATATTGCCAGATTTGCCACTGGCTCCACTTACAGAACCCGCCACTGCCAGAACCTTAAACAACTTGAGTGGCTAGAACTGCCCAGTCTAATTCAATTCAATCAATTCTTAATAGTACTCAAAATTTTGTACCACCCTGAGGTTACCCCCTCACTTATAAATATCATTAAGCCCTATAGCAACTTGAGATCCCTGCAATCAGCCAAAAAACTACTCATCCAAACCCACAAAACTAACAATGCTGCTGGTGAATCCCTGTTTGCCAACTTTGTTGGCAAAGCCTGGAATTCATTGCCAAACCATATAATCCTACAATCCTCAATAGGTCTATTCAAAAATAACCTCAAACAGTATCTCAAAATGAACTGGCTTTGCCCATGTACCAACCGTGATTAAGTTAAATACTGAAAGGATAATCTCTAAATATCATACAGGTAACTACTTTACACAGCTCTGTATGCTATCTAATGTCTCCAGCCTTTAACTGTGTCTTGTCCATGTGAATTGTGTGTCCCTATTAGGGGACACCATGAACCATTGTACATAATCATTTTGTTTCTATTCTTTGTTGTATATGTTGTTTTATACTTTGTTTTATACTTTTAAATGTTATCTATGTAATGTTGTCTATTTGGAACTTTTCTCCCCGGGCCTCTGCTGAAAATGGACATGTATCCAGTCAGACTATCCCGGTAAAGAAATGTAAAATAAATAAATAAATAAATAAATTTTCTTTGAGCACACCCATTGTGTTTTGGAATTTTATGTGCATGGGCAGAGTACACAATTATTCTATGCTGAATAAATTATTACATGCCCTTAACATTATGTCCATTTTGGAATTATGTCTACCACTACTTTGCAATGTCTGCCTTTAGCACACAGCACTGTCTAGAACTTTTTTTTCAAATCTTGCCCTCTGCATTACTCATTGGAAAAAATCTGTTTTGTCACTATTACTATTCCTTTGTATATCACGTATGAATTATTTTTGCTGTGTTGCTCCTTTAATTACACCAAAGACTTCAGAATCATTCAGTGTAAGACTTTTGTGAATCCCAGCCAATACGCTGTCTATGTTTTACTGATTTGAATTTTGCACTGAACACTTCCTAATGACTGCACTACATCCGTTTGATTCTTCTGTAATTGTCCTTTTTTCAGTCTTAGTATCATACAGGTAAAGATTGTTCAGCATTAAAACTGCTACATAAGCTTACAGACCTTTTAAATATCTTACCTGCTTAGTGATTTTAAGAAAATGGTTACTTGGATGCATTGGGATTCAGTATGTTAAAAGAGTTATTGCTACAACAAAAATGCTTCATTTACAGAATGGGTAGAAGTTAATTTCAAATCAGTATTGTAATTTGAAGTTAACACTCATATTAAATAAATAATGGTGTGGATTCTACAAAGCCTACCTGGTACACAACACCTACATGACAGCGCACTGTTTTGTATTCGGTAAGTGGCTCTACACACTGCATATAGCTGCACAAACACAGTAAACATTGTGGCATGGTAGTTACAGCATAAGCAGTTGAACTGTATGCTAATTAACCAATCCAACATGAAGCAGCTATTCAGCAAGCTATAAAGGAATTGTGTAAACTCAGTGTAGGCTTTCCCTGCGAATTTCAAAACCTTTTGGAATACATCCACGGAAACTTCAGTACACAGAAACAGTGTTAGGGGATGCAGTTGTTCTTATATATATATGTATGTGGAACAGGCCCCTGTCTATGCTGCTGCTGCTAATAGACCTCAGCCAAGAAGAAAAAAGATGTTTAGATCCTGTTTAACTTTCCATGGTCTGCATGATGTGGAAATTGTAGAGCCCTACAGGGTAGGTAGAGACACACTACAGGAACTGTGCAGCCTCAGTCGTCTACAAGTGAGAGCAAGGGCAAACCAAGGGGAACCAATACCGATGGAGACTAAAATATGTGCAGCACTTAGAATATGAGCTACAGAAACCTTTCAAAGGCCAACATGGGATATGCTGGAGGTGTTGCAGGCATCAGCATCCATCAATTCCTGAATGCTATGCTCCAACATGCCAATGATTATATACAGTTTCCCCATACACCCAAGGACAGAGTGGCAACTATGCAAGATTTCTACCCTGCAGCACACTTCCCTGAAATCCTTTTTTTAATTTCTCCGTCTTTTGGGTTTCTAATACCATGATGGAAATGGACCCCATTCCGAAGTCAAAGTATGATTAAAGTTCATGAAATTAGTATTGCTTCAATCTTTGATGTCAGTCAGTAGTGCTCTTTGCAGCACCCACAATGTGCCCAGTAATGACTCGTTTTGCAGTTCGTATGGAGTTACATGTACTGGTAACATATCTAAATATGACTATAAATTCTTTTTATAAGAAGTTGCTCCTACTACTATTGGAAATGTCTGGGTATCTTTCTTCCACATTGCTCTCATTTCTTTGTATCTCAGTGTACACAACACACTGTAGTCACTGGGTGTGGCAATTTCAATGATCAATGTTACTTTTGTCTTCTTTTCTTGGGCCACTATATCCAGTTTTCTAGCATCTATCTTTTGAACTGTTGGTAATGGGTGATCCCATGTGATGTAGACTACTTCATTTTCTATGATGCTTCATGGCTCATGTTTCTAATGTTTTTTTGGCCACTTCAATACCATAATGTTTGCACAATCCCCAGTGCAACAGTCTTGCCACATTATTATACCTTTCAGTATACAGTCCTTCTGCCATTCGTATGTCGCAACCAGCAACGAGATGTGCAACTGTTTCTAATTCGGTTTTACAATACCTACATTTGTCTGTTTCTCCAACATGTTCAATGTACTTTGTAAACCAACGTGTACATAGCCAACTGTCTTGGACTGCTAATATTAACCTTTAATTTCTTGCATTCATCTCTCCTTAACCATTCCTGCTTTCATTCCTGATCAACATGAGGTTTTCCAGAAGTTTTCTATGCTTGCAACTATATTTATGCTTTTTCCACATTTCTTGCCTTCTCATCTGGTCCTTCACCTTATATTCTTTCTTTTGTTTTTTTTTGGCACATTCAGTTGCTGCCTGATGTTTATCTACTTCTGGTTTGATTTCCATTCCTGCTTGCCGCCAATATGCTTCTGCTAAATTAAGCAGAGGAGTAATCTTAGACTTATTCTCCTCATGTTTCAAGACTTTCACTATGTTTGGGTCTTGTGAGGTCAGCAGATGTATGTGTAGTCCCATGATTGCAGATCTATACATATAATCAATTTCAAGGAGGTCCATCCCTCTTTTGGAATGGGGAATATATAATTTTGGTATGCAGTGATTTTTATAAATCATTTGGTGAGCATGAAGCATCCTTCTTGTTTTCCTATCCAATCTATCCAACACGTTTTGAGACCAGTCAATCGCTCCAAAAACTGTAAGTTAGGAAAGGAAGAGCAAATTGATTTATAGCTTGGATTTTATTTCTAGATGTCAACGCTGTTTTCAGGATTAATTTAAGTCTTCCAAAGTATTCCTTACTAAGTTTTATTTGCATTTGTTCCTATTTTATTGTTGATCCTTCATCAAGTCCTAAGTGTGATAGACTCCATGCATATTGAAATCAAAGCACCAGATGGGGAACTAGGAAGGGTATACATAAACAGAAAAAGTGTCCAGTCCATTAACTGCCAGGACATGTGAAATGCTAAGAGAATCATGCTGAATTTGTGTGGTGGCAACCCTAGCAGTTATCATGACTCAGATATCTGGCATAACTCCCAACTCTATCACAGGTTTTCCAGAGCTGATATCCCACAGGGTCATTTACTGGGAAATGCAGGGTATGCAGTGGAACTGTGGCTGTTGACAACCATCAAAAATGCACACACACACACACCAAAAAAGCTATAATGAGGCACACATTGAAACAAGAAATATCATAGAGCATGTGTCTGGGCTGCTGAAGTCATAGTTCCAGTGCCTAGGTACATCAGGGGGAGACCTGCAGTACAATCCCCATACCTGTGCTGAAATTTTCACTGTCTGTGCCATCCTTCATAATATTATTCTGAGAAAACAGCTGCAGTAGGAACACCAAGGAGAAGAGACACACACATCCCACCACCACTGGCAAGGTCACCACAGCCACACACAGGTGAAGAGTCAGAGGGGGAACCACCAGCTGCTGTGGGTGTAGGTAGATTAAGTGTGCAATATATGCTTTTGCCCTGGTCAAGAGGCAAGGGATGGCATATATGCTCACCACCTAAGGGGCTACAACCTGTATCCTATGCACATATGTACAAGTAACATTGATGTCAGGCAACATTCACAACCATTACTTAGTCATGTAATGGCTGTGTACTGCTAGCATCACACAGACTCAGCCCTGAAGTAAAACACTGAACAATCAATGTAAGTGCTGAACATAAAATATGACAATAAATGTCTAAGAACATAAATGAATGACAGATCCTTGTGTACTGTTACCTGCTGATGTAACTAAGTGTAAAGTGTGTGATATAAGGTTGCTGTGTTTGTAACATATCACACTCACACACAAACCAATATTTAATTCAAAACAAGGAATGCCAATGCAATACTATATTGTTTACCACGGAAATGCCAGGAAGACTACACAATTGCAAGAGGAAACACTTGAAACCCATCTTCTGCTGTGGCAATACACAAATAGTAGTTTGCTCACCCACCAGCAAAAGAATGGGAGTGTGATTGTTCATACAATTCAAGGAATAACACATAATGCACTTGTTATAAGTGCTTTTCATACAATTGTCACAAAATGTGCATGTTTACAACAAAAAATTCAATTGTATAAGACTGCTAGTCACCTCTACCTGTGCCCAGCTTTCCCCAGGTGGTGTCTATGGGCCATCTAAGAAGTATAACACCCCTGTGTCATTGACAATAAGTACTTTATATTTCCATGGAATAAGATAGAAGAGTGCAAAGTAATCTGTTTCAATAATACCAGTTGTAATGAAAGTTAATAAGGCTATCTGTGAAAGTCAATGCATGTCAGAAATGACTATGTGAACAATAAGAAGTGCGTACAGATAAGAGTTTAATCTCCTACTGTGCTACTGTGTATATATATATATATATATATATATATATATATATATATATATATATATATGTGTGTGTGTGTGTGTGTGTGTGTGTGTGTGTGTATATATATATATATATATATATATATATATATATATACACACACACACATATATATATATATATATATATACACACACACACACACACACACACACATATATATACATATATATATATATATATATATATATATATATATATATATATATACACACACACACACATATATATATATATATATATATATATATATATATATATATATAGGTTTTCCGTGTAGCATGTTAACAAATATAGCATTTACTTGAAAAATACAAGTATATCTTAGCAACATCTCCTCACCTTCAAGTTCCATAGCTACATGGATACCTTTTATGGTGTAGATTCAGGCCTCTGAGCACATTAGAAAATGTAAATGAGGTGTAGACTCATTAGAATTTCTGAATCCCAGACTTTGGCTTTGTGTATCAGATGTAAACATAGTGTAGGCAAGACTTCAGTGTTTGTTGCTAATGGATTGCAAATGTGAATGATTAGTGGGAGGGTGAAGGAATACACAACAAAAATTCAGGCTCCCTACCTGCAGTGGGTGTGTCAGCCAGGATGCACTTACAAAATGTAGAAGTAATTGTAGCTAGTTTTAAAATGGAAGTGAACAGCACACATTTCTCAGTTTCTGTGCACTAATAACCAAATTTTCCTTTCTTTAATGAAAACTGTATTTTGCTGTCATGTAATATTCCTATACATTTAAGGACGATACAAAATGCCATATAGACTGCATGTGTGAGAGTACAGCATACACAAGAGAAGAATGAACATAATATAAAGAGAAGACACAGCTGCACTGGTGCAAACAATACTCATAAATGTTTATGTGATCATTCTTTGCACTAAATATGAAAGCAACACAGAGAGTGTACAAGTGTTATATGACTTATAACACTGTGGTGGAAATGGGGTTTGCTGTTATGCACACTGATTTTCATTCCTGCTGCAAAGCTTTTTCTGTGGCAAAGAGAGTGAAGACCCCCCTTACTGTGTTTTGTAGGTTTCCTAGTCTGTCAGTTCAAATCCAGAACTGCACAAAACTCTATAATGCGTGTTAAAATGTATTTTGTAGTGTTTTTCCTCTTTTTTCTGTTTTTTTTTTCCTTTTTTTTTATAATTGTAATATTTGAGCAGCAAGTGGCACATGGTTTAGTGCAAACATGGTGAAATGGATAAATATGTTAAATTTAATGTGAAGTTACTTGTATGATAAAGATTGCATAAATTACAACTGTGAATCAAGTGTATATGTAGCACACCTAATAAACACAATGAAGTGTGCAGTACATAGTATATTTAGATCATGCTTCAAGTCCCACATTTACCTTTTAATGATGAAACCTAATAAAAACATGTTACAAGAATAATGCATGTTTAGCTTTGCTTGTCACAGTTGCATTTCACTTACCTACATGCATACAGGGTCTAATGTCCAGGACACCCCGCAGACATTTTTGCCACTTTTGCTTTCCATCATTCAAACCTGCTAAGTGGCATTGTATGACAGTCCACAACACCTGCAGGACTAGAACACCCGCAGACAATAGGCAGGCACTTTTCAATTTCAAAAAGTATACATTGTTTCAGCTTTTGCTTTCCATCGTCCAAATCCGCTAAGCTGCATTGCTCGACAGTCTAGAAGGTGCATTGAGCATACACAGAGTATTAAATATAATAAAAGTTTAACTGTCTATATCAATAGAATTATGGTTATACGATTAAAACATTTATTTTCTGAACTTTCATGTTACACACATGCATAGTTAAACACTCAACACTTGTGTGTGTGTGTGTGTATATATATATATATATATATATATATATATATATATATATATATATATATATATATATAGATATATATATTTAACTAATGAGCAGGACAGACAAAAACCAGGTCTCAGTTGCAATGAGCACTCTGCGCATTAATGACTCTAAGACATACATGTATAGCCCAGCTTTACCTGTGGCAAATGGTATAAATTAATGCTGACAATACAGGTAAACCACGGTTCTGATCTAGCACGCTCCCAATTTTATTAATGTTTGTTCACTCAATTTTAAAAAATAAAGAGCAATGTAAACATAATTTTAAATAATTACTATGTATAGCACTGGAGCTCATATGAATTATATTTGTGACTGAGGGTATACTGAAAATTGTGTTTCTGTAATTATAAATGTCTTTTCCAGCCTTAGCCTTGAAGGACTTTATACTTCAAGGATATTCTCACACACATGACTGTATAAACTAGGACCTTGTCAGGTCACACACATACATGGCTGATCCTTCACTCTGTCATGTGTATATATAATTAAAGAGCATGCCTGATAAGCACTTCTTCTGTGGTAAGGATGAAAAAACACTTATGTGAAAAAGCATGCTTTATCTATTTTACATAGGTTTGAATCCCACATTGTACAGATTACATTTATCAATGTGTAAAGACAGCAAAAATAATGTCAGTTCATAAAATGTATCTAATACATGTCTGCAAAGTTAAATCAATTAATAGTTACAGCAGCATGCAAACCAAAAACTAATCCTAACTGTCACATGACCCTTCCTAGTTCATAAACTGCCTTCATCTGTGTTTGGCACTCTTGCTCTCTGTGAAACGCTGTGCAGCTGCAGTTGGCTTGCTTGTTTAGGTCTGCACTAGCTGTAAAATATATCTCAAACTGGCAGGAAAATACTGTTGCTGTTGGACTTGTATGGAAATGGCAGGAGCCAGAGGGGAAGGTACCCAATTTAGAGCTCAAAGATGAGGTGTGACGGGGTCCAGAATTTTGATTGTACTACTCATGAAGCACCACAGCCATACACTACTGCAGGGGGAATACACTGGGTCTCAATACAAATCTGAGGCTTAGAATAGTTTGGCCAAGGCTGTGTCCAGGGCAACTAGCATTCCACACACTGGAGAGCAATGCAGGCACCACTATCTTCTTCTTTTTCCGGCTGTTCACATTAGGGGTCACCACAGCAGATGATTTGTTTCCATTTCTTCCTATCCTCTGTCACAACAACTACCTGCATGTCCTCTCTCATCACATCCATAAACCTTATCATAGGCCTTCCTCTTTTCCTCATACCTTGCAGCTCCATCCTTAGCATCCTTTTCCCAATATACCCAGCATCCCTCCTCAGCACATGCCCAAACCAACACAATCTTGCCTCTCTGGCTTTGTCTCCAAACTGTCCAACCTGAGCTGACCCTCTAATATACTGATTCCTAATCCTATCCATCCTTGTTACACTCAATGCAAATCTTAACATCTTTAACTCTGCCACCTCCAGCTCTGACTCCTGCCTTTTTGTCAAAGCCACCGTCTCCAACCCATATAAAATAACTGGTCTCACTACCCTCTTGTAGGCCTTCCCTTTCACTCTTACTGGTACCCGTCTGTCACATATCACTCCTGACACTCTTCTCCACCCACTCCACCCTGCCTGTACTCTTTTCTTCACCTCTCTTCCACACTCGCCATTACTCTGAACTGCTGATCCCAAGTATTTAAATTCATCCATCGTAGCCAACTCTACTCCCTGCATCATCACCATTCTTCTATCCTCTTTCTCATTCACATGCATATACTCTGTCTTAGTCCTACTGACCTTTATTCCTTTCCTCTCTAAAGCATATCTCCACTTCTCCTGGGTCTCTTCAACCTGTTATCTACTCTTATTATAGATCACAATATCATCGGCAAACATCATAGTCTACGGGGACTTCTCTCTGTTCTCGTCTGTCAACCTGTCCATCACCATTGCAAATAAGAAAGGGCTCAGAGCTAATCCTTGATGTAATCCCATCTCCACCTTAAATGCATCCATCACTCTTACTGCAGACCTCACCACTGACACACTACCCTCATACGACTTCCTCATGCAATGCCACAACTCATCTCTAGCCACTCTGTCGTATGCTTTCTCTAAGTCCACACAGACACAAGGCAACTCCTTCTGACCTTCTCTGAGGTGCAAGCAGGAACAACTCAACCAGTGGCTGGATGAGTTTAGGACTCCTGACTTCCCACATTTGTGTAAGTATACAGATAATAATACTTAAAATTAAAAAGATGAATGTAGCCAAGACTGGAATGCATAATGCTTCTCTTTTTCTCCCCTTTGTCTCTTACAGCCACTCAGGAGATAGCAGCTAGCAGAGATGCCTATGGTGAGTGCTTGGAAAGATGAAGAGAAGCAAGGGGTATGCATGCAGCACAAAAGTGTGACATTATTTTAGCTAAAGTATTATAATTGAACACATTATTAGCAAATTAAGCATTCATACCTTAACTGTGAAATCAAGCATGTATGATTCAGTCTGTAGCCGAAGCGATAGTCTTTTCAGATGTTGTGGGTTCAAATCCCACCATTAGCAAATGTATAGTACAATAATTTAAAAATATCACATAATAAGATCAACAAAATTGACATATATGTCATGCTGTTAACTTAATCTGTATTATTTGATCATGCATATCTGCAATATATGCATATCGTAAGGATTATTTTGAACAATTATCAATCATAGTTTGTAGTTGTTCAAAAGTATAGTTAATGTAAAACTATTTTTTATTTATATCATAGTAATTTATTGCATGTCACATATGACTGTATTAATTGTCCTGGTCCCCTTCAATAAATACATCACACCAACTGACATTTGACGACCTTTATTAAACTTTCATAAACATAACTTTATTGAACAATATTTTAATTTATTGATCACAGCATGGACACCTATATTGAACAATAATTTAAGTGATCACAGCATGATTATCCATATAACCATTTACTAGGGCCGCATAACCTCACTCACCCTAACCAAATAAGCAGCATCCTCACCTCCACACAATAAATTTACTTATCAAGCAGCATCCCATTGCTCATTTTTTCTCCAACTCATTGAACTAAATATCCAATACCAGGGGGGAATAGAAGAGGGACACGCCTGCCCACACAATCCCCAATGTTCCTAAAAGAGGGACTGAGGGTGGGCAGCAAGTTCACACCAAAATATGTGCCCTTACCCAGTTACATTCACACAAAACCAGTTAAGCCCTTCCCTTCCTAGCACTTATCTCATTTCCTCCCACCCTCCTTTCCCACTTTAACCCTTCCATCCTCACCACCCTTACCTTCTTCCACTATCATCTTAACTCCCATTACTATTCCTACGCGATCCTTCCCAAAAGATGTCACTGGACAAATTGGTTTGTTCCCAAACCTCATCTTTCTTTTTCTCATACTCGACCCCTTATCTCTCTTTTTATTTTTACGTGTGTGGTCACAATGTTCTGAAGTCATCAGTTTCTGCCAACTCATAAAACGATTTACAGCACAGGGATGTTGGCCAACCATTGTGGCTCAACCTGCCCCCTCCCCAATCAGCTCCTGCACCAACGCTCAGCACACCTGGGACCGAAGTTGGCGGTATTGATTCTGCAATCCCTGCATTACCTGGGCCCTACACATCAGGTAGCATTTTCCCAGCAACTAGTGCACTGGTACACTCCAGGAGTATGGGCAGAGGTGATGATTTTGCCACCCACCAGGAGATATCACACATGGTGAATGAGGTCATGGAAAGCACCATTATTGTATGCCTCAGCCAGATGGAGCAGATGCTCAATGGAATGCTGGGCAAATTAAGTCATCTGGAACTCCAACAGCAAGCTGAAGAGGGGGTGGTGATGACATTTCCTAGAGTGGGGACTAGATTACCACTATCTCCACATTTGACAGGCATGGGCATCTGATATCCCCTCCCTATCCTCAATCACTGTGTCTCCCAACCTGTTGTGTCCCTCACCATCACTGTATCTTATCTTCTTTGTTCTGTTTGCTTACATCTGCTTCCTCACCTACCCTACTGTCCTGACCCATAAATACCTGCGTCCCATACACAACAACCCACCCTTACTGAAATAAAAATTCAAAAATGGGTACCTGTCCCCCCAAAACATTGTCACATATATAACTCTCCACTTTGCACATGTGTCTTCACAACACACTTGATTTGGTCCAGTTGACTATGCAACATGATTGTTTTATTGTTACCTATCTTTATTAAGGTGAAAGTTCAAATTTAGCCAATATTCTATACATATTCATTTTACACTGTTGAAGAGGTAGATAGCTATGGTTCTTTCATAACTCCCATCTACATATTCTTATATTGCTTTCCATTTGTTCTTCCCCCTGCTTGCTCCCCATTTCATCACCTTCCTATTTACCACATCTAACAATTTTAATCTGGTCATAAAATAGAGTCACATACCACACACACAAATAAGAAATCCCCAAGAAAGCACTTCACTTTTGTCCTCTGCATTTGCACAGAGCTTGGCATTGTTCACCAATGCCAAGCAACAGTGAATGGCTCTTTATGTCCTATGGCATGGTGTTGTCACCTCCATGTGATGCTGCTTAAACCCACTGTGCTAAGGAAACACACAGAACTCATATTCAAAATTTCATTGAAAAAAAATTATTTAGACTGATGACAGTATAAATATGTAACTCCATATCTCCATATGTGTACTATTGACATAAATCACTTGAGTACTGTTTGTTTTTATACAATGCTTCACTGTAGTCATTCCTTCTCACATTTCCAATAATTATCACATGTAATTATTTAATAACATCATGAATACATATGTAAAAATATTAGATAGAACTGGATTTGAACCCTGTATCATTTGTGCTCAAAATAAGAAATCAGTGCTTCAATAGCTGGAAAACAAATGAGAAAAACAATAAAGAACCACCTGCTGCAGCAAACATAGCATACAAACACTTTATTTGAGTTTAAGGTTAAGCCCTTTCATTCCACAAATTCCGGAAACTTCATCAGAACAACAAAAAAAATACATTCTTAAAAAGTTTAAATACTATTCTAAAATGACACAACCCAGCTGATCAATCAATAAAATACTTAAATTTCTTTAGCTTCATAATTTCTCAATTTTAAAACAGAATTTAAAGATACAGACTCATTTAATCCTGGATATATCATGGCATTAAGTTTCAACTGGCATCTAAGTTCGCATAAATTTAAATGCTCATCAAATATACATTCCTATTGGTCAACTAAAACTTGTTTCAAGACCATAAAATGAAATCTGTGTGAAATGAATTCATTAAGATGCTTGAACAAAGCATTTGCACTATTATTTTTCTTCACATCTAATAGGTATTCATAAATACAGTCCTGCAATTGCCTTTTAGTTTTTATCCAAAAACGAACAAAGAAATTAATTCCACAATGGAAGGTTTATTAAAACATGTTAAAAGCAAGTTTAAAAGACGAGATGAGCACTTTCGGCCTTAAGCCTTCATCATATCTACAACTGTCCATTCACCATTAACATTTATGGGGGGGAGGGTGCCCAGTGAGATTCATCTCTTCAGACTACTTCTTCTTCGGACCGACTTCAATGGAACTAACTCATTCAGACATGGTTCTTCATCTGCTCTCAGGTCTGATATCCATTTTGTTTCCTCATATTCAGTTATTTCCTTTAATTTGCCTCATTTTGAAACACAATACATCACTTGAAGGGCCATAAATTGACAGAAATGACTATTATTTGTCATTATGTGTTTGCTTAAAGCATTTGTAGAAGTTCTATTTCTTATGTCCTTCATATGTGCCTGAATCCTAATCCTAAATTGACACTTTGTCTTTCTGACATAAAAGCATGTACATTGTGTGCAAATGGCTGCATACACAATGTTTAAGTCCCACAGTCAACATATGTTCTCAAATTATATAATCTGCATGTAATAGGGTGTTGAAAACTCTGATTTTGCAAAATATATGGGCATGCTTTATAATGACCACATTTAAAAGTGCCTTGTCTTTGTGTTTGTGCCTTTCTAGATTTTAGACATCCATCCTTACATAATAGTTGTATCAAATTCATCCTGTTTTTGTAGCAGAAACGTTGCCTGTCTCCCACTGTTCTCCTTGTGGACTCAGCTGCTGTTAATATCTGCTAATATTTTCTCATTATACTACAAATCTGTTTAACATCATGGCTATAAGTGAGTGTACATCTCATAACCAATGTCTCCATTGTTCCTGAACAATCATTAACATTTTCCAGATTTCCCTTTGGTTCTCCTCTGATGTTGTATTTCTGTGGCTATATTGTTGATTTCTTTTTTCTTATACCCCCTCTCTCTCAATTCATCATTAGTTTCCAACATCTTCTCTTGATATATACTATCTTCCATATTAAGTCTGGATTGTCTTAATAATTTGTTTTTAACCACTTGTGGGAATATATGTCTTGGATGGATACTTGATCAACGTAGGGAGTCATTCCTCCAACATTCTTTTCTAAAAGTCCTAGTTTCAATATATTTATCTGAATTTCTCAGGATTTTTACATCCAGAAAGTCAATCTCATTTTTGGAACTATTGACTTCAAAATCCAAGAAATCTGTGGTCATTCTCAAATAATTGACAAACATGTATAGATCTCCCTCTTCACCATCCCACAATAGGAAGATGTCATCCACAAATCTCTTGTAGTACAAGAGCTGTTTCCTCCATGCATTGTAATGATTAAACACAAATTCCAGCTTCCATTGAGCCATAACTATATTAGAGTGCGAATTGGCATGACATCCCCATCTCCACTCCACATTTCTGTATGAAGTAGCAGCGATCATTGTACACTGCTTATAGTAGCAGTGTTTCCCATTGGAAGCCTGCTTATACCATGGTTTGATTCCGAGGGGAATGCGGATTAAATTCATGCCCTCATATGGCAATGTTTATCCAGATTTACTAGCCAAATGGCACGAGATTAATATTAATGCAAACTTTAGCAACAGTAACCTGCTTTTGGAATACTTCTTTTAAATAGAAAAGGAAGTCAAAAAATTTTTGGAAACCAAACAAGCAGAGTTAGAAAGAGCTGAATTTTGGGAATCCATTCTTAACAAGTTTACCGATCTGCAGTTAGTATTAGTCAGTTATGATGAGAAGATGAAGGATTTAAAAACAACAAAGTTGAAATGGGACTTTGATGACTTTCAAAAACTGTATGTATGTGAGTAGTTGAGAGAAGAAAGGAATTGACCAACAGTTGAATGAGACAATGATAATAAGAATCCACCAATGCAGGAAACAAGGAGGCGAGAGGTATGCAATCAAGAGGGAGGTGATATCATCTGTAAGAACAGCCATATGAATGAGTGGAGAGAGGGGAATTTTAAAAAGACCTGGAGTGAATGAATCAGAGAAAACTACGTTGGGCATTATTGATAACACTTTAGCAACAGCTACAGTGGATATAGGCTGTAATACTAAGAATGATGTGACACCATCCAGTGGATAAAACACCACTGAGTTATGCTCAGACAGCAATAAATGGCCAGAAGATGCATGTCCTATAAACCTCCACTGCACTGGTTTTTCAGAACCTCCCGATCTTTTCAAAGCAGAGAGATTTTCAGAAAAGGAATCAGTCATTGAACAGAGATCAGAAGAGGCAAAAATATCAATGCAACATCACGAACAACAGATCTGGTGGTAAATATATCTAGACATGTACTTACGGACATGGAAAAGAGTGTTCTGAATAAGGGATTAACATTTATCCCAGCAATTCCATCACATTATAGTGAATTTGTATTTGATGAAAAGTATTTTGCGAGAAATGTGGCACTTAAGCAACTATTTAGCAGTAGAAACAGCCAAGAATGGAATGCTGGCAATGTTGACAATGCCATTAAGTTCAAAAAGCTGAGCCTTATAATGCCAGTATTGCATCCAATACTAGATGCATTTGTGAAGACATGTGAAAAAGATGTATATCAGCTAAGGAAGAATAATAACTACAGAGGTTTCTATAACTTGAGTAAAGGAGAAAGAGAGGTTTTACATCAGCTAATGAATAATAAACAAATAATAATAAAACCAGCGGACAAAGGGGGTACCATCATTGTCGTGGACAGAGATTGGTATGATCATAAGATGACTGAGATATTGAGTGACAAAGATATGTATAAGTTTATACAGTGTTATGAACTGGAAAAGATTATATTGAATGTTGAACATGCTCTATATGACCTTATGATTACACATGTAATCACACAAGAACTATATGATTATTTTCAGGTAAAAGATCCCATCATTCCTATAATAAAGTCCTAACAAAGATACATAACTCACAGATATATCCCCCAATGTGGCCCATAGTATCTGGGGCTGGATGGGCCATGAAGCCTCTTGTCTATTTACACTGAACAAAGATTAAAGGAAGCATTGGCAAAAGCAGAGACTGTATTGAGAGACACAGAAGACTTATAGATTGGTTTATCATCTCATTGTGAAAGGAGTCCATTAAGTGCAAATATATTATTAGTTAACTATGGACTTGAAAAGTTTATTTACTGTCACACCTAATGGGTATGGAATAGAGTCAATTAGGAAATTTCTTCACATGACAAATGACTATACTGCTGTTGAAATTATGCAAGTATGCTCCCTGTTACAAATTATATTGGAGAACAATGCCATCATGTACAATGATCGCTACTTCATACAGAAATGGGGAGGGGTGATGGGGACGTCATGTGCCAATTCGTACTCTAATATAGTTATGGCTCAATGGGAGCTGGAACTTGTGTTTAATCATTGTAATGCATGGAGGAAACAGCTCTTGTACTACAAGAGATTTGTGGATGACATATTCCTATTGTGGAATTGTGAAGAAGACGATCTATACATTTGTCAATTATTTGTAAATGACAGATTTCTGGTTTTGAAGTCAATAGTTCCAAAAAATGAGATTGACTTTCTGGCTGTAACAATCCTAGGAAATTCAGATGGATATATTAAAACTATAACTTTTAGAAAGAATGGTGGAGGAATAACACCCTACATCAATCAAGTATGCATCCAAGACATGTATTCCCACAAGTGGTTAATAACAAATTATTAAGACAATCCAGACTTAATACGGAAGATAGTATCTATCAAGAAAAGATGTTGGAAACTAAGGATGAATTGAGAGAGAGGAGGTATAAGAAAAAATAAATCAGCAATATTGCCACAGAAATACATCAGAGGAGACCCATAGGGAGACCATATTTCTATGGAAATCTGTAAAATGTTAATGATCATTCAAGAACAATGGAGACATCGGTTATGAGATGTACACTCACTTATAGCCACAATGTTAAACAGATTTGTAGTATAATGAGAAAAAAATGGCAGATATTAACAGCAGCTGAGTCCATAAGGAGAATAGTGGGAGACACTCCAAGTTTCCGCTACAAAAACAGGATGAATTTGCAACAACTATTATGTAAGAATGGCTGTCTAGAATCTGGAAAAGCACAAACACAAAGATAAGGCACTTTAAATGTGGTCATTGTAAAGCATGCCCATATATATTGCAAAATCAGAGTTTTCAACACCTATTACACGCAGATTATATAATTTGAGAGCATATATTGACTGTGGGATGAAAAAACATTGTGCATGCTACCATCTGTACACAATGTACATGCTTTTATGTTGGAAAGACAAATTGTCAATTTAGGATTAGGATTCAGGCACATATAAGGGACATAAGAAATAGGTTGTCTACAAATGCTTTAGCAAACACATAATGACAAATAATAGTCATTCTTTTCAATTTATGGCCCTTTAAGTGGTGTGTTGTAGTTCAAGAAGAGGCAGTTTAAAGGAAATAACTGAACATGAGGAAACAAAATGAATAGCAGACCTGAGAGCAGACAAAGAACCAGGTCTGAATGAGTTAGTTCAGTTGAAGCTGGTCCTAAGAAGGCATCGTCTGAAGAGATGAATCTGATTGGACACCCTCCCCCCTATACACGTTGACAGTAAATGGAAAGTTGTAGATCTGATGAAGGCTTAAGCCTGAAAGTGCTCATCTCATCTTTTAAACTTGCTTTTAACATGTTTTAATAAACCTTTTGTTGTGGAATCACTTTCTTGTTCATTTTTGGATATTTATGCATTTTCCTGAACATGATTTGGTGGCTTTGGTTTGATTTTGATTGGTGCTTTTAGTTTTTCCTACATAATATTTGGGACAATCATGACACTGTACTAAGTATACTAATTTTTTACTTAAGCACATATAGTAACCTTTTATATTATATCTAACACCACTGATACAACAATAATCAAGTTGTAAAATGTGGCTGCACTGAGAACATGCTCCACACTTAAAAGTTCCATCTCTCATAAAAACATTCCCCTTTTTGACAATCTTTGTATCTGCTAAATAATTCTTAAAAGTTTTATTACATCTAAAACCTATTTTGGTGGTGTGTCACCTAAATGTCTAGCACAATATCTATCATATGTGGTTAAAGGCCAATTTTTTGCATCACTCATTAGGGTATTACTATCCAGGGAATAAGTTGTAATGAAAGAGATTTTACTCAACTTTTCTTCTAGAGTATTACCCTGAGTTGATGTTGATTGATTATTATTCACAGAAGAAGTCTCCCCTAAAATAGGTAAATAAGTGCCTAGTTATCTCTTGGTCACTATTTCGTTTTTTATCTCATACAAACATTCTGCAGGGTAACCTCTTGTTGAGAACATTTTTTTTATTAATCTATCAACCTCTAGGTAGAACATACTGATATCAGTCACTATTCTAGCTAATCTGACAATTGATTTTTTTCTGGTATCTCAGGTGCCAGCTTGAATGGTGTAAATAAGAGTTTGAAAAGGTTGATTTAAGAAAAATATTCAAAATATACATTCCCTTGAGAAATGTCTTTAGATAAATCAGTATCCAGGAATGCTATTTTATTACTGATGTAATTATGTGAAAACTTTAAGAAATCTACTGTGCCGTTGATATCGTCAAAACATTCTTGCAGTTCCTCTATGTTATTTTTCCACAGAATAAATATATCATCCAAAACCTAATATATAATGGCCATCTTCCACAAAAACTCACTCTTGAAAGTATATTGATCTTCCCATTCTGCCATAACCAAGCTGGTAAACACTGGGGCACAAGCCACCCCGTTTTTTTTACCAGAAATACTGCCCTTCAGAAAATAGGAAATTGTTCTTCAAAGCAACATCGATTAAAGCTACAATTGAACTGACTTTACTAGTGGGCATATGAAAATGTTTAAACAGCTGCCTTTCAAACCAAAGTAATCCAACTTCATGGAGAATGACACCAAAAAGGTTGCTGACATCAAAGTAACAAAATATTTTTTGGATTAAACTTGACTTTCCTAATAAGAGATACGAAGTTCCACAAGTCTTTGCATATATGTGATACACCAGTAATGATCTTTTTGAGTGTAGAATCTAAATGTTTAGTTATAAAAATGTCTTGGACCTTCTAGCATTAACTATAGGTCTAAATGGTGGCATATGTATACTCCTGTGCATCTTAGGAACTCCAAAGATAGTAGCCACCATTGGTTTGTCATTCCACATAAATTCAAATTCACATTTACTAATTTGTTCTTCGATTAGCATATCCTGTAACATCATGTCAGTTTTAAGAAAAGCTACATTAACTTCATTATGGGACACAATTTCATAGGTATATTCCATGAGAAGAGAATTCATCTCATTTAAATATCTTACACTGTCCATCACCACTAACCTACACTCTTTGTCAGGTTTCATAACTCAAACAGAATTATCACAGCTAATGTATTTAAAGCACTTTCTTTCACTAGAAGATGTTGAAATGCTTTATTTGACTGTGGTTATTTAAAATATTACTTATATCAACTTCACAAGCTCTTTCAAAAGCCTGTAAATTCAGTACTCGTGCACTTGCTGCCACAGAGTCAGCAAGGTAGCAGGTGTGCTCCTTCCACTCAGTACTATCTAAAGTGCTGACTGCCAAACCTCTCAACTTAATGTGTTTGTGCAGAGGAAACAGAACCAATACAATTCTTATATTTTTTTGAATGAAAAAGAGACCTGTGTTTACTCATCACTTAACTATGCTCAAATTGGGAAAGCAGTTATACATATGTTTTTAAGGTTATACAATTTATAACACAACAAATCTAAAATGAAATAGTTATAAACACCATAGTATCTATTAGTAGTGTCCACCATAACCAGTATGTATAAGTACTTCTCAAGTTCAAACAGAGTCCTTAAATGTGTATCTCACATGCACAAACACTTAGCCATCAATTGTGCAAATCAGCTGCTTGGTAGTGCACTATGGAAAGAACTTATTAGCAATGCATTACTTATGCCTACTGTCTAGGTAGTCATTATCCCATTAAAATCCATGTAAAACCACAACCAAAGGAAAGGCAATTTTTAATAACTGAACACATATTTACCCTCAGTCATGTGTTACCTGCATCCATGCACCTGAAACTTGGTACCTCAGTACTTTTTCCCAAATATTAAGTACACTAAAGTAATACATACAAAAAATGCATTGCTGCACAACATATATACCTTTATGATAACAATACACATTCAGGTTGTCTTATTCTTCAATTAATGTAGACAGTGATTCTTCGCAAATATGAACACACAAATACACTTACAAAAAAATATGTTTCTCTGTATGTGACAATTTAAGTGTGTAATAAACACAGCATCCTGGGAAATAGCTGCATATGTCTCGTTTCTTCTACATGCATTCCTGACAGCTGTTTGCATCTAGTTTGACAAGTTGTCTCTTAAAGTATGCCGGCATATTAGAAACAAAACAGGAAGTAGTACAACCACAGTTTGCAGACCATGCTCATAACAGGATATGTCACCCACATCATATAATGATGATGGCATCGTCTATAAAGACCATTATAACAAGGCAAATACATACTTCAGAAGAGGATAACTGTGCATCCTTCTGTCAGCAATTCAGTCCCATGGAGTGCAAATGTTTTGACAGTTGTATATGGCTACCCATCCATTTCACACCGGCCTACCAGCATCTTTTCTCAAACATCCAATATTGATGTAATCCACTGTAAGTTGTACAGCAGGATTATAAAAATCAGACTTGTGCTATGGTGATTGCATTAAGTACTCATTTACCTAGCTAGTGTACTTAGGTAGATAGGGGTTCTAATTTCATTGCAGATAGCTGGTGTGTGTGTGTGTGTGTGTGTGTGTGTGTGTGTGTGTGTGTGTGTGTGTGTGTGTGTGTGTGTGTGTGTGTGTGTGTGCGTGTGTGCGTGTGTGTGTGTGTGTGTGTGTGTGTGTGTGTGTGTGTGTGTGTGTGTGTGTGTGTGTGTGTGTGCGTGCGTGTGCGTGTGCATGTGTGCGTGTGTGTGTGTGTGTGTGTGTGTGTGTGTGTGCCTGTGCGTGTGCGTGTGCGTGTGTGTGTGTGTGTGTGTGTGTGTGTGTGTGTGTGTGTGTGTGCATTTATGTCTTTAGATGAAAGACTGTAACTGTGTATTCTACTGTCAATAATTCAGTTCCATGGAGTGCAAAAATGTTTGGCGTTTGCTAGTACAACAGAACAGAATGAACAAATGCAAAATGCCTCACCAAACGCTATACGGTCATGAGACGCCAGACAAAAATCTTCAAAGCTTGCCAGAAATGTCATAAACTTTATGACATTTCTGGCAAGTTTTGAAGATTTTTTTGTCTGGTGTCTCATGACTGTATAGCATTTGGCAAGGCATTTTGCATTTGTTCTTTCAGTTCCATGGAGTGGAAATATTTTGACAGTCATACATGGATACCCATCCATTTCATACAGGCCTCCCAACATCTTCTCTCAAACATCCAGTGATGATGTCATCCACTATAAGTTGTCCAGCAGCAGTGTAAAAGTCAGACTTGTGCTGTGGTGCTTGCATTAAAGTACTGAGCAATTTAGCTGGTGTACTTAGGTAGGGATTCTAATCTCACCATGGTCAATTGGTGTGTGTAGTCAGGAGAGCACAACTGTGTATTATGCTGTCAGCAATTCTGTCCCATGGAGTGCAAGTGTTTTGATAGTCATATATGGCTATCCATCCATTTCATACAGGCCTCCTAGCATCTTGTCTCAAACATCCATTGATGATGTCATGCACTATAAATAGTCCAGCAGCATTACAAAACTCAGACTTGTGCCATGATGCTTATACTAAGTACTGAGATTTCAAGCTAGTGTACATATGTATGGGTTCTCATCTCATTGTGGTTAACTGTTTTGTGTGTGTGTGTGTGTGTGTGTGTGTGTGTGTGTGTGTGTGTGTGTGTGTGTGTGTGTGTGTGTGTAGTCAGAAAAATGTAAGTGTGCATCCTTGTATCAGCAGGTCAGTCCCATCAAGTGTGAATATTTTGACAGTTGTACATAGCTACTCATCCATTTCATACAGAGCTCCCACCATCTTCTCTCAAACATCAATTGAGGATGTCTGTGATGAACAATATAAGTTGTCCAGCAGCATTGGAAAAGTCAGACTTGTGCTGTGGTGCTTGCATTAAGTATTGAGTTCTCCAGCCTGTGTACTTAGGTAGGGGTTCTAATCTCACTGCAATTAAATGATGTGTGTTTGTCTAGTAGTGTTCACTTGGTTGATGTTCAAGAGATCATTTTAGGCCAGGATGTGAAACACTCCTAGTACCACCTTCTTCTCATCAGACACTGCTGATATCATCAGTTATAAAGTGTTGTCTGACAGTACAAGTACAAGATTTGTGCTTTGGTGTCTGTGTTAAGTGCAGTGCTCTGTAAGTAGGAGTTATAATCTCACTGCGGTCAACTTGTGTTTGTGCTTGGTAGTGTTCACTTGCTTGACATTCAAGAGACCATTTTAGATCAGCATGTGAGTCACTCCTATTGCCATTTAGTTCTCAACAGACACTGCTGATGTCATCAGTTTTAAAGTGTTGTCTGACACTAGAGCAGCCAAACTTGTGCTGTGGTGCTTGCATTAAGTAGCATACCCTGTAAATAATGAGGTAGGGTTTCTATTCTCAATACAGGCAACTGGTTTGTGTGTCCATTTAAAAATCAATGTAGTGACAATTTTAGAATGACATGTGAGTCCACAGCTATGTCAGTCTCTCATCTGGACATCTTCTTGTAACATATTCTGATGATGTCATCCTGTATAATATGCACTCTGACAGCATTCAACACAAACCTGTGCTGTGGCAGTAATATTGATGCCTGTGTTTTCAAGCTACTTTATCTACTCATATATAGGTTCTAATCTGACAGCAGACAACTTGAGTGTGTAGATACATCGAAATATTGCTTTTGAGACAATTTAACACTGACTCCACATTCATGTCAGACACTCCTCGGAACATGTGACAGTGTTAAAGTCAGACATATGTGGTGGTGGTGCTACTGTTACACTGCATGGCATTCATCTGCTACACCTACATAAGTGTAAATTTTCACAGCAGACCCAGTCTGCTGCTGTGCGTATAGTTGGTGGCACATTATGGCCATTGTATGACTTTTATGAATCACTCTACATTTCACTACCACTTAGGAGGACTTTTAACATCGCCCTGCACTTCCACCATGATCTTTTTTCCTCTGGCCACATGACATCCTTCCTGTAGAGGAGTGAAGAATGTCCTCATGTCAAATAAACATACACACATCATGAACCAGAGTCGTTCCATTAGCTTTTCCAAATCAGCTTTAGACCACTGCAACTGCAGTATGTAATGGAATCCAACAGACATATGCACAATACTCTTGCAACCTTCCATCATGTAGCTGTAAGGAGTCTGTTGTAAATGGTATGATAATGGGTAAGATTTATGTGATGTTGGACATTAGCTTGATAATATCCTATGACCCTATGAACATTGGACATGTCAATGTTGCTATCATTGGCATGTGTTATATTGAGATGCGGATGTATAGTATGCCTAGAAGATGTTATTACAATCTGTGTGATGTGAGTTAATGTATTGATGTCCACTGCTGCCACTTCACTACATGCCCCTTCTTTAAGAGCTGTTGTAATATCACTCCTGAGAAGTGTTGACATGGTATGATAAAATGTTATGTATATTGTTAGCTTTTTAAGGCATGTATTGTTGTAGTGGGGCAGATCAACATGCTACGCAGTTCTCATTCCATCATCACAGAGACACTTGCAGTATGACACAGTTGTGATTTTGTCTATCTTCCATCATTAAATGCTCTGTGACAGACATCAGTATAAATTCATACTGATTACATGGGAACATAAGTCTTGTTTCATCCACATGTTGTAATGCTGTGAAATATACAATATCACATGTTCTGATTGCAAACTTGTTGAAATCATTGTATTTGCAGCTGTGTTGCTATTGCCAAGGATTATTTAGATGGTCTGCAGCACCATTTTGTGAATATTAGCATTTGAGTCAGGAAATGTTCTGCATGAGCCACAAACAACTAATCTGTATTGTGTCCTTAGGGAGTCATGCTGCTCAAATATAGTTTTTACATGAAACACATATAGGCATATGGTGTGCAACTGATGTAATTACATGACACTGGTACAGCTGTATGACTTTGTGAGCAGTACCAGTGTTTGTGAAGTGTGATGCATGACCAAGGTTGTATTTGGAGATCTTTTCACAAATCATTTATTTTAATAAATGTGAAATGTTAAGGGGAATACACAAGTATGTACTGAGCTGTTTGTGGATGCCACCAGACATATTTAACTGGATAATATAGAGAATCTGCTAGGTGACAGTTTGTCTCACACTTCACACCCCTGTTGCCACTGACCATCAGCCAAAGTATACATGCAAACATTACTCAGCTTTTATTCTCATGAGGGCAGCTCATCTCTGTGCTATTTACAACTAATAGCACAGAACCAATGGGCCCTGATAACATCACAGGTTGCCTATAGTGTGACTTAAAACCTGACTTAGCAGAGACAGTTGGTTTCCTAATTCAACACAGCCTCCAGACAGGCTATGTTCTCAAGGGTGTACAGCAACATGTATCCATCTGACTGGGGGGGAGGCTATCACCTGATGCAACAAGCTATATAGACCCATGGGCCATACTCCTGACTCTCCTCATCTGTGAGGTAGACCAATGAGTCATCATGGACCCTATCAAAAAGGACACAGGTAATCTCCAAAATGTTCACCATACCCATGGTTGATTTGTTAAGGCTACATCATGTCTATTACATTATTTTGATGTCTTCAAGAAGGTCACTAAGGACATGCATGGGGAAAACACTATCATCCTGCATACCTTGACTTGGCCAATGCATGTCACACAAATCCACACTCAGATATTACAGAGAACTGTTGCAAGTGGGCATAAACACTTACATCACCAACAAGGTAGACAAGTGCATCACATACGTGACAAATAATGTTGAAGTATGTGAAGTCACCTCTATCCAGAGTCTAGTGCCAGGTCTGTACCTCAGGATACTGTACTTGTCTGTTTCTTGTTCAGTATTTAAGTTTCCGACATCAAGACTAACTTACACATCTTTTGTCTAACTAGCTTTGTGGAGGAATGCAAATTGTGGACAATCACTGAATCCAAATATTGGATTGGTATAATGCAAACATTAACAGACATAAAAGATATTTCCACAGCCATGTGGATACAGTAGATGGACAAAAATCATAGGGGACTACTTCCATTATGAAGGACAATACACAAGCTAGACAGCACACTTCTAACCTGTATACTCAGCTAGATGGTATGCGGAACATCCACCAGCATGTGCCCACAGTGGCACCTAATCTGTTGTATGTAGCACAACTCCTTAGTATGTGAGAGACATCCACATCAACGGGCATTATAGTCCCATTGTTGTTAGCCCTCATCACGTCAGTAATTGAGTACAATGCACCCCTTTGCATGTACCTCCCAACACATCTTCCAGGGATGAGTTAATCAAGTGTATCACTTTTTCTGCAGTGAGCTCCCACACAACTTATCAGCCATATCTATGTATTCTTTTTGATGCATAACTATTAGGAGTTCACAGAGCAGAATCTCCTTCAAGGTATTATACAAAACACATGTGTACTACGTGTTCCTGTGATGCACCCAGTAATTATAACCGATTAACAATATTGATGGGATGGGTTACATTCAAGAAAGTGTAGATTCTGGCATCTATATGCCAAGTTAACCTGTTAACTAGCCAGGATGGCTTGTAATTTCAACTACAAGTGTAACTGGGTCCCTCTTAACACCTCAGAAAGATGTTTATTTTTGAGGAAGGTGTGCTTGATTCCCCTCATAGATTACTGACACATCATGACAGCTGTGAAAGTGTGTTCTTACAGAACCATGTATAATAACTCACAATCACATACTTTGTCAATGACACAGAGTAATGGTGATATTATTCTGATATTGTCCAGGATTGTGCCTGCTTCTATCTACTGTTGTCCATGAGCCTGTTGCTATGTGTCCCTCTTGGTTGAGATCTATGCTGGCATTACATTCATATTCAGGAAAAAAAGACTTTGAAACACCACCACGGCAATGCAATTCTTCAAATTTCCTAGAGTCCCAAACAGGCAATCCAGTAAAAATAAATAATTTATTAAATGGGCAAATATTCAAATAAAACAAAATAAAATAAGTAATGATAACATCTAATAAGCGCTTTCGGCTATTCAGCCTTCATCAGATCATCATCATCATAAATTATTTATTTTTACTGGATTGCCTGTTTGGGACTCTAGGAAATTTGAAGAATTGCATTGCCGTGGTGGTGTTTCGAAGTCTTTTTTTCCTGTTGCTGTTTCCTTTGTCTTCAACACCTCCAGTAGAGTTTGGAAGTATTGTTCTCATTACATTCATATTCAGGGAACTCATTTTGAACAGCATTACAACAAGCACCCTCCACCATTGTATGTACCATCTTCTACAGTGAGCATGTCAGAATGCTTATATCATGAAAATTCTTCTCCATTGATATGTCACCATGTGTGACAGTCACATAATATACAATAACTGCATAGTATAAGACTATAACCACACATAAGGTGGAAACAGCAATGTACTGTATCATAAAGATATGTAATTACTGTTCATGTTGCTGTTCATGCTACAACTGCCTTGTCTTAGTGGTGTACTTACTTTGACATGCCCTCAACTGCTGTACATTACCATGTGTCAACTTCCCCTGTGTTCATCACTACAATTTATGTGTGTGCATCCTTTGTCAATGCACAAACGTCCCTTGAATACATATTTCTAATGCAGTCTATGTATCCTTGCTGATCACTAGCAAGACTTTTATTCAGTATGCCAAAAACAGGTTTGCACTCTACTCTGCACTGACTATACTTTCATATAATGTGTTAGAACTGTATACATTGCTTTATATTAAACCATGGTAGTCGTTGTTTTCATGCAATCCCACAGACATAGTTTACCCATAGATAAACAGGTTTACATGTCTGCAAGTAAACAGGTTTACATGGTTTCCTGGCTGGCAATAACTTTGCTGGCGACTAAACCATGCTTGTATTCGTGTAAGCGAGATGCGCGAAATGCATATGCAATTAACACTACTGCTCCTCATGCTAACACGTAAACTTCTTGATGATTTTGCCCTAAACCTACATGGAGTTTATCGAATCCCCAAGAATGAGTTTTGTTAAGATTTGAAAAGATAGTTGCAGCAGATGAACTCAATATTTTAGCAGCAGTAAAGCTGTGATAGTTAATAAGTGAAGAGTCATAAACCTAATTTGAAATGATTACTTTCAACCACAAATAATACAAACAAAATTGGGCTAGATATGAAATATTTATATAGTTCATTTTAGGGGAAAAATCATTGTTAGATTTTATGGATCAGGTGATATTCAAGAACTTGAACTTAAGGATCTATAAAAAGGTTAATACAGAAACACATACTTCTAATCTGAAATATTGAAATTAACCATCACAAATAAAAAAAAAAGCTGCTTTATTGTTGACGAGTTTCTAATTTTAGCAAGATCAACAGGATGTCATGGGAGACAAAATGCAAATCATGTTACAAAATAAGCCCCTTTACCATTGCTTTTTTAGTGCCTCATGCATCTGTTATAAAGAATGTATATGAAGAGCAAAATGCTAATTAATTATTTCTGTTCCCAGCAGGAGCTGTCATACTTACTTGGATGTTTCCACTATAAAACTGAACTGTGTAAAATTAAAACAATAAATTCTGCTGCTGTGCGGCTGAAGATGAAAAAAGGCTCTAAAGGCCAGATCTCAAAATAATCATCCCTCTGTCATTTACATAGCATCCTTTCTGAACTATGAAGTCTGTTATGAATATTAAATGAGTAACACTGAATGACCATCTGCATGGCTGTTCATGCTTTCTGTTTACAGTACAGTAATAAAGTTACAAACCAACTGTACTATGCAGTTTCAGATGGATTCAAGCAGCTAGAATGTTCATTTTAAAGATATACTGTGGACAAATTAATCTATTTTTTAATAATTATGATACCATATGCATGATACACAGCACTTTTTAGTATCGTTATTTATAAGCCTGTTTGCACTGTTTAGATATAGATGAAGGATGGCACAGACAGTGAGAATGACATTTTGTCACATCTATAACATATCCTTCTTCATTCTACAGTACACTAGTCAGATGCCTGTAATAAAGATAATATAATGAAAATAAATACTGTGCGGTATAATGGTTCTTGTCAATATAAAGAGCAAATATATTAAGACTGGAACAGAATGTATGTGAAATTTAATAAAAATAATTGGTAGAGAATCAAAGCCACATGGATGTTAGAAGGCTTGAACCATAACAGACAATGTCCAGCAGATGTAACTTGAAAGTGGTCTTAAATAAGTGCTTGTGTGGTCAAATGAATGGTCATAATGGCTGTTATGCTGGGACAGCACTGATTAATATAAATCATTTAAGACCACTGTTTGGCTGATTTAGCTGACATCTGGTTTCCAACATTCCTTTTGCCTAAACCCATTTATTTCTTCCTCTGGTCTCTACCTACTACTAGTCTGGATATATATAATCCATAATTGGATGTGCTGCATTTCTTCTCAGGTACTGACTCTGGCTATGTATTCAGTGGTTTCTATCTCTTCATGAAGCAGCATGGTTTCATGTTTGTATCAAACTGTCTCTATTCCAGGTGCCACCAATGTCATCTTCTCTATCTCTGTTCTTCCTCCTCAAGTTCACTGCTTTGATATTTCCTACTAACAAGAATACATGTCTATATCATATAACCATTTCTCTTCTTGCTTCTAAACTATGCAGATCCTGCAACTCTTGTATTTATTCCTCTCTCTTCAAATGTCCTAACTTTTAACTGCCTGTTTCTGACATAACAATTTGTCTTGCACTGTACAGCTGTCTCAAATGGAGACAGTATTTAAAATGTAGCCTTAGAGTATTGACGGCATGAGTCCTGCTGCAGTCATACATTAAGCATAAAAGAATACTGTTGTATTGCAACCCCTTTGCTTTGTGAAGCCATGTTGCTTCTCATTGGCAAGATACTTGTCCTATGAATAGGAGTTTTATAGGTTATAATTTCTTAAGTGATTACTAGGCTAACAAACCCAGGGGGCTTTTTAAGCCTAACAATGCTTCTCACATATATCTGAAAAGTTTTGATAACCCGTGGTTGTTTTAAGGGATATATGTTGGCTTGTGTATGGATGGGCAAGCCTTCACAAGCTGCCTTTGTCTGATAGAGACATAGGTGCCAGCCCAGGGGTACATTTTTGATTCTACATCTACTGTTGCAATTTATTCTTGAATTGGGTAGGGGAAGAACTCAGCTCCATGGATGGGAACCTGTTCCAGATAAGGGGTGATCTCTGAGACAAATACCTATCCCTCCAGCATGTTGTATTTACAGTATGTTGCAGGAGAGGCTTAGGTCCCATGATCAGATAATTCCGATGTTATTTGTTTTGCAGATGTGTAACAGGTCCATCAGAGCAGGATCAGAGGATTGTAGACTAGGCAAAGATCATCTCTCAGCAGTCTCTAGGTGACCAAACACAGGGATAGGGCTTACAGGTAGTCTGCATAGAACATGTTGTTTATGTCTGGTATTCCTTTTGTGAGAACTATCTGTGGGCACTCCACAGTGGCTTATTGGTTAAGGTATTTACCTCACATGTACAAGGCACAAGGTTTGATTCTGACCTCTGACCAATGCCTGCTTAGAGTTTGCATGTTCGTCTTGTGTCTCTGTAGGGTTCCTCCAACCTCTGAAAAATATGCTGAGTGTTTTCACTCAAAACTCACAAACAGCAGCACAGACTCTACGTGGTGCCCTATTTGGGGAAGAGTTGGATAAATCAACTTCTTTGGGCACCTACTGTGATGCACAGTATCACAGACTGTGGCACATACTGTAGCACAGATAGGAGTACATGGATCACTGACTGTGCACTCTGGTAGGGCTAGCCACTCAATGGGTAAAACATGGATCTAGGTGATTAAGTCAAGCTGATAATGTTGCCAAATGAGCATAGGAATTTGACAGTTATAAATGGATTGAGGACCCAGCCTATACCAGACACTGCTAATGGTGCCTGCCAAAGCCTGGGTCAATAAGTTACTGGCCGGCCGGTGTCCAGTTGCCCACATTGGATTACTTGGGAAAGCTCTGTTGAGTGAAAGGCAGACATAAATCCAAATCAACCTGCTAAACATGAACTAAGGATTGCTAAACTTAACACTTACTGACAGGATGGAGCTTGGGAGGCTGGACATCCTATGTATTCAAGGTAGAAGGGCAGTGCAGCAAAGCCACTTAGCTTAAGATCCAGAGTCTACTACTCAGGAAGAGGACAGGCTAGAAATGGTGTTGGAATTGTGGTGAGAGAGAGGCTTCAGGGCAGTGAGAGATGTCTTTAGTGTCATCAGACTGTAATGATAGGGCAGTATTCATATCTCATTCTATAGAGACAGAACAGAACATGCTATGAGAACTGCCAGTGTCCACATGGATGAGGCAATAAATGAGGACATAAGAGCAGAAGCCAAAGCAGCTCCAGCTGCAGAAAAGATCAAAAAGAACAGATTATGATGGTTCGGGCACATGTTCAGAAAAGCAAAAGACAATCTGGTGAAAAATATTTGAGATAGACAGGAAGAATGTAAGAGAAAATTAGGGTATCTGTGACAGTCAGGCATGTGTGTGGAAGAAGGCAGGAGTGTGCCATTGAATCGAGAGAGATAGTGACAGTTAACATGACACCCTGACCCTATGTAGAAAATAGGAAAAAGGCGGTCGATGATGATGATAATGATTATAAACTATGGACACTCCAGTTGTTGCATCTGCCTCATCAGGTACATATCAAAACAGGTACTGCACTCAATGATTTGTCTGATGAGGGCTGAGTACAGAGGAACAATTATATTATTTGACCTAAATGCCATACATGTGCTTATAAGTTACACAGCATGGAATGAATTCCTTACTACAATGGACATATGATGGTCAAATTCTAGGATACTGTCAACCATACATTCCCAAATCTCTGATCAATGAGTTTACTCTTATGGGTTTATTATAAATGTGGCAGCTTCCAGGATATTATTATGCATTTCTTGGCGCTGAGTTTTAGACTGGCACCAGTTATTAGTCTGTGTCTTTGAGGTATTCTATGACTGCAACTATTTTGCAATCACCTGCAAACTTGGTCAGCCAATGGCACTTGACATTGGCTTTGACTTCAGTGAAGCAATACCAAAATGGACTAGCCCAGAGGACTCCACTAGTGACTGGCATCTTTGTGGGGTTATACTACCCTATCCAAATTCCATGTGTACTATATGTGAGCCAGCTGGCTGTTCAGTGGGTGACATAGGGTTTACACCTTGTTTTGTGACTTTGTCTACAATGGCAGGGTGGAGTCCTGTATTGAGTGATTTGGCCAAGTCATAATAGGCAGTATGCACTGCTTTGCCTTCATCCATTGCTTTGATGATCTTCTTGAAGAAGTCCAACTATATGAGTAAGCATGACATGTTTTTGACAAGAAGAAATTGCTTTGAATCCAATGTCTGAAGATCTCCTATTTCCATAGCTTTGCATATGAGACTAGTCTTACTTATAGGTCTGTAATTACCCAGGATGGTAGATTGCTTATCCTTCTGCGTTGGGTGGGGGGGGGTGATAGCTGCAGTATTCCATTTGCTTGGCATGAAGCCTCTTTGAAGGCTATGATTAGATAGTGATTCCTATGGCTCTGGGAGGTCATGTTTCACAATATTAAGGAGGCATTGTGGGAACATTATTGGGGCTCATCAATGCAGTGTTATTTATTTATGCATTTATTTATTTGTATTTGTTTATTGCATTTGTTTACTGGAAAGCTAGGTGAGCCCATTTTCAGTGGAGGCCTGGGGAGAAAAGCTCCACAATGTTAAACAACAAACATAAAATGAATCATATGAAATGAATAAGCAATGCAAGAATTTACATGTAATGTGATTACTGCTTTTAGCTAACACACAAATGATTATTTACATTATGGTATGTACAAACAATGGCACAGCTGATTATTTACATTATAGTATTTACAAACAATGGCACAGCTGATTATTTACATTATAGTATTTACAAACAATGGCACAGCTGATTATTTACATTATAGTATTTACAAACAATGGCACAGCTGATTATTTACATTATAGTATTTACAAACAATGGCACAGCTGATTATTTACATTATAGTATTTACAAACAATGAAGGGTATGCAGTGTTATCTAAACACCAGTTTAGGCTAGGCACACTGGACTGTTACATTTATGCTGTCAGTTGCAGTTGAACTACAACAGATATAGCAATATGGTCATTATGCTATGTTCAGGTATTCCAAATAGATATTATATAGTGGCCGGGATTCAGTAATCCTTCGTGTAAGACAAAATAAGTCTTACACGGAAATGGTAGCCTAAGAGTATGACGTCAGCACCATGCATATTCATGAGGGCGCACTGAGTCAACTCTAAGGCTAACACGGAGCATGGACAAGTGCAGGGGGTGTGTCAGACTGCCGAGCAGTCCAAATATCCATGCCCCTGCAAATGCCTAAATCTGCAAATGTCACCAGATATGAGCGATTCCACTCAAATGTGTATATCCCCAACACTACACTCCCCCACATTCAAAACCCCTGTACAAATGAAATAAAATATAAAACAATTTTTTTTTTATTATTCCCGATATAGCTGCCCGTATTTGTGTGCGTGTGCGCAGGTGTGCCCATTGCTTAGCTACAGTAAGCAGTTTAGACATTGAAGAGGATAATAAACAACTTACATGCAAATTAAGACAAATAGCAATAACGTAGTGGTAGAGCCTTCACACAAACAGGAGGCATTCCCGGTACAAGTCCCACCACTCCCCTTTCCATTTTCTGTAGGAAATCTGTGCGTAAAAATAATTCCTGACATTTACCTTTTAAATGTTAGTAAAATGCATCGAAATGGACTATGTAGTAGTGAACAATATTTTAAATATATATATATATATATATATATATATATATATATATATATATATATATATATATATATAAAGGTGAAACGGTCATGCATACTAATGAATGCATAAGTAACCTATCTTAAACAATGTGAAGCACTGCTAAGCAACATTTACCAGTATTAAGCACATTTAACAATAATTGCCCATAGCTAAGCACTGCTTCAACTAGCGCAATGGCTTTGCGTGGAGCTGCACATCGTGCCAACTAGCGCAAAACAAAACATGTTTGCGCAAAGCTGTCCAACGTGCTAACTAGCACAATGTCGGGCAATGTAGAGCAACGTTGGGCAAAGTTGAGCAAAGTCGGCTAAACACAGCCACACCTCCTAGCCAGTCAGGCCAGTAGTAAAATAAAAAGCAATGACAGGCCTCGAACCCGGGATACTGTGGACCATAATCACAGTACTGAACCACTAAGCCATGACAGCTTCAGCTGTTCATGCACTGTCAACATACATATACATATTAATCAAAGTTTACTCAGTGCTAAGCAGGTGTGCACTCAGCTGAGATTTTTCAAAACCGTCCAATCACAAATAAGTGCAGGAAATGAGGCATATTTAAGCTCCATAGGCAGGAATAATTGCCGTAACTGGTTGTAGCTCCCGTCTGCAGTCAGAATGGCCGGTGCTGGAGAGGGCACTCCTTTTTGAGTGTAACGGTGGGGCATTGAGGAGTCAAAAGTGATGGTTTGGCTCCTCGTCCACCATCATGATGCAAGACTCCTGCAGGGCTAGTTTCAAGGCACTGAGTACAAAGCAGAAGCTTGGAACCGTCTAGCACATGATCTCACCAGTGCCACAGGCGTCCCTCAGACTGGTGAGCAAGTCAGACACCACTACGCTGACCTGAAGAGATGCAAGCAGGACCAACTGAACCAATGGATACAGGAGGCGCGTGGGAATGAAAATGCCCCACTACTGAGTAGGTAGCCATGGAATGGAGTATGTAAGAATTGCTATTGTAGTCTATATTATGGAGAGGTATGTCTCAATATCCCTTCATTTACTTCACAGCTGCAGGTGTCCGTGCTGCGAATCAGCAAGCCTATGCAGATAGGCTGCTAAGGCTGCGCCACCAGGCAGGTTAGTAATTAGTCCGCATATATTGTTATATAAAATAAGTGAGAGAGCCTGAAAAAAAGTGATGTAGCCCAATAATAAAGGCATAATAAGTCCTGAATAATTTCTCTGCATGTACTGTTATATAAAATAAGTAAGAGAGCCTGAAAAAGAGTGTTGTAACCCATTAATAAAGGTATAATATGTATTGAATAAGTCTTCTGCATGCACTGTAATATCAAATAAATGAGAGAGCCTCTAGAAAAGTCTGCAATGTAATTAATAAAGGCATAATTCCTGGAGTGTGTCTGTGTCACTTGCTTCGAAATGTTGTTGTACTCTTGCATTATATAAATAGTACTGTTGTATTAAGTGCTGTCAACCCACACTTGGCCAGGTCCATATAAAGTGGATGAAGGAAGTGCCAGTAGCTGTGAATCATATATACAGTCCTCAACTGTTGGTTAATGGCTGGCATGCATAGGTAAATCTGGCACACGAGTAGCTTGTTAATGTGTTCCCCAGAAATATCAGTGTGCTACTAGAAATGTAGGGGGCTGTAGATATATATCTGATAATGTCACCTGAACACATACAGATATGTAGATATATAAATATAAATAAAATATATAAATACGCAGCAATAACATCTGCATCCTGGACAGTTTGTATGTCAGATACAGGTCAGGTATATAAGGAACTAGCCAAACCCATTTCACAACTTAATGCACTTTGCATAGTGTAATAATACATGTAAGGGATATACACCTGCAGTCAATAAGAATGTAGTGTAAACTATTAGTACATATAAGATGTTAATGGAGGTATCTTTTTACACACTACTGTATGCGCATAAACAATGCAATTCCACACCTCAATGGGTATGTCTAATCTCAAAACATTTGTTGGGACATATGTCCTATTGTTTTATAAATATCTGCATTTACTTTGATGCATGTGCCCTGTTCAGACACCACAATCTTGGTGGCCTATTGCCACCAATCAATCCTGCATACTGTTGGAATGTCCACTGTTGTTCTATATATGCATGTGTTATGCTTGCTGTTCAACTGTTGGAACTCTGGTGTGTTGGGTTATTGGGAATATTACTGCATGTTGTTACAACTAATTTGGAATGCTGTTGGCTGTTACCAACCCATATTGTCATTAAATCCTACTAAACATAGAATGTATGGGAAGGCCGGTCCCAGCGGACCCACCTGTCCCACCTCAGCTGGCGATGGCACCTGGCACCAGCAGGTCCGGTGCCCAGCCCAGGACCTCCTCCTCTGTTGGCTCTGTGCCACCTTCGGGTGGAAGTGCTGCAGGGGATGGGGCTCATCCCCCCATGCAAGCGTGGCCAGAGGAGGGCCACCTATCACCCTCCGAACGGTCCAGGCTGTGGTGCATAGGGAGATCCAGAGTTCAGTCACTGATCCTCTACACCAGTTGAGGCAAGAGTGGTGCGACTCATGGGTGAGCCTGCCCCTCCTATGCAGCCCCCAGCACAGCCACCCTCTGGGCTGTGAAGGTGCAGTGGTGACTGCCCATGGGTGGGGATCTCAGTTCCACTGTTGCCATCTGTGGGCTCATGGGCTTGCGATTTCCAAACATCCTTCCCCTTCAATGGTGTTCACCCACCCCATGTGTCATATTCCACCACTGTATGCGTCTTGTTTGTCTTGTTTGTGTACCTCCCCAACCTACCTCCCCAAATATACCTACTTCCCCTACCCCACATTCTACTCTCATCTGAAAAAAAATGGGCAATCTGCTCCCACAAAAAAATTACGCCCCATACATAGCTGCCCATTTTACACACATGTCCGCTGGACACATAAACTGAAATTTAATTGGCAGTACAACATAATTTGTTGTCCTCACCCCTCTCTCAGGGGTTGAAGGTTTCAAAATTCCCTCCAAATTTCTAGTATATGCACAGCTGTTGCTGTTAAAGAAATGGGCAGCTATGGGCCTTCCCTACACCCGTCCTGCACACCCCTAGCTGTTTTCCCTACTGTCTTTCCCTCTTTGTGCCCCTTATTCACCATTTCCCATCTCCCCATTTTCTTTTCTTTCGAAGAAATTAGCGTGGGGTTAGTGGGAGTAAGCACTTTTAAGCAGTCGTTTGCAGGTTTGCGCGGGTGTGCGCAAATCTGCGCAAACCCGCTTACAACTGCTTAAAAGTGCCTTAGTCAACCTGCATGTGAGGGCCCTTCTTCTGCTCAGCAGCAAAATAAAACATCACTGTCAGTCTTGAACCCCGGACCTTGGACACACTAGACTGCGTGAAGTACCACTAAGCCACAGGAGATATACAGCAGGGTGTTGCTGAAATAGATATATCATGCATCAGAATGAGTGAATGTAAAGGAAAGATAGGAATGGCATAACAATAAAACCTGTTCTGTGGAACTTTACCAGCAGTTGTTGTGGAATTGCATTAAATGACTGTGATAACAGATCCATTCATTCTAGCAGTAAATAATGTTACAGCAGCACTTTACAACCCCCACACAGTATCATAGCAGGACAATCCCCACCCAAACGTACAAAATACCTGTGTGTTCAGGGTCCAGCAAGGATGTAGGTAGGCATACTCAGTACTGGAATTGTCCAGTTTTCATGAGCATCTTGTGATAATGTCAACAAAAGAAAAGGCACAAACTGTGCAGAAGTGAGTACATTAATATCCACAGTATAGCAGTTCCCAAACAGTTCATGTGACAAATGAAAACATATCAATAACTACGTATGTATGGCAGCTAATTGTATAAGTAGAAAAGAAACTACTTACTCCCATGTATCTTGTGTTAGCATTTGTAGGGGTGAGTACAATTCTACACTAACTGTGTACTGGAAGTGGCAACATTCAGGTCTGAGTACAACATTCAAATCACTGGCGACACCCCTAGCATCAGTTATAAGAAGTATACCAACCTTCTGACTTACACAACGGTGTCTACACCAAACAAACATGGTCCCCACTTCGGAAAGCTGAAAGGGCTAAGCCTACCTGACTCAGCAATTTATAGCACTGGGTTGCTATGACAGTGAGTACTGCAAGTACCACACAGCAGGCTGCATGCAATTGCCAAATGGTGGCCACCAATTGGTGCAGAGGCCATCACATGCACATGTGCAGATACCTATAAAAGCAGTCTGTACTTGCTGTCCACACATGCAATCATTTCATTGCAGATACGGAGGGAGAGAGAGAGAGAGAGAGAGAGAGAGAGATGCAGAAGCAGACGCAGATGCAGATGTAGACAACAGCAGCAGCAGAAAAAAAGAAAAAAGATCAAAAAATAAATATATTGAAAGAAAAAGTAATATATTGAAAAAAAAGATTAAAAAAAGAATATATTGAAAACAAAATAATGTTTGTTTGTTTTTCCCGGTTAGGGGTTGCCACAGTGGAACTCTGGTCTGCTAATGATTGGCAGTTGAGTTTTACATACCGGCTTGCTAGGCCTGATGCAGAACCTTCAACAAAGGTGCACCCATTCACGCATGTCTCCATGCAGAAGAAGCTCTAGCTGAGAATCGAACCGGACAGCATCTTACTTTGAGGTGACAACGCTACCACTGCACCACCACCGTGGGTTATTGAAAACAATAATATATTGAAAAAAATATATTGAAAAAGAAAAATATATTGAAAAACAAAATATATTGAAAAAAAAATATTAAAAAAAATATTGAAAAAAAAATATATTGAAAAAAATAAATAAATATATTGAAAAAAAATAATATATTGAAAAAAAAGTATATTGAAAAACAAATATATCTTGAAACAATTAAGATATACAAAAGAACATCAATTACAAAAGACACTGAACCAACATATACAAACACATACAAAGGAAAGGTATGTAACAGCTATGTAAATACTGGCATGTAGGAGATGTTTATGAAGAGTACTCTACATAGTTTGAATCATCCATATGTGGCAGCAGTACGTATCAATGCACAGATGCCCTGCATAACTACTGGTATGGAGAAATTTGTGTGTAACTGTGTGCAGTGGGATATGACTGTGACATATGTAGTTCAGCATTAAATGTCAAACATCTGATCCATGTTATCTGTGTTCTGTGCAGTAGTGTGTACAATGTCTGTTTGGGGGAGTAGCGCATACGGTTATATAAACATGGATGTGACAGAGTAACAAATGCATGATAGTCATATTAACATGTAGCTTAGCATTGGCAACAGCTGTATCAGGCTAGTATGCTAACCTAGCATTTGCAGCTATATATACACCCTCTAATATTACTGTGTGCTCACATGTGACACCTGTTCATGTTGCAGCAAGGCCCAACAGGTCAGCCGTGATGTCCACGAACTTACAACAGTGTGTACCTTGTGCGTGTATGGCACACACATATGGAGAGATCTGTCTGTGTCAGATATATTAGCATCTGTACATGTGCATAGAGCAAGGGACATACTGCAACTGTTTGTGAAGGGTGGACATATATATGTTGTCGAAGGTTGTTATGTGCATATTTCTATGTAGGTTGTAGTGCGTGGCAAACAAGACAGCATACAGTGCTGGTATATGACATGTGGTGGTTAAACGTTGTGGGTATGATTTATCAGGTCTGCAGTGTTGCAGCCAGTGAGGCCTGCTAATACCCCCACCATGAAAGGTGGACTGTATATGTGCTTATATGTATCTCTATATGTACACCAATGGATGTTTATATGTGTGTGTGTATGTGTGTGCGTGTGTGTGTGTGTGTGTGTGTGTGTGTGTGTGTGTGTGTGTGTGTGTGCATATATATATATATATATATATATATATATATATATATATTTTTTATATATATATATATATATATATATATATATATATATATATATATATATATATATATATATATATATATATATATATATATATATATATATATATATTATATATATATATATATATAGAGAGAGAGAGAGAGAGAGACAGGGTCATATTTACTGAAACAGATGCCTGGTGATAAAGCCATGGACTCAAACTCATTGGCATCCCTTCTTGCAAAAACTCTGTACCCATTAACTACCACATAGGTGGTAGTCTACTTAACATCGAAGGTGTGATAAGAGACCATGGGACACAGGTGGACAGTAATCTCCCCTCTGATGATCACAGTGCCACACTAGTCATGTCATCTGTCTATGTGGCACACGTCATCGCAAAAGGTGTGTCATCCAGGGAAATATAGGTCAGTGTTCCCCTCTACTCATCACACATAAAGCCCATTATAGAGTACAATGCCCCATGTGGTATGTACCTCACAAGACATCTACAGCAACTGGAAATGACACAGACATACCTCACAAAGAGTAATACCGGTCTCAAACAGATGCCCTATGCAGACTCTCTCACAAACCCACAACTAGACTGTGTCACATACCGTCTACCCAGAGGTGACCTCTGCCTAACATACTAAGCTATGTCAAACCCAGAGCTGTTGGACATGCTCCACGTAAACAGATCACAATCCCTACAAGCTACATGCTCTAGGGACCTAAACCTTTTGACCACAATAAACAGCACATGCTGGAAGGATAGATTCCTATCTCAGAGACATCCCATACTCTGGAACAAACCACCTATCCATAGCAAACAAAGCTCCTAATTAGCAGTTGTCATAAATAATCCTGAAGATTGTATGGGAGATAGGGAATACACTCAGGCAATCACCTCTGTGGCTCTGCTTGACAGGGCCACGTGAATTGTAATTACCTGTGTGTCAAAGGCCAGGGTAGCGTATGGCTACACTTCTATAGGCCCTAGGGCCAATCGCCTATTACCTACCTATGAAGCGATACACACCCACATGTACTTGTTGCAATAATTGCTATGAGAGGTTGACTGAGTGTAATGGTGAATGTGTCAGAGTTCTGTATATGTGTGATAGCTTAGTGGGAAACTGTTTCTGTCATGGTATTATGTGTCCTAGCTGTGATCCCAGCAAAAGATGTGTATGCAATTGCTAGGTAGAAAAATCAGTATGCCATACAGTCTGACGTAGTCCCTTGTTGTCAACTGGGGTGTCCCATTGTAGGCTAAAGCAGTACATGTATGCTCATTGAGTGTTACTGCTGGTGAATCCAACTCCTGTATGAACTGTAGTACTACCTGAAGCTGTATGCCTAAACAGCACTATATGGTGTATGTCCACATTTCTTGGAACCGCTGTTTTGTGTATTCCCTGTAGTCCTCACAGATTACATACCTCAGGCATAAGGTTTTGTAACTACTGACACACAGTACAAGGTCATCTGGGTTGCCATACCTTTGTGTCTGGTATGTATGTCTGATGTGTGTGTGGGTATGCCTGTACCATGGCCTCGATCATATGTGCATTACAGGATATAAGTGCATATCTATCAACATGTATAGTCTAGTACAGCAGTATGCCACCTATGTTAATGAATGTACACATATGTTAGGCAGGGGTTTGCCATCAATGACTAGTGTGATATACTGGTAATACTGTAACTGGACTTTACAATCATTGCAATGGATTACATATTTCTTGATGCATTAGCTTGATATATACCTCCTGTGGCTAGGTGGTGCATTGTGTCGCATGCAGTGTGCCATGTACTGTTGTATAGTCTTACATACTGGTTTATCTTTGTTGCTGTGCAAAACATGGTTTGATATATAGAGTGTGCCAGGCACTGTCAGGCAGTTGTGGGTTGAGAACTGATATGTGGTATTGAAAGTGTGTATCCTCTGACAGCCAATAGGTCGCTATATATGGCAGTTAATTGATATCTGTACTTTAGAATGTTACGTGTGCCACATGACTTGCTCACACATATTGTTTCATTGTCTTCCAGGGTCATGGCCCACCATCATAATCCCGCCTATAGCACGGCAGAGGAGAAATAGATCATGACAAGCTTGGAGCAGCACTATGCCCTGCTGTTCTCCAGAACCAGCCAGGACCAGCATGAGTGGACTGCGCTGTGGCAAGATCTTGTTCGTAGGGTAAATGACATAGGCATGCATAACCGGACATATGAGCAGGTATGCCATCACTGCAGTAATTTAATTAGACATGTATGGCAGCATGCATCTGATATCTGCAGACAACTGCTTGCCACAGGTGGGGGGGTAGCCATCCACCCCCCCTCACCAGAGTGGAGGAGCTTCTCCTGAGCCAGGTGGCTCCTGGCCAACAACAACAACAAGTAACATGTATTATCATGGAGACTGGAGCCACCCAGCAAGTTGACATGGAGCATGCCGGTAACATGGCATAGCTGTAGACTACTGTTACCTCTATTGGTAGAGCATGCTTATGTGAGATGTGCACTGTGTAGTTAGAAGATGTGGTGCCTAGTGTTGTGCAATACTAATAATTAGGAATATAATCTGTAGGCCTGTGACTGTCAACCATTGTACTACTGTAAGACTGCAAACACACAGTAGCAATGCCACAGTTGTTGCCACTGACAAAGTGTCTCATATCCTTGTAGGTCCCTCTGGTGTGACAGCAAGGCAGCAGACCCATGTTGGTGAGTGTGTTCTACATTTAATATTGCTAATTAAATGTGCATGTCATAGGTGAGGTGTAGGCCATGTACACGTAACACACCTATGCATAATGCATGCTGTGCATGTTTAATGTGAGACTATGCACATCCCAGTAATGTGGGTAGCTGCCTAAAACACATACAATACAGAGAGCATCCCACACAATTGTGGCAACACTGTAGTGGACATTGGATAGGCAGAGTCGATACACATGCACACAACATACACAACTTTGTCATACGCAGTACATGTTAACATGCTAGACATGGCGTATTCAGACACCTGCTGTAAGGTCACACTACGGTATCCCAAATGTCATCCACACAACACACATACTATACCTGAGGGGTAGATGCCTCTCATGTGGCTGTGCGGCACTCTTCAACACATAACACATTCATGTTAGGCAATGCCCCCTATTGAGCACATTATACAAACCCATTTAACAACTGGCTGTGAAATGGTGAATGTAGCCATGGTACTGCACTTTCGGTACAGCATGGTATGTGCCGGTCTGGCACACATTAGTAGCCTTGAGTGACCACATGAGGCTGCATGATGATGGCTTATGGTTGTACACCCCATCCAGTTACAGTGACCACAGTACTACACATAGCATTAACTGCTATGCACCTCAATGTTGTGTGTGTGTGTGCAAACATATGCACCTATACACAATATGCATAGCAATCACCATTTGTACAAAGTGACATATATATGTCTTGTAATGCTATTGAGTGTATAGGTCACATGACACACACTGTGTATGTGTGATGTTTAATGTTGCAGTTGTGTTGTAGCATGCCATGTCATGTCTGGCACTGGCATGTCCACAGTATCTCCTACACTCACCATAACCACTGTACAATGGCTATATTGAGCAATGGTATTCCATCAGGTATCCATGCACCACTCATCCTGTGTGTATACATAGCATGCATGTGCTAAACCTGTGTCCACAATTATCTGCTAAAGACACAGATGCTCTAATCAGAAATGGATATCTATATGACACACAGATACACATCCAGCCATGGTATGTATATCTGTGAGTGATGGTGCACAGGACATTGCAGAGCTTTTAATACTTGCACAGCAATGTTTTGTCCATGTACACATTGCGTTCCAGGGTGAGGCCAATCACTGAACAACAACACACATGCATCAAAGACATGTATACTGTTATTAGCAAGGGCTGTCTACACTAGAACTGCAAGCTGTTGAGCAACACACGTCCTGCATGCTGACACGTGTGATATGACTGTTTGGCTTGTGATACTGTACCCCACCATCAACCGCTATTGAGTATGTTCTATTTTGCTGGTGGTGTGTGTGTGTGTGTGTGTGTGTGTGTGTGTGTGTGTGTGTGTGTGTGTGTGTGTGTGTGTGTGTGTGCATGTGTGCATGTGTGCATGTGTTCATGTGTTCCTGTGTGCATATGTTCACATGTTCACGTGTTCGTGTGTGCATGTGTGCATGTGTACATGTGTGCATGTGTTCATGTGTGCATGTGTGCATGTGTGCATGTGTGCCAACATCATGCACAGGTTGTAAAGTGTAGTTCCTGTCTTCCTCTCACAGGTGCTGACTTTGGGCTGGTTCACTGCAGCAGGGAAACTGATGTCACTGAGCAACATAGTGATAATGATGATAGGTGTGTTGAGGCACAGGCATGTTTTCCAGGGTCTGTCGTTGGGCCACCAATCGACAGTACACAAGTGTCCACCCCATCCATGCACACAGTCATACTGCCAATACATCCATCAGCAATGCCCTTAGCTGAGGAACAGCGTACAGTCTGCATTGGCCAGGAAAGTGTGGTATTCAATGGACATGCATCTAGACACAGCAGCCATACCCAGATGTCTGGAAGGGTACCACATAGGCAGATGTTCAGGGGTTCTCGTTGGAGCACTGCTGCTCATCATGCCACTGGCAGACGTGCCACAGGTCTTACAACCTCACGAATGTTCCAGGCTGTCATGGAGGCACAGGCGTGTATGGAACGGTACACCAGACAGGGACTAAGGGCACAGAGGGCACATAACACCACAATAATTGACAGTATCCGTGACCTAGCAGGTGCCATCTGTAATTACACCGAGGTCACTGATAGAAGTTGGGGAGAGACATTAGATGTCCTCCGCAATGTCATGTCCATGTGTCAGGACTTTGCGGGATGGTTGAGTCATCAACGTGGACGTATGCCAGCAACATCAGCAGCTGGCAGTTGCTGCGGACGTCCATCAAGTCACAGCCACTAACGTAGTGCCAGTCCCAGCAATGTTGGGGGTGGGCTGTCCATAGAATGTCCTAGAAGTCCACGTGCACCTGGCTCTGGACAGTCTCAGCAGGGAAATAGGTCCAGTGTACATCCATCTACCTCTGGGGATAGTACCCAGTCTGGCTTAGTACCTGATAGTGTCAGTAGTACCCCTGCCAAGCACAGGTACCGTATCCATGACAAGAGACGGTGATCTGTAAAGCCTGGCAGGTACAGTCTGTGGCTGTCACACAAATAACCATATATGCCAGCCACATGGCGGAACTGTGTGCATGCAGACATGCACACACATAAACCAGACACCTAGGGCTAACACATACCCGCACACATTACATCAACATTGGCCCATAACAGTACTCTTGCCCCTCACACACACACACACACATGCACACACACATACATGTCGATTGGATGGCTCAGTGTAGGCCTCTGGCAAACCAACAACACACCCTGTGCATATGATGAAACCTGTGCCACCTCCTGTCATCTGTCACATCAATGCAGGAACAGGTTACCATGGTGCTGATGCACAGGGTGACTTTATAGCAGTATAGCAATGTTAGCATGTTGTCAGCAGTAGAATGTAATGATATGCTTGAAGGTGTAGCTGAGCAGGCATGATGCATTAAAGTTATGATTGTCAATGTAGTATTGTTTACACCTGGGTTAGTTCCAATACTGTAATGTCCGCCCACGTGCCACTTGGCTGATGTGTGTAGTATTGGCAGCATGTGTTAGAGAGTGGACAGTATGTGTGGGATGTGGGCAGCACAGATTTGCAGGTGTACATTTGTGAACATGGTGGAGGTGCACTGTTTGCATGTACGTGCATAGTGGACACATTAGCATGGTGACATGCCCTGTATTACACAGTAATAATCCATAGTTTCTATTGGTGGCCAGTATGCATTGTACTACACACATTTCGGAACCTGACTACACATGTGTGTATGACATGGTTTAACACTGTGCTGTGGGTGATACTGTTACTATCTGTCATTGTTTTGCATTCTGGTAGTATTCATAACTTCAACAGCCTGACCATAACCAATCGTTAGATGATGTCTTGACAACTGACACACATATGTAGGACACAGAGCAACATTTGGATCCTTCTGTTACTATACTATGCCAGTAACCAGTGGTATTCACCTGCACCCAATACTGAGACCACTCCTGTTTGGCATATAGCTCTGTTAGGTACAAGCAATCACAGTAGGGATATGTCTGTCCACATCTGTTAATGCATACTGTGACTTATAATGCATTCTCCAGATGACACACACATCCTCCACAAGGGTATCATACAGACAGATACCTGTTGTCAAACCCATGCTGTAAAGGTATAAGCCAAACTAAGCATAGTCATCCACCTTTACAGAACATAGTATCCCCACAGTACCACATAGGTAGTAGCCACCAACATGATGAATAGGTACTGATGTGTACATGCAACCAAGTGTTACGTCATCTTTCCTTTGATAATCACATTTCCAAAGGTATTTTGAAATCCCTCGGTGGATCACATAAGCAATAAGGGGTCTACATGCATATCCACAAAGGTTGTTGTACACCTATAATGAATAGTCATCATTGACAGACTTTGCTGCATTTGAACAGGTCTGACATATACCTCGGCTATAAACTCTCACTCACACAATTCAATAGAAACCGTAATGAGTGTGTGTGACATGGATAACCAAGGCCAGGGATCACTGCAGTGGCTGGCCTTGTCAAAAGCATACAGATGTGACCCAAGGTCTGGGAAGCAGCAGCACAGTCTGGCAAAGATGACAGCTGTGTTCTTGGAGAAAGCAGGGTTCCCACACATGCAATAATTGAGGTAACATGTACGTATATGTATTTGCCACACAGCTACTTCACATGTGCAATGCATACTGATATGTCATACAGTAGTAAAAGCAAAATCCACAACACATTGACCAACAGTGTCACACACACAGATCACACACACTCACCATGTGCAGGATTCAAACCCCTACCTAATTACTTCATGATACTAGAGGAATACACATTAACATGACACGCTATACACATTACTTGGATGTCTATTTTCCACAGGTATATTTGTAGGATGGTGACATCATCAGACTTGACAAAGATTAGTATACCACTTTTAAGGTGTTTTACTACTCTCCAAAATGGTTGCACTTGCCCAAGGAGACCACACACAAACTTGTCAAGCACAGGATTCAAGCCCCCTACCTAACTATTTCATAATACGAGAGGAGTACACATTAACACAACGCGCTATACACATTACTGAGAGGTATCTTTTCCACAGGTATATTTGTAGGATGGTGACATCATCAGACTTGACAAAGATAAGTATAATACTTGTAAGATGTTCTATTACTCTACCAAAAGGTTGCTCCTCTTCAAGGCAAGTACACATAAACACACACACACAGCTGTCAAGTGCAGGATTCAAACCCATACCTAGCTACTTCATGATACTAGAGGGGTACGCATTAACTTGTCACACTATACACATTACTGGGAAGTCTTTTTTCCACAGGTATATTTGTAGGATGGTGACATCATCAGACTTGACAAAGATTTGTATACCACTTTTAAGGTGTATTACTACTCTCCAAAAGGGTTGTGCTTTCCCAAGGAGACCACACACAAACACTTGTCAAGTGCAGGATTCAAACCCTTACCTACCTACTTTATGATACTACAGGAGTACATATTTACATGACTCACTATACACATTACTGTGAATTACCCTTTCCACAGGAATATTTGTAGGATGGTGACATCATCAGACAAAGTGGGTTACATTAGGTGACATTAGGTGGGCTACATAAAAGGAATGTCTAAACACTTTGGCCATGTGATCATCAAAGGGGAGTTTACTATCTACCTGCATCCCCAGGGTCATAATGACTTTCTCCGTACACACTGGATTACCACCTATGTGGTAATTTGTGTGCACTTTGTTTTACCCAAAGGGGATGACTATGCATTCTTTAGCATTCAGCTTGAGGGCATTGTTTTGACACCAGGTATCTGTCTCTGTAAGACACTTCTGGAGGATGTCTGTGTCAGCCGTACAGTCGATTATGGACCACAGTTACCAGTCATCTGCAAACCTGTTCAGCCATACACCTCCCATCCTTGCCTGTACCTCTGAGCAGTATCTACTGAACAGGTGGGGTCCCAGGACCAAGACCTGTGGGATGCCATTTGTGACTGGCTTAGAGTTGGAGATGGCACCCGCAACTCTGAACATGTGTGTTTGATCTGTGAGCCACTTGGCCACCCATCCTGTGACATAGCTGTTAATGTTCAAGCTGGTACACTTGTCCATGATGACAGAGTGGGGAATGGTGTAGAAAGTCCTTAGTGAGGTCCAGGTGGGCTGTGTGTTCTACTTTCACCTCCATCTATGTCCTTGGTAACTGTTTGAAATAAGTCAACTAGGTTTAGGAGCCAGGATCTGCCTTTAACAAGGTGAAGTTGTGTAGAGTCCAGTGTCTGGAGGTCTCCAATGTCTCAGTTTGTGGGTTCCATGACAATTTGCTCAATAGCTCTGTAGACCAGGCTGAGTAGACATATTGGGCAATGGTTTCCATGTTCTGTTGTGGCACCCCCTTTGTGGAGCTGGATGACTGTTATTGTATGCCATTTTTTCGGTACATAGCCTGTGGTACGTTTGAGTCTGGACAGTGAATGTAGGTGAGGGTGTAGTTCCTTTTGGGCCTAGTGTAAGATGCAGCCTGGGACACCATCCAGTCCCATTGATGCTGTGTTCTTAGCTTTGGAGAGGGCTGTCTTTACCTGCATGTCCATGACGTCTGGGGATCTGCATCCTTCTGTGATGGACACAGGCCCTTTTGGGAGTGATGGGGTGGAGTTTACACTGAACTTGTCCCCATGGATGTGGACAATGAAAGTTGGTTTGGTGTATTTCTTTCAATTTTTCAGTAGCTGACAGCATATTTGGAAGTTGACACCTACATGTCTGGTATAGTTATCAAAGGATTTGTGGTTGTTATTCTTACATTCCTTGGCTATTTGTCTTTAGAAACTGTCCTTGGATTATTTTATGAGCGATCATTGTTTCTTCCTAACAATGATCAGTGATGCCTTTCCTTTAGTGAAGTTGGCTCTATCATGTGTTTGTTTCCTCCTTCTGTTGTCTAGCTTATTATGGGCAACAACCACCTGATTGTTGTCCTATTTTTGGAGGAGTGCATCTTGGTTTTATTTGTGATGTCTCATTCCATGCATCCCTGTAGATGCTCATAGGATGCACTTGTAAATGATTCTGCAGATTGTATATCATTATCCTATAGCAAGAGGTCTTTGGATCGTTCCACTTTGGTCTTAATAATTGTGCAGTTTGCTTTTGAAAATGTCTTCACAATGGTTTCATTGACTGGGTGGGGGGGAGGGGGGAGATGTGGACGTCCAGAATGATTATTTAATGATCTGATATTACCAGCGAGGGTGTTTTCTCTGTTGTGGAACACTGGTACCCCATGTTGGTGATGATCATGTCCAGTATGTTGTCACCTCTAGTGGGCATGGTGACCAGCTGTTCCAGGGTGTTAGTTTTTAAACTCTAGGAAACATTGGGCAAAGGACGTTGTACATGAGTAATTATCCTACTCAATATTTGGGTAGTTGTAATCTCCTCATATAATGGTGTTTGATAGGACCTTTATATTTTCCACTGTTCTCCGGAATACTGAGTGAGGTTCCTGAGACAAGGTACATGATCTGTAGCAGGCTACAATCTGATGAGCATCTTTGCCCAATGTTAGTTGGCTTTGAAGAGTGTTTTTTACCTGTGCAGCCGTGATGACAGGAACTTTTCAGTCTTCCATTTTAGAGATGTGATCTTTCATGGGTGAGAGGGGGGTAAAGTTAACACTGATCCTATCTGCCAGGATGTTTTCAATATCAGTTGGCTCTGTACATTTATTGCCATTGAGCTGTAACTCAGAACAGATCTGAGTGTAACCATGACATGGACCTGTCTGCTGGGCAGAGATCTCCTGAGAAGACAGTATGCAACAGAGTACAGATTGATTTATATTCAGTCTTGTTGCATGGGGCAACTATTTGAGGCCAGTAATCCACTTGTTAAGGTACTGTAGTGGTCTTTCTGGCTGCTGAACGTGCCTAGTCAGATTCATCGCAAGTGTGTTGTGGTACTCTCTGACAGGTATGATGATTGCTGAGTAGTGGGAACCTCCTTTGACCTACACACACAGACCTTGCAGTTTGTGTGAATACATAGCATGATTTTCTGACCACTTTGTGAATGTGTTTCTGGAAGTAGTGATGGCTATCCACATTTGTCCATAGATCCCTTATTACCACATCTGTATTTAGCCTAAGTGTGTGAGCATGCCCAGTATGACCTTTCAGTATGTTGCTACCTGACATTTGCTTCATTTCTTTAGGTGTGTGAGCATGCCCAGTATGACCTTTCAATGTGATGCTGAATGAAATCCAGTACATTTGTTGGGATGTGTGAGCAAGCCCGGTATAGACATTTATACTATATGTGTATGGAAAATCAAGTTGTATTTTTACAGCAGGGCTCACCTTTGTGTCATAGATCAAAAGGGATCAACAGGGATCATGCTGTGCCTGCAGGGCTTCCATGAGACACTTTGCATAGACTTATCAACATTTCTACATACAGGGGCGACAGATATTCTTTGTACATTTCTACCTGGGGGCACTCCTGATTGTTACTGTGGGTGTACATAGGATGAGGGTTTCACCTGACACTTATACACATTTGCTATGCCTGCACTGCTATGTACGGTACACCATTTCAGTCTGTATTGTTGCCTATTGTACTGTCTTGAGGCAGACTACTGTGCTACAGATCCTAGCGTCCAATGTCACGTATATTAGATTGTGACTTCATAGCCTACACAACCCACATCACACCGCCTGGCCTGATGTTATCTGTCTCCATAGGCCTGTGGGGGAGGTTACCCATATGCCTCTTTAGAGATATGTTACAGCATTTCTTTGTGTTTGCATTAGTGTACAATTGTCCTACTGTGTCTGTGCCACTGAAATGCTATCATGGCTTAGTGGTTCAGTACTGTGACTATAGTGCACAGTATCCTGGGTTCGGGCCCTGTCACTGCTTTTTATTTTCATGCTGGGCAGACCAGACTGCTTAAGGAACAGTAAAGCAAATATGAGCATGTTTACCTGACTTTGCTCAACTTTGCCCGACCTTGCCCAACATTGCTCAGCCTTGCCTGATGTGCTAGTTAGCACAGGCAATTTTGTTTACATATACTAAATATTGGTAAAAGCTGCTTAGCACTGCTTTATATTGTTTAAAACATGGCAATCATGCCTAAGGTGGTGCTGCAGGGCTGCCTGTTTTGGATGCACATACTACACTCCCTATACATGTTTGAAAACAGGTAGTGTCAAATTAGGCATCCCTTTTATTTTATGTGCGAGTCAGAGAGAGGTATCATTTCCAGGGTTCCTACTGAGCCAGAGTATGTGCTATGCGTTGCCTCTTTGCCAAGGCCAAGGCATACTGGGCACGTCTCCTTCTGCCTACTGGGGCAGGCTCAGGTTGTTCCTCCTCTGAGTCACACTGTGCATGTGCAGGCCTTGGCAATGGTGGGGGGGGGGCTGTTTGGCCCTGCCCCATGCTGTTCCTGCTGCAGCTGTTTTCACAGGTTCATATTTTGTAGCATGGCACATACCATGACACTTTGGGTACATGTAGTTGGTGAGTACTGCAAGGCTCCACCAGATGTGTCCAGACACTGGAACCATGACTTGAGCATCCCAAACGCATGCTTGATTACATTTCGTGTTTGTGCGTGTGCCTCATTATGGAGTTCTTGTTCAGGTGTGTGTGCATTTCTAATGGGTGTCATCAGCGACAGCTTCAGTGCGTATCCAGCATCCCTCACTAGGTGACCATCAGGGATGTCCCCATTGGCAAATGTCTGGTTCAGCTGCGTCAGATGCCAGATATGGGAATCGTGGTAGCTTTCAGGGCAGCCAGCACACACATTCAGTATTATGCCCTGGACATCACACATGACCTGGCAGTTGATGGAGTGGAAGCCCTTGTGGTTGATATAGGTCCTACCCCACTCACGAGCTGGTGCTTTGATGTGTATGTGCGTGCAGTCAATTGCACCCACTACCTCAGGGCATTCTGCAATTTGCTGGAAGAGACGCATATTGCTGGCCAATACCTCATGGGAATTGGGGAAATATACATGATCACCGACATGTGCTGACATGGCATTCAAGAACTGGTGCAGTACCCTGGATGCTGATGCCTGTGAAATCCCCATCATATCACCAGTTGGTCTCTGGAAGGTACCTGTTGTTAGTATTCTTAGGCCAACACATACCTTGGTTTCCACTGGGATGGGTTCCCCTCTGTTGGTTCTGTGTGTGAGGCATGGCCTGCACAGCTCAACAAGTTGCTGCAGGAGCTCTCTCTCCACTCTATAGTGCTCCACTATCTCCAGCTCATGTAGCCCCTGGTAGGTTACCCTGGGTCTGTACACTCTTCTCCATCTCCTCACTGTGGGTTGCTCAGCAGCATTCGCAATGGCACTACCCCCAGCATCTTGCACATGTTGCCTTATAATAGTGATGGCAGCCCCTAACATTTTTTTGTCTCAGTTAAGCTTTTTAAGTTTTCACTTCTCTTTGTAGACTGCAGTGTTGCAGTGTTTCTGAGAAAAACATGAGGGAATGTTGTTTGCAGACTTTTAAGTGCTGGGCTGGGCTGTGCTAGTGTACTGCTTGTGTAATTGGCTGATTCTGATTGATTTCACTTGGCAGCTCTGCTAGATCTCCTTGGTTAACTTCCTACTACTTGTTTTCCTTCCTTTTCCCTTTCTGTTTCCACAGGGGGCAGCGCCCCGAAAACAAGCACAAACACGCGCACACGAGCGCACACGCACACACACAAGCTTACACAGGCTTAGGCGGGTGCACATCTGTGCACACAGGCTTACACGGGTGCACACACATGCACACAGGCTTAGACAGATCTACAGGCGCGCACACGCGTGCACACAGTGTAAGCAGCTTTGCAAGAAACTTTAGTGATAGCCACGGCGTACACCTTCAGTTTCTGGGTTTCAGTTTAGACAACTGTAGACACGCCTCTTCCAGTCCTGATAAACTCAGAGTAAACACATGCCACTCTGCTCCAATAAGCTTACAGTCTTTGATACATACCCCCTCATGATGTCACCTATCTTTTACTCTGTTACTCCCCTAATCCTACTCTTACACTCTAGGGACATGGTTCACATAGCAGGGAAAATTGGGATTCACTATCCTTATACTCATTTGCATAGGATTGCCTACTAATGCTTGGTTACTTCTCTCAGAATGAGCTTCCCCCCTTAAGAACCGCTACTCAGTAGCCATGTTGTCTTCAGCCTGCCATTCACCTGCATGGCAGATGAATATTGTGAATAAAATGCCTATTTTTGGCTTTTATTTATTTTTTACTCGTTTTTAGAGCACCGCACATTTGCGCAGCGCTGCGCTATGCTTAAACATCAGAGATCAGGAAAAAAAATATTTTTTATTATTTTGCAACAGATAAAAATGCCAATGACCTTATATTTGGCCATTGGCATGCTTCCTCAACTGGATGCATCCTTTATTTGGAGCTGTCATAGCTCCATTTTGCTATTTGCAGAACGGTACTCAGTTACCAACCGAGTACATTTCTGCAAATAACACTACTCTTACTTGGACAGGTTAGTGTTTCCTGGATCACAAATTTTCCTCATTTGCATAGCTTTCAGCAGCAAATTAGGTAATTTGCATAATCTAACACTGTCCATGCAAGAGTAGTTTTAGGAGCTCTCATGCACGCCCCTGCCAGCTGTTCCTGCATTGCTCGGCAGACATATTGGCTGTCTGGAGTCTTACTCTACTCTTAGACTCCGTGCAAGCCTTCGTGAATCTGGCCCAGTGTTTTTGCAGCATTGAGGGAGGGAGGTCCTATAAGTAGAAAATTAATGTATTGAACTATGAAGTTTTAATATGAGTAAGTTAACAGATTTAGGAGGAAGTATAAGAGGTTGGTGGGCTGTGGAATTTTAATGGAGGGAGTAAGGTTTTAGGGAGACTAGATTTAGCACATGAGCAGTGCCAGAGAGAAATAAGGGACCAGTGTTTTTGGTCTTGGAGAATGCATTGAGGAGCTGTTCCTTAGAGATTGTTGTGGGAGTTATGGTTGAAGGTATTTCTTGACGGGTGACTGTGGAAAGGGGGTAAAATTGGAGTAACAGTTTTTGGCTGGTAGATTTGCTTTACCCTCTGGTTCAGTATAGGTGGCTCCATTTGCAATTATTTTTACACACTGGTGTGTAATGCCTTTGAGATTGAAGACATAGCTGAATATTGCATTGTAATTGTCCTTGGCCAGGAAGGCTATTTTTAACCCAAAACTGGTTTTCCTAGACCTGAATAACCCTATGAGTTGCTTGTTTAAGTTGATGAGGGAGCTTTTATCTTGCTGGGTATTGCACTTCCTAATTTTTGCCATGAATTTCTTCCTTTTTTTATAAAACCTATTGATGCTGGGATTTCATGACATTGGTTTATTCTGCGTTTGTCCTCTGCTTATTTTGAGTGGGTGCAGCTGCCTCTATGTAGTCATTAACATGATTATACAGAGTTTCTGTGAACAAATCTACATAGGCAAAGGTGTTCTTATGGTATGTGGGGGCTTGAAATTTTTTTGCCAGGGTGTCACTTAATAGTAGGATGTTTGCCTTAAAATTATTCCTAAAAGTTCCAAGGTTAGCTAGGGTCCCATGGGTTATTTTTTTATTTCAAATCAGACACTTTTATAATCTCATCTGAAAATTGATAACATTATATTAGGAAGGGTGTGCAACATTCTCCCATGTTAGTGCCCATAGTGGGCATAGAGACTAGCTGGTGCCGGTGTTTGTGTTTATAAAAAATTCCCTCACTTTAGAAAAAATAACTGATCAGAATCAACAATACATATATACCTCTCTCTCTCTCTCTATATATATATATATATATATATATATATATATATATATATATATATATATGTATATATTACTTATATATAATGTGCATCATGTAGCCAATATGAAATGTCACAAGCTATTTCTTTGCATTTACTCATGCTGAAATGATTCATGAATTTTTCTAGGCATATTCTCTATTACTTGTGAAGGAATTTGTACTCTTTCTTTTTAATAAAAAAAAAACTTAAGGCACTGACAGATGTCATTACGGAAAACTAACAAAGATTAACAGATTACGTGGTTTTGCAGTATCTGGTTTTCCTGACCAAATGTTAGGACTTTGAAGTTATCATTTGTACTACAGGTTTTGCATTATTGCAACTTTTTCAGTACAGATTGGCAAATGAGATACAACCTGTAGCATCCCTAAGTCTCTCTCAAACTAATCTTCCTTACCCCTCAGTTTGTTTTGTTTTGCTTGATGCGTCAGTTAGATGCATAACCTTAACAGACTTTGCTAAGTTTTTTTTACATCATAGTAACCCTGCTTTAACCTGCAAATTCTTGCTGATTCTCTGATTGTTTTTTGCTTTCTACCTCCTGTGAACTCTCAGGGTCTGCTCATCCACTCACCCTTACCTCAGGCTCTTTCTGCTGTCCTACTTGCACCCATATCCCACCCACCCAAACTACACCTACATTTAACTCTAACTGACCACTCCCACCAATTATCGCCTCAACAATCATACACCACTACAACCTTAATAAACCCTGTTACCTTCTTAACCAATTCTCATCAGCTCTTCTTCCATCCTGCAGTGCACCTCCATTCCCTTCACCTGTACTCCTCTTGACCTAGCTTTCCTTTACCTCTTTGTTCCTCCAGTCCTGCCTTAATACCTGCTACTTTCTCTATAGCCATTCTTTCTCATATATATATATATATATATATATATATATATATGTATATATATATATATATATGCTACATCTACTTACTTTCTATCACTGTCTCTCTCCCTCCCTCCCTGTGTCTTTATACTGTCATCTCAATCTATTTCTATAATTCCTCATCACTTCTAATTTTTCTTTCGCTCTGCCTCCTTATTTTATATCTTGCTGCTCTATCCAATCTGTCTCATCACCTCTACTTTCTAGGTCTCACAACACCTCACTTCCTCCTTACAATGGCTTCCTCTCCACACATTTCACACCTAAAATTGATATACTTTCACACTATTGCTTTAACTCTTCTCATACTCATCAGTCATCTAACATCTTTTTTTTCAAACACCTTTACTGAATTGGCACTTGTGACATAGGCACATTTACATTCATATAAAAGTAGTCAAACTGTATTAACATAATAAGCAAAATTACCTGCACAGCTTCAACACCTTCTACACCATAGCAGACCCTCTATCACTCCAAACTCTCCACATAAACTATAGCATTGCCTCTAACCTCTAAAACATAACCTATACAAGTTACTTTCCATATAAATGCATCCCACCTCAGTCAAAATCACCATAACTTCATAAACTTAGCAAATTTCTAACCAAGATCAGTAAAGATCTATTATGGTCCACTTCACTTCTAAAACTAAGAGGAGACATGCACCCTAACCCTGGTCCCAGGATTACTCAACAAGCAATTCCTCCTAGCCCCCCTCCCAAACTTTTCTTTGCATGTCTCTCCCAAGGCCTCTAACTTCTTACTATTCAATATGAATGTAAGAAGCATATTGAATAAATTCCATGATCTTCATGCATGCCTATTCCCAGATATCACTTAACTCACTGAAACATGGCTAAAACCTGATATAAAGAGCCACAATATTCTACCTCTAGTCTATAACATATACTGATGTGATAGAAAAAAGCAGATGGGGCAGTGGGATAGTCATAATGTACAAGCAAAACTTACAACTAGAACTTATACAACAAAACACCATGACATCAGTAATGCTGAAAAACTATTTACCAAGCTAAAAATCAATAAAAACATAATTTAATCCCAACCTATATTCCTCTTGGCAATAACATTAACAAATGAGGAAATACTTCACTGGATTTCACTTACCTTCTCACAAGAAACCATCATAATGGGTAACTTCAACACTGACTGTTACTCCTACAACTCTGATAATCCCACAAATGTCATCAATTTTTATGCTTTTATGTTTTTTTCACAAATAATCAAATCCTCAGCAAGAACTGACAAAGCCACCAATATCCAATCTATCTTAGACTGGATACTTACCAATAAACCTCCCTCAGCCTTTCAGTCAGGATACCTCCCTAATACTCTTAGTAATCATCTCCCTACATATTTAGACAGACTTTGCATTAACCCCCCGACAAACTTTTTCCATCCAAATCATAGCAAAAAGAACTTTAACAACAACACTTTTATCACTCTGTTGAAACTCTGCGATTGGTCTCCACTCAAAGCTCCTCCTCTTGATGTTACCGCTCAGTACTTCATTTCCACCTTTCTAGATATTCCATATTTAATAATATATTAATACATAATTTTGCCCCCTCTCACCCCCTAAAGGACCCATCTCTATACTGGAAGAATGCAAAGTTCCTGCAATCACAGCTGCCAGGTAAAAACCACACTCTTCAAAGCCAAGAACACAGCATCCATGGGACCTGACAACATCCCAGGCTGCATTCTACATGAAATACAGAATGAACTGGCACCCAATCTAAGTACCATGTTCAGTCATAGCCTCACGTCAGGCTTTGTGCCCACTGAATGGCGCACAGTGATGGTTATCCCACTCCACAAAGGGGGAGCCACCACATACCCCAGAAACTACCGCCCCATTAGCCTGATGAGCCTGGTCTGCAAGGCCATGGAATGTATCATCATGGACCTTATAAACAAAGACATTGGTAATTTCCAAACTCTGGACCCTACCCAGTTCGGGTTTGCAAAAGGCAGATCACGTCTCCTAAACCTGATAGACTTCTTTGAAGCAGTCACCACAGCTGTAGACGAGGGTAAGGTGGTTTATACAGCCTATCTAGATCTCACCAAGGCTTTCAGCACCATCCCCCACTCTGGAATTATAGATAAACTCAATAAACTAGGTATAAATCACTATATCACAAGATGGGTTACCAACTGGCTCATGGACAGAACCCACACTGTGAAAGTAGCAGACTCCAAATCCAACTTCAGACCAGTGACAAGTGGAGTACCACAGGGTTCAGTCCTGGGTCCTCTCCTGTTTGGTATCTACTTCTCTGAAGTACAGGCTAACACAGAAGGTCTTTGGCTAACAAAGTTTGCAGATGACTGCAAACTAGGAGCCATAATCGAAACTCCTAATGATGTGGACATCCTACAAAAGGGCCTCACTGAGACAGATGCCTGGTATTAAAGCCATGGCTTCAAGCTCAATGCCGAAAAGTGCATTGTCATCCCCTTTGGTAAAAACTCTGTACCCATGAACTACTACATAGGCGATAGTCTACTTAACACCAAAAGTGTGAGAAGAGACCTTGGGACACAGGTGGACAGTAGTCTCTACTTTGATAATCACATCGCCACAGTAGTCAGGACATCCTTCTACATGGCACACCTCATCACAAAAGGTTTCTCATACAGGAAAAAAGAGGTTATTGTTCCCCTCTACTCGTCACTCATTAGACCCATTATAGAGTACAACACCCCTTTTGGTATGTACCTCACAAGATATCTGCAACAACTGGAAAGGCTGCAGAAATACCTCACAAAGATGAGTACTGGCCTCAAACAGATGTCCTACGCAGACCATCTCAAAAAATGCCAGCTTTATTCCGTTGCATATCTCCTACTCAGAGACAATCTCTGCCTAACATACAAAGCTATGTCAAACCCAGAGCTGTTGGACATGCTCCACTTAATGAAATCCCAATCCCTCCAAGCTACATGCTCTAGGGACCTAAACCTGGTCACTACAATAAACAGAACATGATAGAGGGATAGAGTCCTGTCCCAGAGGCTCCCCATACTCTGGAACTAACTACCTATCTATATCAAACAAAGCTCCTCATTAGCACTCTTCAAGAAAAACGTGATAATTGGATGGGAAATAGGAAATTCACCCTGGGGATCACTTCTGTGGCTCTGCTCGACAGTGGCACAGATAAATAATTTTCTTGGATAGCAAAAGCCAGGGTACCTTTTTGGCTAGGCTTATATAGGCTCTAGGGCCAATAGCCTAGTACCTACCTAAGGACCTATGAACCTATACAAGCTAGCACCTTGTAAAACTACAAGAGTGAAATCTAACTATGCTCCTTGGTTAACAAAAGATATAAGACATCTTCTCAAACAAAGAGACAAAGCCTGAGCTACCTGGAGTTCCACCAAAAACCCCAAAAATCTAGACCTATACAAGCAACTTCACAAGAAAGCCAAGCCTCAAGTCAAACAAGAAAAAAAATTACTACTTCATATTACAACAAAAGCATAACAACAAGCACAAGAAATTCTGGACTGCGGTTAATAAACTCCTTCATCCCAAACAGTCATCAACCCTCTCCCCATCCTCTTCAGACAATAGTGATAACATTAATACACAATTCAACAATTTTTTACAAGTTCCATTCATTCACTTTCTAAATCCAACTTTATAACTACTCTATATATCCCAAGTACCTCCAATGAAAGCAGCAATTCCTTTTCTATTAACTCCATTTCAACTCTACTACCTTGGCCACAGACATCCTCCCTAAAGAATTTCTAAAAATTGCAGCCAGTGACATTGCCTATCCTGTCAGTATTCTGATCAATTGCGCTGTCTCAGAACACTACATTCCCTCTACCTGGAAAATTTATTATACCATCTCTCTGTACAAAGTTGATAACTCTACTGAGTTCTCTAATTACAGACCCACTGTCATCTTTCCACCCCTTTTCAAAATATTAGAAAAATGTGTACACAACCAACTTTTAAAGTACCTTCTATCCAGTAACCTTCTGTCTAACACTCAGACCCAACACAGCTTCCACCCTAATCACAGTACTGCAACTGCCCTGCTCAGTTTCACTAACACCATAAACCAATATAGAAATAATGGGAAGCTAGTATCCTCTATCGTTGTAGATCTATCCAAACTTTTGACACTGTTTTCCATCTGAAACGTCTTGATGAATTATCCTCCCTTAACCTGAGCCACTCCTCTCTAATTTGATTCCACAGTTACCTATCTGGCTGGCAGCAAACTGTCAAATGGCAGCATGAGCTCTCTAACTTACTACCTATTAATATGGGAGCTCCAAAAGGCTCAATTCTAGGTCCTCTCCTTTTCTCCAGCTTTACCAATAGACTCCATACATCCACTCCACTAGCCCGTGTCATTAGGTACACAGATGACTCTACTCTAATCTCTTTCCCTAAATGATCTTGTCACTGTTACTGAGCAATCCTTCCTATCTGTTGAAGCATGGTTATCTGACTCACAACTGATTCTGAACCCTTCTAAAACTAAGCTAATGCTATTTCATCCAAACGTTCACAAGTCCCCCCCCCATACCATTCCAAATCTATTCTTCAAACTATACCATAATACAGCTGCAACTCAAACTAAATTAAGAGGCACTCTAATAGACAATAACTTGACTTTTGACATCCATCTATGTTAGTCCATCACGAAGACTCATATGAAACTTGGCTCATTATATAGAATCAAACCTTTCCTGACCAGCAGCTCAAGACAAGCTACAGCTAGAATTCATCTTCTCCCCACCCTACTATATGTTTCTCCTATCTTAACTAACATTAGTAAAACTATCCTCACTAAGGTTGAAACCTGCTATAATAAAATAGCCAAATTTGCCATTAACTCCTCATACAGGTCTCACCACTGCTCTTCTTTACATAAACTAAAATGACTTGAACTATCCTGTTATTTAACTTACAGTCACCCTTACACACAAACCTGCTTATCAATCTGAAGACACTCTTGCCCTTCATATCATGCTTTTACCTTACACTAACACTCGTACTATTTGATCCTCCAACAGATCCTTATTACAAGTCTCCAAATCCAATAACAAAGCTGGGGACTGTCTTCTCTCCAACTACATCTCCAAATTATAGAATTCTATCCCTCCCCAAGCATATTAACTAGTACTAATGCAACACAATTCAAAAAACATCTAAAAGTCTTCCTCAGGAACAATTGTCTCTGCCCATGTACTGGACTGAACTAACCTTTTCATACCACTATTAGCATTCTACTTCCTCTGTATCCAACCCATTTACTTACTCATGTCCTCTTCTCCTCCTCTCCATCCAGATGTTTCCTTTATATTCTTGTGCACTTGCATTATATCTCATCCCTGCCGTATTTCTTTCCTTTTCATCTGTCTACTTAACATTTCTCCCCTACCTTACCTTTCCACATATCTTCATCCTTCTTTCTCCACCTATTGTCTCTTCACCTCTTCCCTCTTCTAACATGTACTCCCTCCTTTCTTGGCTAGTTTCAACTCTTTTACCTCTTCTCTCTGCTTTCTCTTACCATATTCTACTTCTCCTTGTCCATACTGTACATAACTTTCCCTTTTCCCTTTTATCCTTCTATACTTACTTATCCTACCGAAACCTACTTAATATTCATATCAATGTAATTTACTTAAATTTAATTCTTCACTGTGCTTAGCAATGTACCTATGATGTTTATAATTCTCATGATGTTTAAGATATATTTCTTCTCATGATGTAAAGAGTTAAGATGTTCATGATTTTTTTTTCTTCTTTAAACCATGTAAAATTGTCTATGGAGCTTTTCTCCTTGGGCCTCCTCTGAAAATGGGCTTTTCACCCTTTTTGGACTATCCTGGTTAACAAATCTTAAATAAATAAATAATAATTAAATAGTTATGATCTTACAAGATAGTTTTCTTCTCTAATGACAGTAGCATTATCTGAAGTGCGGCACATGCTTTTTGTAGTTATTTTAAATACTCTTTGAAGCTTAACAATTATATTAGAAATATGATCATGAATTTTCTGTGGTCAGATAGTATGCACAGCATCACCTTCTCAGACAGAGTATAGCTTAGTTGAGTATTTGTTGAAGAATATGACACTTGACCCATATGTAACTGGTCTACCTTCCTGAAGTAAAATGACACCAAGCCCTTAATTGGTTGCACCTACCTGAAACATTTAGGTTGCGATGCATCATAAACTTAAATTTAGGTGCTATATGCATAGAGAATTCAATATGTTAAATCAATTCCTTGATTATTTTGGTCAATATAATTCAATATCACTTTCTAGAATCTTTCTAAATGGTATTGTCACATTAGATAAGTCTAAAATAAACATATATAGATAAAGTACCATATCTAGGAACCCCATTAGAAATGTTTTACCATGTGTTTTTGGATTAGTAGTGATTGCCTTCACTTTTTCAAGGTCAGGTTGAAACCTTTTAAAGAAAGCCAACGTGGCTGACTGAAGGTACATAAATTTGACATTTGCCTTTGTTCAGCTTTAAGCCTTTCTGTCTCGACCTAACAGCAGTTCAATTAAATGTTAATTGTGTTCCGTTTTAGTAACATGTTTACTGTTCCATATAGCTTTTCTGCAGTATTAACAACTCTTTCTGGAGGCAATGAGATTCCAAAGGACCACTTACGGAACATATATCTACTTTGATGTGTGTTGAATGTGCACAAATTGCAACTTGAATAATCTAGCCTTACTTGCCAAAAGCATTGATTAGCATCATGCTCGGATTCATTTGGATGTTATTATTACCTCCTTTATTCTCTGAAGAGAATATTTTATTCTTGAATATCTCTACATGCCTTTTCATTTGCCCTTTGTGACTACAGTCATCATGCAATTATCCATTCAGAATGTTCAGTTATTTCCAAGGTATTATCAACAATTGGTAATGCAATCAACTTTGATTTTAAATGTTTCTTTATTGCATTCAGTGCCTTATATTTTGTATCTCTTCTGGAATGCTAACCACAGAAAACTATCTGTTTCTTTTGACTGACCAACATTATAATAATTATTATTATTATTATTATTATTATTATTATTAAAGCCATTGATTTTAGCACATAAATTATGCTTTTCAGCATCTGAAGTATAATCTGACTCATTCTGTGATATACATATTGAATTACTACTTAAACATTCATGAGCAGTAGCTCTGCAAATATTCTGCATGACTATATATCCAGCTCAGTGCCCTCTCAGCATTATCAGTTTTGAATTATCACAGTGCTGTGACTTTTGCTTTTTGTAACTCAACTGGCAGTCTGTAGAGAATGAATTCTTTAAACTATTACAGACTTTTCACAAAAATCACATACAGTAAGGATGCATTCAACCCCAAGCCTTTAAACTGTACCTAGAATAAGTCAAAAGTAAGCATGACTATTTTAACAGTTTGAATTAACATTCAGAGATCTGCATGTAAGTTTAGAAAGGATGTTGTATCCAGCCTTAATGGCTGAATTAAATGCTACAGATTTGCTTTGGATCATCAGATTTTCTGTCCTGTGATTAACTTTGCTACGGCTAGCAATTGGACCTTCATTTGACATCACCACTTCTGTAATTCCAGTTGCCAGTACCACTATTTAATGTATTCCCAGAATTCACGGCATGCATTTGTGTATTGCCAATAATCACTATTTCTTCTTTGTTCTACCTATTTGCTTCTACAGGACTTGCATTTACTATATCTCTCTATTTTATGTTTTACGACATTTTGTGAAATGACCACAAATTATACAAGACTTTCAGACTGCATTAATCCCTAACAACTAATTATTTTCCATAGAGCTATCCCAAACAAATGACTGCTTCATTTTGTTGTTTGTTAGAAAAACCTTGTATGTAAAATCTTCTGTCTCCAAAAATGGTTCATCAATTTTTTTCATGGATTTTTCAAGGAGTGTTGTTGGCCTAATTTTCTATAGTACAAGTGCAGATTAGAGATATGATCAACTATATCATACATTTACTGCAAGACACCAGACTATGGCCAGGAAGGGTTCTGAACCAATATGTGCCTGGTGTTCTCTTATAAATGGCTGTTTCTCAGCTCCCCTTAAAGATTTCATTATTAAACTGTAAGGTAAGAAAGACATGCTGCTCAGCTAGAAAAAAGTGTATTGTCATGATCTGCAACAAGTGTAATTAACAAACACAAACCATTGGACTTGGATATAACCATCTTACCATATACAATACCGCATTCTAAATGTTTTATTAAAAGAGTGTTGTTTTTGCATATTATTTTCTCAGTAAGTATGTCCCCCAGAATATTTATTCAGAGTAGAATAACCCTATTATGACTTCATGAAAAAATTAACCCACAATGCCTTACAACCTAAATTACCATATAGACTAAAATATTTATATGTTAAATGCAAGAAAAGTATTTTTTTTAATTTCTTAGAATGCCATGTTGTTAAATTCCTTTTGCAAATGGAACACCTCACATAGAAAACTAGCACAGGATCATGTAGTAAGACAACAGGATTATGCAGCAGGATAACAGCAGGATCATGCAGCAGGACAACAGCAGGATCATGCAGCAGGACAACAGGATCATGCAGGACAACTAAAATGTAAATAGGAAGAATCGCTTCTAAAGAGTTAAGTCGTTTCTGATCTCAGATAGTGTTTTACAGCTGTATATAAATCTCATTGCTTAGTAGTTACCATCAGTTTTGTGGGGGTGGTTATAGTGAAACAACAAAAAAACAGCACATTGTAATCTTTTATCACAAAGTCTTTTCTGACCCCCTAAGGATTTCAAGGCAGCTCTATGCTGAATTTAATGCCACTGCTTTGGTTGCTCGAGGCTGTGGCATGTTAGCTAAAGGTTCATAGGCAAGTACTAAGCTATCTGTCCTTGTGAGCCATTTTAAGTCCAAACAGTTTCTCTTGCAAAGGTGAAAATCAAAAACTGTTCCCTGTGTCTGTGAGATAAATGTCTTAATAATCATGCCAACCCGTCAACCCCATATTACCAGACCCACAATGATGTTCTAAATGAAAATAAACTCTGGTAATATGAATAGCATGTTTAATTCTGAGGTAATAACAAGTCAGTAAAAAGTCTTAGATAATTAAAATTATTATACATAATGTCCATTGGTTCATACATACCCCCTAATGAAAACCAAGTATAATGCAATACATCAGATTATAGTATCAAAAGCATTATGAACTAGACAATTTGGTGCCTTTGTATCAAAAAGCTATGTCTCAATTTCATCTTGAGATTTCATTATGAAACATTCAATTATAAACAAAGCAATAATAATTTAGAATACTTTTTCAAAGTGCTACATTTTTGAATAAAAAAAATGTGTATACCAGTACCCAATTTTTTGTTTACTATTATTGATTTTGGTACTTTTCCATTAATTGGACAGCAGGTGTCACCAAACATAAATGTTGCCGTGAAATGTACATGGAAAATTCCTGCAAATTTTATCATAATTGCATGTTCACATTTTCAACACATTCCTATTTCTCAAAGGCCTTTGTCCCCATTTTCAGGTCACAATTTCACCAGATATTCCTATACATGTTCATGTTTTCACTACATGTTCCTAGTTTTCAAAGGCCTTTGTCCCCATTTTCAGTTGCCATTTTCAGCACATGTTCCTATTTTTCAAAGGGGTTTGTCCCCATTTTCAGTGTCTGCAGGGTGAGAGATATATGAAAACACACACGGCTGAAGTCCAAGCACCTCTGGAACAATGTTCAAATGTTGAAATAAAAGGAATCACAAGTTGAAAAATATAAAAACACCAAGGGCCAGATTCACGATGGCTTGCACAGAGTCTAAGAGTAGAGTAAGACTCCATGCAGCCATCATGTCAGACGAGCGATCCAGGAACAGCCTACAGGGGCGTGCAAGAGAGCTCCTAAAATGGCTCTTACACAGATAGGGCTGGGATATGCAAATTACCTCAATTGCAGGTGAAAGGCATGCAAACGAGGTAGATTTGCGATTCAGGAAACCCAAACCTGTCCGAGTAAGAGCAGTGTTATTTGCAGAAATGTACTCAGTTGACAACTGAGTACCGTTCTGCAAATAGCAAAACGGAGCCATGGCAGCTCCAAATAAAGGTTGCATTCAGTGCAGAAAGCATGCCAATGGCCAAATATACGGCCATTGGCAATGTTTCCCGATGCAATATGAAAAAAAAAATAATTTGTTTTTTTTTCTCTGATTTCCCATGTTTAAGCATAGCGCAGCGCAAATGGGCTGCACTCTAAAAACCAGAAAACTAAAAATTAAAACCCACAAATGTGGATCTTATTTAAATTGTTAATGTACAATGCAAGGAAATGGCAGGCTGAAGACAACATGGCCACCGAGTAGAGGTTTCTAAGGGGGGAAGCTCAGTCTAAGAGATGTAACCAAGCATTAGTAGGCAATCCTATGCAAAGGAGGGTTAGGATAGTGAATCACAAGTTTACATAGCAAATGAGCACAGTCAGTGGAGTGTAGGAGTAGGATAAGGGGAGTAACAGAGTATAAGATAGGTGACATCACGAGTGGGGTATGTATGAAAGAAGTGAAGCTCATTGGAGCAGAGTGGCATGTGTCAGCTGTCATTTACACATCATGGAAAGAGGTGTGTCAAAAGGTAGGCTAGGTAAAGGCAAGAAATGGAAGGTGTATGCCGTGGATAACACCAAAGTTTCTTGCTGAGTGGGTATGCGTGCTTGTGCGTGCCTGTAAACCTGAGTAAGACAGAGTGCGCGCGTGTAAGCGTGAGTTCACGCGTTTAAGCTGGAGTAAGCATGTATAAGGCTGTTTAAAGAGTTGTAAGTGCATTTGTGCTGTGTAAGCATATGTGTGCGATGTGAGCTGCTGTGAGCGTGTTTGCGCTTGTGTGTGCAGCGCTGCCCCCCCCCCCGAGGAAACAGAAAGGAAAAAGGAAGCACAACAAATAGTAGGAAGCTACCAGGGAGTACTAGCAGAGCTAGCAGGTGAAAACAATCAGAATCAGGCAATTACACAGGCAGTACACTAGCCCAGCCCAGCCTAGCACTTAAAACTCGGCAAACGACAGTCCATTATGTTTCTCACAACAGACACTGCAGTAAGCTAATAGAAGTGAAAACTGAAAAAGTTTTACTGAGACAAAGAAATGTTAGGGGCTGCCATTGCTGTCATAAGGCGACATATGCAACATGCTGGGGGTGGTGACAATGGAAATGCTGCTGGACAACCCACAGTGAGGAGACAGAGAAGAGTGTACAGGCCCAGGGTAACCTACCAGTGGCTACATGAGCTGGAGATAGTGGAGCGCTATAGAGTGGACAGAGACCTCCTGCAGCAAATTGTTGAGCTGTGCAAGCCACACCTCACACACAGAACCAACAGAGGGGAACCCATCCCAGTGGAAACCAAGGTATGTGTTGGCCTAAGAATATTAGCAACAGGTACCTTCCAGAGGCCAACTGGTGATATGATGGGGATATCACAGGCATCAGCATCCAAGGTACTGTACCAGTTCCTGGATGCCATGTCAGCACATGTCGGTGATCATGTATATTTCCCCAATTCCCATGAGGTATTGGCCAGCAATATGCGTCTCTTCCAGCACATAGCGGAATACCCTGAGGTAGTGGGTGCAATAGACTGCATGCACATATGCATCAAAGCACTAGCCGGTGAGTGGAGTAGGGTCTACTTCAACCGCAAGGGCTTCACCTCCATCAACTGCCAGGTCATGTGTGATGCCCAGGGCATAATACTGAATGTGTGTGCTGGCTGCCCTGGAAGCTACCATGATTCCCATATCTGGCATCTGACGCAGCTGTACCAGACATTTGCCAATGGGGACATCCCACATGGTCACCTAGTGGGGGATGCTGGCTATGCACTGGAGCTGTGGCTGATGACACCCATCAGAAATGCACACACACCTGAACAGAAATGCCATAATGAGGCACACGCACAAACACGTAATGTAATCGAGTGTGTGTTTGGGCTGCTCAAGTCACGGTTCTGGTGCCTGGAAACATCTGGTGGAGCCTTGCAGTACTCACCAACTACATGTACCCAAATTGTCATGGTATGTGCTATGCTACATAATATGATCCTGCGAAAACAGCTGCAGCAGGACCAGCATAGGCCTGGACCAAACAGCCCCCCACCATTGCCAAGGCCATCACAGGCAGAGTGTGACTCGGAGGAGGAACAACCTGAGCCTGCCCCAGTAGGCAGAAGGAGGCATGCCCAGTATGCTTTGGCCTTGGCAAAGAGGCAATGCATAGCACATACACTGGCTCAGTAGGAACTCTGGAAATGATACCTCTCTGACTTGCACATATAGTAAAAGGGATGCCTAAGTTGACACTACCTGCTTTCAAACATGTACAGGGAGTGTAGTATGTGCATCCAACATAGGCAGCCCTGCAGCACCACCTGAGTCATGATTGCCATGTGTTAAGCAATATAAAGCAGTGCTAAACAGCATTTACCACCATGTAGTATATGCAAACAAAATCGCACACACCAACTAGCACAACTGTGGTCAATGTTGAGTAATATTGGGCAAAGTCCATCAATGTTGGTGAATATTGAGCAATGTCAGACAAGCCTGGTCTAAGCAGGGCATAGCTGAACAAAAGCCAACATGCTCATATTTGCTTAACTGGCCCTTAAGCAGTCTGGTCTGCTCAGTATGAAAATATAAAGCAGTGATGGGTCTCGAACCCAGGATACTGTGCACTACAGTTAAAATACTGAACCACTAAACCATGACAGTATTGCAGTGGTCAGCCTGTATTAAGGAATGTTGATAAGTCTATGCAAAGTATCTCATGGAAACCCTGCATGCACAGCATAATCCCTGTCGAGTTATGACACAAAGGTGAGTCCTGCAGTAAGAACAGAACCTGACTTCCAACACACACAGTGTAAATGTTAATATTGGTCATGTTCACACACATCAACAAATGTAGTGGACCTCAGATAGCAACATACTGAAAGGTCACACTGGGCATGCTCACACACTTGAATAAATGAGACAAATGTCAGGCAACAAAGTATGGAAAGCCTGAACTGGGCATGCTCACACACTTAGGCCATGTCTGAGTACAGCAGTGGGCCACACATATCTGGCAGTTGCATGTGTTAACCCAGGAACCTCTCACTATCCAGCAATCCACCCTGTGCACACAGTTATATGACAACAGACACATATATAATATAGTGGAACCCTGTCATAATCAAATATGTTCTGCAGATACCTAAGTTGTTCATAGAAACTGGTAAAGCAAAGACGATAAAGACCTGCAAACAGTATCAGCAATAAACATTGTGCATCCCGAACATTAGCATAGGTTCAGAGGTCGATACTAGGCTATCTGCCCTAGGGTATGTACAAGCCTAGCCAGAGTGTGTTTGGCATTCGCAACCCTATCAGATTACTACACTGTGCGTGTGAATAGTAGGTCACACAAGATAGCCCATGTACGTTTAGGCTAGTGTGCCTCTGTCTAGCAGGGACACAGAAGATATCCCAGGGGTAAACATACGATCCCCCATACAGTCATCAAGATGTCTCCTATAGGTGGTCAGTGGGTGGCTCTGCCTATGTGAAACTGGGATTACAATCCGGAGTGAGTGGAGCCTCTGGGATAAGAATCTGTCCCTCTAGCATGTCCTATTAACATCTGTGCTGAGGTATATGTCCCTGGAGTGTGTAGCTCCAAGGGAGATGGATATCCTGAGGTGGAGCATGTCCAATAATTCTGGGTTGGGTATATCTGTAAACAACAGGCACACATCATATCCGAGTAGATGGTAAGCAACTGAGTAGAGCTGGAGTTATTGCATGAGGACTGTGCAGGGCATCCATGTGAGTCCCTAGATCTGCTTGGTGAGGAACTTCTGTGGCCAGTACAGTTGCTGCAGGTGTTGGGTAAGGTACACCCCAAATGTGGCATTGTAACCAAGCATGGTTGTGATGAGTATAGGGGCACAATGACCTCACTCGATCTAGATGTGAAACCATATGGGATAAGGTGGCCTGTATAGAAGGTCTGTCCAACCACTTTGGCAACGTGATTGTCAAAGGTGACAGTACGAACAAGTCATGTCCCCAAACCCCTAACAACTCCTACCGTATGTAATGGAGTACTACCTGTGTGGTAATGTTTGGGCATGTTGTTATTCCCAAAGGGGATGACTATGCAACTAATGGCATTTAGCTGTAGGCCATGGCTCAGTCACCAGTCATCCATCTCTGTGAGACCCTGTTTGAGTATGCATGTGGCAGCTAGAGAGTTGATTATGGCACCCAGTTTGCAGTCAAGTGCGAACATGGTCAGCCATATTCCTCCTGTGGTAGCCTGTACGTCAGATAAATATATACTGAACAAGAGAGGTCCCAGGACCAAGCCGTGTGGGATGCCACGTGTAACTGGTGTATAGTCAGACATGGCACCTGCAATTCTGACTATATGGGTGCTATCCCTGATCCAGGTAGCAATCCATCGTGTGAGATATGTGTCCATATTGACGCTGGTGAGCCTATGCATAATGGCCCAGTGGGTTATTGTGTTGAAGGGTTTTGCAAGGTTCAGGCAGGCTGTGTGGACAACCGTCCCTATGTCAATGGACCTGTTAACCGTTTAAAGAATACAAACAGGTTCAAGAGGCAAGATCTGCCCACAACAACACTGAAATGTGTAGGACACAGTGTCTGTAGGTTCCTGATGTCTATGTGTATGAGTCCCATGACAATACGCTCCATAGCTTTGCAGAACAGGCTAGTAAGGCTTATAGGGCAATATTGTCTGTGGTCCGTTGTGGCACCAACTCTGTGGAGTGGGACCACTGTCGCTCTACGCCATTCCTTGGGTACATATCCTGTAGTAATTCTAATATTGAACAGTGATGTAATGTGAGGGTTACGTCTGTCATGAAGCTCATGTAAGATGCAGGCTGGGACACCGTCTGGTCCCATTGATGCTGTGATGTACACTTTGGGGAGGGCAGCACTCACCTGTTACTGTGTGATGTCAGGGAGGTTACACTCTGTTGGGATGGATAGTTGCTCCTTAGGGGGGGTGGGGGAGAGACATCTGCACTGAACCTGTTTGCCAGGACTTTGGCAATGCCAGTGGGTTCAGGATAAGTTTAGTCAGTATGCAGTAACTCACAGCATATCAGTGAGTGTTCACCCAGGTTCCTGACATAACTGAAGAAGGCCGTGTGATAGTCCTACGTGTCTGGTGCAATTGTCCGGTAGAAGCAGCCCTTAGAAAAGTTCATGAGTGATCATAGCTGTCTGCTAGTACAGATCACAGATGCCTTCCCCATCTGGGATTGTGCTCTATCATGTAGTAGCTTCCTCCTGACGTTGTACAGCTTATTAATGGCTGGGGTCTACCAGACAGGTCCTCTGCCATTGGAGGAGTGAGTCCTGTTGTTATTTGGGATAGCACAATCCATGCAGTCCACTAGGTGTCCATAGAATGCGTATGCAAAGGATTCAGCAGTCTGAGCCGTATTTGCCACTGTCTCAGGGTCTCTGAAGGATACCACCTTGCTTTGGTGAAGTGAGATGTTGGATCATGAGAAGTTCACCAAGATTACCCAGGATCTAGTTCAATATATGCCTGACCTATATCTGACATACTAACTGTCCAGGATGCAGATGTTACTGCTACATATTTCTTGATTGCATTTATATTTCTTTATCTACATATCTAGGATGTTTTCACATGACATTTTCACTTCGATTTGTACAGAACCCCGCATTTCTTGACACACACTCACATTTCTGGGGAAAAAATAACATGCTACACGTGTGCCAGGTTTACTTATTCATGCCAGCCAGTAACTTCCTGTTGTGGACTGTATATATGTTTCACAGCTACTAGTACTTCCATCACCCACTTTATATGGGACTGCACAACTCTGGGTTGCCAGCACATTTTCATACAGTACTGTTTGTATACTGCAAGGGTACAACAACATTTCAGACTCTTTGACACTGACACAGACACACTCTGGGTTTTAGACCTTTATTAATGACATTACACACTTTTCCACAGGCTCACTCCTTTATTTGTTTTAACGGCGTATATGGCAGACATGTTCAAGACATATTATACCTTTATTAATAGGTTAGAACAATCTTTTTTCAGGCTCACTCACTTATTTCATATGACAGTGCCTGCAGAGATATTATTCCAGACATATGTTACCTTTCTTAATAGGTTTCTACACTCTTTTTCTGCCTCTCTGACGTTTTTATCTGACAGTACATGCAGAGGACTTATTCAGGCAATTTTATGGCTGTATTATTGGACTACAACACTTTCTTTCATGCTCTCTCCCATATTTTATATAACAATACATGCAGAATAATCACTAACCTGCCTGGTGGCGCAGCCTTAGCAGCCTATCAGCATAGACTTGCTGATTCATAGCACGGCCACCTGCAGCTGTAAAGTAAATGAAGAGATATTGAGACATACCTATCCATTATACATACTCCATTATCAATTCTTACATACTGCATTCCATGGCTACATACTCAGTTGTGGGGCATCCCGCATCCCACGGGCCTCCTGTATCCATTCGTTCAGGCGGTCCTGCTTTTGTCTCTTCAGGTCTGCATGGTGGTGACGGACCTGCTCACCAGTCTGAGGAATGCCTGTGGCACTGGTGAGGTCACGAGCTAACCGGTTCCAAGCCTCTGCCTTGTACTCCGTCCGTTGGAACTGGCCCTGCAGGAGTCTTGACTCGTGACAGTGGACAAGAAGCCAAACCATGTATTTGGACTCCTTGATGCCCCAACATTGCGCTCGGAAGCGTGTTCCCTCTCCGACACCAGACATTCTAACCGCAGATGTGAGCTACAATCAGTTATGGCATGTATTCCCGCCTGTGGGGCTTAAATGTGCCGCATTTCCCACACGTTTTTGTGATTGGCCGTTTTGTAAAATTCTTGGCTGACTGCATACCTGTTTAGTAATGGTTAAACTACCATTCGTAAGTATATGAATGTTAATAGTGGCAGTTTCCCCTATGGTGTCATGGCTTAGTGGTTCTGTACTTTTCCTCTGATGCACAGAGTCCTGGGTTCGAACCTTGTCATTCATTTTATTTTCATACTATCCAGACAGGCTAGGGGGTGTGGCTGCATTTAAGCAACTTTGCTCTATGTTGCTCCTCGGTGCCCTACGGTGCCCTGGTTGTCATGGCTCGCATGTCCGCGCAAACACATTGCGCTGGGTAAAGTGTCATTGACCTATGGGCAACTCTATTGCACTAGGTAAAGCGCTATTAAACCACGGGCAACTCTATTGCGCTGGGTGAAGCGCTGCTTAACTGCAGGCAATTTTATATCAGGATCCTTTAAAATATTTATTTTGTTCACTGATACATTTGCCATTTCACTGCTTTTTATTAATGTTTATACATATTTGTCAGGTATTATTTCATATACTGATTTAAAAAATAAATACGAAGGTGAGTGGTGGGGCTCGAACCATGAATGCCTCTTCTTTGTGCAAATGCTCTACCATTATGCTATTGCTATTTGGCATGATCTGCATTAACATTCTTTCTTATGCTCTTCCATGTCAGCATTGCTAACTCTACCTAAATAATGGGCACACCCGCGCACACAAGCGCAAATACGGGCAGCTATTTTTGGATTTAAAATATATTTAATGTTTTGTGTTTTAGAACTGTGATAGGGGTTTACAATATCAGGGAGTGTGGTGTTGGGTGCAGGGACATTTGAGCGGACTCGCTCTTGTGTGTGTGCTTTGTTTAGTTTTAAAACACTTGCAGGGGCATGGACATTTAGACTGCTTTGCAGTCGGACATGTCCTCTGTTTTCTTACATGGTCCGTGTAAGACTTATGGTTGAGTCAGCGTGCCCTCATGCATATTCATGGCATGCTGACATCATACCATTCAACTGCAGCCTCCAAGTAAGACTTATTAAGTCTTACACGGAGGATTAGTGAATCCGCGGGCAAGTATTTATTAATTCCAGTAACAAAGAAATGGTTAGCGCTTTCATTTGAACAAGTTTCAAACTTCATCAGACAAACTATTCTACATGCATTCACCTTAAATACCCTAACATTTACTTCTATTGGATAAAAACAGTGTCAGTCATCATGATGTACAGCTGAACATAAAACTGTTGCCTCATATAAACCAAAAACTGTCAACATTACATTAAAAACAATTTAATACAACTAATATTCAAAAAGAGTATATGTGTATGTATATTTAAATATGTGTAAGAATGTATAAATTAATGTCTAAAACTGTATGTTTTTGCCAGTTGTCAACCTTATTTTTGTTGATTTAAAACCTTTTTTCTTTCAAGTGCTTTTAGTTTTAATATGGCCAAGATAGAAGTGCGATCATTGATGCCAGGCCAACTGTCTGCTTGAAAGCGGATTTGCCATTTTAGCTCATTTATTTCTAACTGTAAATCCCAAGTCTTCTTGGCAACAACATACAGTTTTAGACATTAATTTATACATTCTTACACATATTTAAATATACATACACATATACTCTTTTTGAATATTAGTTGTATTAAATTGTTTTTAATGTAGTGTTGACAGTTTTTGGTTTATATGAGGCAACAGTTTTATGTTCAGCTGCACATCATGATGACTGACACTGTTTTTATCCAATAGAAGTAAATGTTAGGGTATTTAAGGTGAATGCATGTAGAATAGTTTGTCTGATGAAGTTTGAAACTTGTTCAAACGAAAGCGCTAACCGTTTCTTTGTTACTGGAATCATTAAATACTTGGTGTTTTTATATTTTTCAACTTGTGATTCCTTTTATTTTAACATTTGAACATTGTTCCAGAGGTGCTTGGACTTCAGCCTTGTGTGTTTTCATATTAGGGTGAGAAATATGCTTCGCAGCAGTAAAAATCTTAACCCGCTGACCGTTAGAAATCAGCACATGGTCGGAAAGAGGAGCAGTTCCTTATTTTTCCACAATATAACGTTTGTGATTTTCACCATATTTTTGAAGTAACAGGGAAACTTTGTAAAACTGTCTGTATAAGTGACACTGCCTTGGGAGGAAATCACTAACACAACGAGAATAAAGCCAAAATTAAAACCAGAACACAACAACAAAATAAGCAGCAGTGACTTGCAAGGAAAAATCAGTAGTACTCTGACAACAAAGCCAAAATGAAAACCACAACACAACAATAAAATAAGCAGTAGTGATGTGTGAAAAGTAATAATATTGTGAGAAAGAAGACCGCATTAAAACCAGAGAAAAATAAGCAGCACTGATTTCAGATGAAGCGCACATTTTGCCTGCTGCCCCATTAATGGAAAAGTCTGTAATTTTGACCCTATTTAGGAAGTAACAGGGAATCTTTATAAAACTGTCTGTATAAGTGGCACAGTCTTGGGAGGAAATCAGTAACACTCCAAAAACAAAGCCGAAATTAAAACCAGAATACAACAGGCAGTGACTTGCAAAGAAAAATCAGTAGTACTCTGAGAACAAAGCCAAAATGAAAACAAGAAGACAACAATAAAATAAGCAGTATTGACATGTGCGAAAATCAATAATACTCTGAGAGCGAAGACCACATTAAAACCAGAAAAAAATAAGCAGCAGTAATTTCAGATGAAGCACACATTTTGCCTGCTGCCCCTTTAATGGAAAAGTACCTTAATTTTATTTTATTTTTAGTTCATACAAAAGACTGCTGCAAAAACTCCATTTTGAAAACAAAGTTTGCTCAATTCTGCACTTGCTGTTATTCACAGTCTGAAAAAACTTTTGTTCATATGAGCATGTGTGTGTGTGTGTGTGTGTGTGTGTGTGTGTGTGTGTGTGTGTGTGTGTGTGTGTGTGTGTATACATTCTGCTAAAAATATATAGGAGTTTTATTTTATTTCTGACTTACTGAAAGCTTAGTGCATATAGATACAGAATACTTATTTCATCCAACTGTTTGCAGAGAAGACAAACAGTGCTACAGTAAAATTGTGTAAAATGTCAGACTGTGACAAAAAAACCCTTCTAAATGTTGAATTTATTAGCTTTGTATAAGAGGCCACATGTCAGTTCCCCTAAAGCAGTTCACAAAAAAAAAAAAAAACTCAGGGAATTATAACATGATCACTAGCTCACTCTTACACATCACATCTGACTTCTAGCATGACCCCAGGGACAGCCTACCTGAGGAGTTTTCAGGTCAAAGAAGAAAACAGAAGCATGCTGTCAGGTCCTTCTAAATCACATATGCACATACTACTCACATCTATAGGCAATTTAGAGTCCTTAATCTACCTTAAACCATGCTTTTGGAATATGGGACAAAACTGGAACACCCATAGATAGATAGCTAGATAGACAGATAGATAGATAGATAGATAGATAGATAGATAGATAGATAGATAGATATAAAGATAGACATACAAATCTATAGACACAGACACACGCGCACACACACACACACACACACACACACACACACACGTGTGTATGTGTGCATGTGTTTGAGTGAGTTTGTGCATATATGTGCATGTGTTTGAGTGTGTTTGTGCATATATATATATATATATATATATATATATATATATATATATGTGTGTGTGTGTGTGTGTGTGTGTGTGTGTATATATATATATATATATATATATATATATATGTGTGTGTGTGTGTGTGTATATATATATATATATATATATATATATATATATATATATATATGTGTGTGTGTGTGTGTGTGTGTATGTGTGTGTGTGTGTGTGTGTGTGTGTGTGTGTGTGTGTGTGTGTGTGTGTGTGTGTGTGTGTGTGTGTGTGTGTTTTCACTGGCATGTTTAATCATGTCAGCTTGTAGATGTCACATTCTTTCTTTGGTTTTATGTTAAGTAGCTTTACTCAGATTTCAGAACTTAGACTTTGAAAATAGTAAAGAGCATACAGGAGTACACGGAAATATCCTGTAAAGATGAATATACTCTTACACGATACACAGGAACTCCACTTTTCTGATGATTATACTCTTGTGTGAAGCAATGCTTTAAAGATTAATTTATTAGTAGGCACTGGTGTGGATCCAAGCAACACAACACATTCCTATGATATCACTGTTTCACTCCCCATAGCTTCTAGTAAATTTGAAGGCATGGCAGGTGTTAAAATCAGATTTATAGAGTTTGTTCTCACTATAATGAAACTGACTGTATAATTACACAGAAATGGGTGCAATAAAAAGTTTAAAGGGCCATGAGTTAAGGAATCTTTCTGTTTAGACCCCTATATTGAGTACAGCCATCTTACCAAAGAACGGAGGAACGCAGGAACAATACTAGGCAAGCAGTCATGAAGACCATAAGATACGCGCTATACAAGTTAAGTGGGCACAATTAAATGTCCGTGCCTCTTTTTTCAATCAGTTAATAGTGCTCATGTCCCAAACTGAGCAGAGTTGTACATAACAAACCTAGTGTACATTTCCATCTACGCATCCAATCATCCAGACCACCCTTAAATGCAGTCAAAGTAGTAGTTTGTTTGACCTTTATTTGTAACTTCTTCCATAGTCTGAGAATATGCTCAATTAAGAATGCATCTCTTTAGTAAGCCTTGCTCAATTTTTGGAGTAGATTTGGATCCCTGGTACAAGTGTTTGTAGAACCACAAGTTTTGTAGAGAAAAAGGTCTGTCATTGTTTGAAAAGCAAGACACAGGTCACCTAAGAGCAGCCTATAGGCTATTGAGTATTAGAAGAATTGTTCTAATCTGGCTTGATAGCTGAAGGATTTAAGGCCTTTCATTTTCTTACTAAGATATGTTTGGACCATTCTATTTCAGCAATATGCTTTGATTTATACGTACCATGGTGGAATTGTATTCAGTGATTGGTTTTATAAGGGAAGGCTAGATAACTTCTTTGGATCTTCTCTTGAAAATTAACTGGATGAGATGAAAGATTTCCAGATGTTGGTGGAAATGGTGATTGGCTAATTGATAAAAAAATCATCTACGTACGTACCTACATCACTTGCCTTCCTCAAAAGGAGTACCATTTATAACATATGAAGTGGGAATAGCTGATTTTTGCCTAACTCTACTATGCTGCACTTTTTTGCCCTTACCTTGAGATTGTTTTCAATGCACCAGGTATGTGCATATTCCAGCCATGGGCTGGTGAATAATAGTGCCCAACTTGCAGCCATCTGTCAGCTTAGTCAACCTTGAGATGATCTGAATATGAAGTTACTATGCTGGAATGTCTAGGTGATGGGCTCTGCCTAAGGAAGTCATTATAGGGGCAGAAAACACTTTTGCTAGCATGTAAAACTTTGCTAAGAGAGGTGCAAGCCATTCCTGGTAAAGCAGGAATAATTGCTGACCATCACTACATAGGTTGATGCATGCTACATCCTCCAAGAGTGACAGCAATTACTCAGCCAAGTTGTTAAATTCAATTATTTCATCTTTGAATTCTGACATGATTATTGTTTACAGCAGGATCCTACTGAAGACCAGTGTCTCCCTGGCCTCAGGAACCTACAAAGCAATCTCAGGTCATGTACTTCTGCATGTCCTTTTGACAAAGCATCTAAGATAATTTATCCCCACAGGAGCTATCACCAGGATATACTTGTATTTATCAGTTTGAAGGAACCTAAAGGTTTTCATTACAGTGCAGATCCTGGCTCCAGAATGATATCTTAGTGTTGGTTGTTCTTGTCCTGCCTGATAAGGATGGAGTTAGTATGTATAACAACAGTCACCCATTATCAAAGCATTGCCATGGGTGGATGTGTACTTTATAGGTTTAGAGGCTCATAGGTGTATATTAGACTAATGACCACTGGGATTTTTATAAGCCTAGCCATTTATCCCAAATATATCCTTTAAGTGTTTTGAACCTTAGAGGTTATTTAAGGGGTATATGTAAGCTAAGGTATGATTTAAAGACTGTATCTGTCCAGTAGACACACAGGTGCAAGACCTGGGGTGAATTTCCTATTTCCCTTCCACTGGCCCAGTTTATACCTGCATATGGTTAAGAACTCTTCTTCACATGGATGGAAAACCTGTTCCAGAGAATTTTCTTAGATATATTCCTGTCCCTCAGCATGTCCTATTTATATTGCAAGCAAGTTTCACATCCCTAGATTGAGTTGTTCTGATGCTACTAGTTTTGCAAATGTGCAGACGGTCTGACAGAGTTGGATCCATGGATATCATGTACAACAGGCACAGTTTGCCTTTCAACATTCTGTAGGAAACTGACTATAGAGACAGGGCTTTGAGGCAATCTGCGTATATGTTGTTTAAACCCTGTGTTCATTCTATGAAGAATCTCTGTGTATGCTGCAGTTGCTGCAAGCACTGGGTCTGGTAAATATTGAAGGGGTCATTGTACTCAATGATGGCTCTGATGGGAGCTGAATACAGAGGAATGATGACCTCCTTGGACCTAGATGCCATGCCTTTGCTTACAAGTTGAGTGACATAGGATTATTTCCTCATTACCTCAGACACATGCTGGTCAAAAACTAGGTTACTATCCACATATTCCCCCAAATTCCTACTACTCGGTCCACTCTTAGGATTGTGTTGTCAATGAGGTAGTTTCCTGGGGTGGATAACTTCCCAAGGGATATTATTATGCATTTCCTGGCACTGAGGTTTATGCCATGTCTTTGGCACCATTCATTTGTCAGCATTAATCCTTTCTGTACGATGTTATTATCCTAGAGGGAGTCTATGACTTCACCTAGTTTTCAGTCAGCCAGAGGCCTTTAACATTGGCTTTGACTTCTGAAAAGTAAATGATAAAAAGGAGTGGGCTCAACATAGCATGCTGAGGGACGCTGATAGTGGCTAGCCTCTTTGCAAAAGTAGTCCCCCCTACCTGCTTCATGGGTTTTATCCGAGAGGCAGCATGTCTGTCCAGAGTATAACATAGGGGTTAATGCCTAATTCTGTGAGTTTGTTTACAATACCTGAGAATTGTATTGTATCAAATGCCTTTGCTAGTTCAAGATAAGCAGTGTGCACTGTTTTGTGTGCAATATTTTGTCCTCATCCATTACCATAGTGACTTTTTTAAAGAAGTTCACAAGATTTAATAGGCATTATCTGATTTTGACAAAGGCAAACTGGATTGGAGCCAATGTCTGAAGGCTTCCCTATGTCACTATTAGTCATATTCATGCAAATTATTGTAATGGCTTTGCATATGAGACTAGTCAGACTTATGGTTCTAGTTTCCAGGGTAGATTGATGGACTGCTCAGAATAATGACTGTTGTAGTCCTGTATTCACATGGCACAAAGGCCGTCTAGACCCTATGGTTAAATACTGACTCCAGAGGTTATTTAGGAGACATCCTGTGAAATTATTGGGGCACATCAATGTAGTGTTCTTAGCCATACAGAATGCATTATGGACTTCCTGTATAATGACAGCTGGGGGCTGGTAATATGTTTTTTGGTATTACTTAGGGGATGGCCAAGGAGAGAGAGTGAGGATAAAGTGCAGGTAAATTTTTTGGAAATCAGATTTGCTGTATCTTCCAGTTCCAAGTAACTGGCTCCATTAACAATCTTCTGTGCACTGTTGTGTACTGTCTCTGAGATTTTGGTCACAGCTAAAGAAAACCTTATCATTATCCTTAGTCTGGGTGCCTATCTTTACTTTAAACTTGGGTTTGGTAGACTTAATATACCCTGTTAGTTGTTTGCCCTGGTGGGTGCTACACTTCCTAATTTTAGCTATGACTTGTTCTTTTGTTGCACAATCTGTTTATGTTAGGATACCACCAGGGTGTTTTTTTTTTTTTTTTTGAGATTGTTTTGGGTTTGTATCGGGTAGGCACAGCTGCCTCTATGCATCTATTAATATGTTCATTAATATGATTGTACAGAGTTCCTGTATACAGTTCTATCAAAGTAACTGTGTTCTACAGGTTTGGAGGCACTTGTATTTTTGTCAGGTAATCACTTAATAACAGGTAGTTTGATTTAAAATAATTCTTAACTGTTACAGGGTTTGCTGGGATAACAGCACTGATTTTAATTTTGAGGGTGACAGTTTTATGGTCAGACCTTACCAGCTAGGACACTACTCTGGGGTGTGCAGTATTCTTCTTATATTTGTGAGTACTAGATTCAGTATGTTTCCACCCCTAGATGGTAAATCGACTAATTAGTCCAGGATGTTTGTATTTACGAAGTATAGGAATATCTGGGTTTGCAAGTCTGTAGTCATGTAGGATTCCCAGTTTGTAGATGGGGTAGTTGTAGTCCCCCATGAATATGGTAATGGCTTGAATACTAAGTGTCTCCAGTAGGGAGAAGTATGAGCTATGGGCTTCATGGGCCAGACTAGGTGATCTATATCTTGCAAGAATGTGATATGGGACTCTACCTATAGTCATTTGGGCATGTAGAACTTAAAGTGCATCATAGTATTTGAACAGCCATTGAAGACCTTCAAAATCTTAGGTTCACAACCATGGTGACTCCTTGACACAGGAGCTGGTGGTTCAGCTATGTGTGTGTTGTAGTGTGAGCTATTTGTCAGGTTTTTTAAGGTAAAAGTTGGGGAGGAATGTTGTGTTATACAGTGTGAGTATGCTGACTGTACAGTGTGAGTATGCTGGCTGTACAGTGTGAGTGTGCTGGCTGTACAGTGTGTGTATGCTGGCTGTACAGTGTGAGTGTGCTATTTACCACATGAGAGCTGATATCGGAGATAGATGGATAACAGCAGTGGGCTTTCTATAAGCATTAGATGCTTTTTGCATTGTGCCAAGTGCAGGCAATGTGTGTGCGTAAGTGCAGACTGTGATGCAATAAATGACTGGTAATGATGCAAAAAAAAGGCTAGCTGGTTACTGGTACTAGAGTGGATTGCTGTGTAACAGATATTGATTATATTAAAGTATTTAAGTTTAACAAGACAAAAAAAAAACAGCAGCGTGAGAGCCATTTCCCTGCTCAATAGTGAAAAGCATGCTGAATTCCAACACCCAAAGTGCATCTAAATTATGACTCTAACAAGAAATGGGAAACATGCCAATCTGCAGCACCCAAGACAGTGTTCAGAGTAAAATGGCTGTAACCTTTAGTATAAATAAAATTATACATTTTTACCTGTTATTGTATGAGAGATATATCGGCTATGGAATGAGTTTAGAATTTCTAAAACTATAGAGAAAGATAAATTTAACATCTATAGTACATTGTTAAGGGCAGGCTGAAAAGATTATCTAAAGAAGTCAGTCACAACAAGACTCTACAAGCGTTCAGCCTTATAAACTAAAGCAAGCCCATAAAAGATGCTCTAGAATGAATAATAACCATTATAGTAGCAGTCTTGATTGAGACTTCCACTTACACTCAGTACAGTAGTGTAAACAAAGCACTCTGCAGTACAGAAATAGGCAGAACATCACAAAGAGCTATAGGTAACAGTGGTTTATAACTGCACACAACTACAGGTAATGATCATGACAAGAGAACCCAAGGGGACAGCAGCTCTGCATAGCACTACAATTAGCTACTAAATGAATGGCACAAATCGGGCATAGTGTTTAGTCACACTAATTTGATAATGCAATTCAATTAGTATAGAGGCAAGGGATGCACTCAGCAAATAAACAGCAGAGCAAGATATCTAACATAATGGGAGCAATTTAAGCAGGAGTACACATAGCAATGACCAAAAATGCATGTCTACCAACCAATAAAGTACAGTTGCAAGTCTGATTAATGAAATTCAATTAGTGCAATGACAGGGAATGTAATCAAAAGCTGAGGAGCAGAGCACGATGACAGGATTTACAATAAGTACAATCAGCAAGACAGAAGCAGTGTAGCTGTATCACAATTGGTGGCATACAGTACAGTCCACATATTATAAGTATCTGATCAACAAGTAGTCAAAAATACTGTAAAAGAACTGCAATGTCGAGAAATATGGTTTCTCAAATGGCATACAGATTATACTGGATTCAAAAGTAGCAGAATGTCAGGGAGACTACAACACAATTAAACAGTTTTTTTTAAAACTAAAGCAATATCAATTAATAGCAAAAAACTCAAAGCTAACATATATAAAGCTATGGTGAGAAAAAGGGAACAGACCATAATGTTATTGGTACAGATACTCAGTAACCTGTATTCTGATAATTTCCCTCAGTACATAATAAGAGGAGAACGTTCATCTTAATCTGCTGACTTACAAGGAGTCAGTAAACAAGAGCTGATTAACTGTAGAGGAGCCCTGCACATATGCCACTAACACTACATTTCTGCACACAACACAGCTGTTCAGGTCTGAGGTGTGCTAGGGGCTTAATTCAGGCTTCTCCCCTCAATCTGTGTAGCACTACAGAGTACAACTAAATGCAGCATACAGTCCCAGTCTGTGTAACTCCTCTTAATTAAGGCTTGTTTGAAGTTCCCTCTCTTAGTGTATCTAGTGGTACACAGTGCACTGAAACACGACCCAACAGTATAAATCATCAAGCCAGAAAACTATTAATTTTAACTACACTCAGAAATGTCCACCATAGCTTGAGCTAGCTAGTCTATTTAAAGTTTATGGCTACAGCCAACAACAGAATAAGCTAAAAAAAGAATAAGACTTGAAAGAGTTAGCAACTCCCAATAAGAAACAAGGTGGCTCAGTGTTAAGGTCTCTACCTCACAGCTCAAGGACTAAGGATTCAATACTCACATCTCTGTCTGTGCAGAGTTTGCATATTCTCCTTATGTCTGCATATGTTTTCATTTTTTCATGCACTCTGGTTTGGTCTTCAGAGCTAAGCTGTTAACAGTTGACTAGTGTGCTATCTGAAGACTACAGAAAAGGCAATGAAGTTCTTTTCAATGGGTTCTGACCGATCGCATGCACTACAAATAATTTTGGTAGTTTCTTAGGACCAGCTCTCATTGCACCAGTCTTTGCTTCCTTGAGGTTGGGTTACATTGAAATATCTATGTCTGATTTTGAGTGGCCGGCTACTGCAGGGGCATAATGGTGACTGTTTACTTTTTCTGCCTTATTAATTTCTCTTAGTTTGACTCCAATTTTTTATTCTGCTGGTGCCTCTTCCTTGGCTCTCCTGCTGTTGGCCTGTGCTTATACTGTGTCACATTCACTACGTGCAGATGTTACCTGTCTAAAAGCAGTGCACACACAGCAGAGAACTCATTGCCATAACCCCCAATATATATTTTAGCATATCATGGCAACTGTCTCCAGCTTTCACTTCAGTACCACTCTCGTCCCTTCTTTGACAGCCACGTCTTCACTTATACAATCCATGTATCTCTTGGTTCCACTTTCCTTCCTCTTGTTTCTCCCAAATATGCTTTTCAAAAAAATCTTCTGCTTTCCTTGACAAGTGACCATGCCAATGTAATTTGTTCTCCATGACCTTCTAGGTAACTGAGACTAATATGACATCTCCACGGATGTCTTCATTTCTTCATATATCCTACAGCATTCTCCGTACTTCCCATCTTAGCCACCACATCTCCACAACCTCAAACGTTATCAGCTGCTGTGCCCTTACTTCCTAGTCCATACAAAAGTATTGGTTGCAAAGTGTTCTGTACATCTTCCTTTTTCAATGTCACACACACTGCCCTGGTTATGTTGTGCTACTGTGCTACAGTGCCTCAGGTTCTAGATGTGATGAATGATGGGATATACATGAACTGAATCCAACCACTGTCAAACAAATATGTGACTAATGCTAGTATGGAAGAAATTTGAATCCTATTAGTGCTCCCTAAAATATCATAGTTTGATGGCACCACTGACACAAATGTGACTGAAAGGACTTATCTGGCACAGGGGAAGTGGTCTGTCAAGTCACATCACTGGTACCCAGAAGGTTAAAATAGAATAATGAAACAATACACAAGACTAACTCCATAAACAATTCAAAAAAAAAAAAAAAAAAAAAACAGCCTGGCTCCAATAGCATAAATGGAATATTCACTGCTGTCCTGGATATGAACTTTCAAAATCCACCCTCAGACCTGACCACACATTGGTCACATACAAACATGTGTCTCTTGCATAGCACCCCAGGCCACTTTCTTACCACTCTTTCTGTGAACCACATTATATTCAAGTGATACTTATCCATTTCAACTAAATATACTTCTAACCAATTTTCTTCAACTCCCTTTCACACAAGTTATTTTTTTCACACATACAAGCATACAATTCTCAAACAACAGTAGTAGAATTTTTCAATTCCTCACAGCTTTCATCCTGGCAAAATATTATTCAGTCTATTCTGGATGGTGAGGGACCTCCAGTTACCTATTGTTCTTGATTAGGACAAACACAAAATCATATACATTAATATCTACACTGGTGAAAGACCAAGCTATCTAGCTATCTAGCTAAGTGGAGACAAGAGTCACAACTTGTTAATCTACAGTGGTAAGTTATAACCCTCATTTCAAATAATCAATAATAATAACACTTATTTAATGAAAAGGCCAGCAGCAATAGCCTAAAAGTGAATAAATAAACTTTAATTAAACAATAAGGCAAACAGTGCAGTCACAGATAAGAAATGCAGATGAATAAGGAAGTGCACAAGAACTATCAGTGTAACAGACCCTTTCGTAGACATATTGGTTCTACATACATCAACTGTCTCTAGCTTACAGAGCAACTATCTCTATCTGTTATAAGTTACTAGACAATAACAAACAGAGCAAACTTACAGGAAAGTGGTCAGATCCATTCATCCCAGGTTAAGATAAGACTGAGCAAAGACCCATGTGCAATATTCATTCATTCAGACCAAACTCTTGTCATCAGTATTGACCAAATTTTTCTGAAACAAAGAAAATGACACATCCATGGGACCAGACAAATTACTTAAAGCTTCATGTAGTCAAACCTCTCCTAATCATTTTTATTCAATTTCTGTCTGAACAATGGATACATGTCAAATGCAATAGCTGTTCCCTTCCATAAGGCTGGCCACTTCTGCTGACCCAGGTACGTATCAGTTCCATCAATCTCACTAGACTAATCTATAAAGCCAGGGAACACATTATTGTAAAACTAATCAAGAAAGGCATTTGAGATCTGCAGACCTTCCACATTTTAGCTTTATACAGCGTAGATCACTGGTTCATTACAGTCACTAGGTTTACAGTCAGGGGACCACTGGGGAGCATGACATTTCAAGTCTTTTTGGAGGGTGAGATGGGTAGGAAGCCAGATTGCTTAAATGCACAGGGCATGTTGAATAATTATAATATGGGTTTGAATAGGAGGAATATATTTGCGTAGAAGCAACAAATTGAAAAGCATTGCTGTTATTTCTTTTTTTTTTGGGGGGGGGTGCAGGCCATTTGTATGAAAGCAGAGAGCATATCCAATAATCATTGATGTGGCCTGTCATGGGATCAGCATATATGCCTATGAAAAATAATTTCAAAAATGTCATTGTGATTATTATTTCTTTTACTTTCATAACAAACAAACCTCAGAGATGATCAATGAAGGCGGATACAAGTCATGTGAAATACACAGATTGTGGCTTTTTTGTTTTTTTGCATTGGATTGGTATAGTGAAGCAGGCTGAATGTGTGAAAGCACAATGCATGTTAACTGTTGAATGATTATTGATGTGGCTTGTCAGGGAAACAGTACTTGGGTCTGTGAGCAACCATTTAAAAAACTTGAAAACCATGCTTATTATTCTTTCCAATTTCCTCATAATCATACCTAAGAGGTGTTCCTGAACGTTTCCATATTGGTAGTCCCATACTTGCTTGCTCTGTGAATTACCATGAGTGGATTTTGCTATACTAATCCTAAAGTTTGGAAAAGTAAAGACTTATTCTGGAGCATTTCATTTGTAGCACACTGACTGTGTGGGAGGTGGAATTTGTGATACAGATTATTTTTTTGTGTTCAGATAATACTTCAACTTGTGGAATAAAGCCATAATTAACAGTTTTTGATTTGCTGTGAGTGGACTTCACTGTCATAATTGTTTTGGTTTCTTAAACCAGTGACGTTTATTTCTTGGCAATGGCAGAATGACAGGAAATGATAAGCTGACAGAGATGGGCAGTTTTTTTTTTCAAATCTTGGCCTGGGGATATTTCTGGAATTGTGCACTGTGGAGATGCATTGTGTCTCATATGTCAGGTTACAATAGCAGCTTGAAAGGAGTACAATATTAAAGGATATTACAGTACAAAGCCTGTGGCTACATTGGATATTGTCGCTGGTTAACAGTAAGTTGATAGAGTTAAGCTTTTGATGTAAAATGCTCCTGGGCAGCAATTTCTGTTCAAATCTATTAGTGAAATTTCAGTTACAGCAATAAGGTCAGTTTACTTAAAGCTGAAGTTTTAGCTAAAAAGAGAAAGATGTTCTGATGCTGAGCTTATAAGACAGTGCCAGGGAATATTTCAGGCATTAACTGTCCTAACAAAAACAAGCATTTCACACCAGACAAAGTGTTGTCATCTATCCATGAAGAAAACTTGATGAAGAGGCTCACAGTTTGCCCACTGACTTGTCTATGAAAGCACAGATGCAAGTGTCACAGCTCACCTTGCTATCTTTATTAGAAGTGTAGCATAAAAAGTTGTCAGTGTAGATCTGCTAGACGTTGGCCTGGGAAAGGCACAACAACCACAACAGGAAGAGACATATGTGAAAAGATAATGGCACATCTCGATAAACTCTGTTTGCCTTTAAATAACACGCTAAATAGTGAAAGACAGCAGTGTAACAGACCAGGGCAAATCAAGACCATAAAAATGAACCACACTGGATAAGTAATATGTAAGACCAGTTTAATAGCAGCATAGTAGCAGATGATAAAAACAGGTAAGCGCTTTCAGCAAAACAGCTTCTTCAGACCATGCACTCATTAAACACAACTTCCTTAAAAACACACATGCTCTGACCAAATCAATTAAGCAGTTAAAAAAATTGGTTAGAAGTATATTTAGTTAAAAATGTTTTAAAGTAGCACTATTATGAACAAATAAAACATACATTCATCACACAGGAAATAAAATATCTGTTACAAATCATTTAAGTATGAAGCACATAGAAATATACCAATACATTTGCATTTGGTTAAGTTCATTTAACACTCAAGGATCTGGACTTAAGGACCAGTTATAAAGGGACTTTGTCATTAAGCCCAAGTCTCTGATCCACCCTTAACTGAATTATCCATCTAGTCTCTCTTCCTTCTGTGTAATTCCTAACATCTCCTCCATGTGGGTTAGGTGTAATAACCTCAATCACTAAGAACTTAAAAAAATGTTCAGGTCCTATCTGCATGACATGTTTAGAGAGAACATTATTCGCTGACCAAGTTCTAATATGATTCAAGTGCTCTCTTATCCTGTCCTTAAACATCCTGTCAGTCTTGCCAACATAGTATGAGTCACATAATAAACAGTGAGCTAAATATACAACATGTTTGGTCAGGCAGTTTGTAATGCATGGAATTTGTACTTATGCTTAGTCATGGGATGTATAAAACATTCACTAGTATGTATGTTTTCACAGAAATTACACTGATTACAAGGGTTGTTAGAGCAGGTGATGTCAATAGTCACCCTATTCACATTATCTCTGGGGTAGCATAACATCCTTCTCAAGTTAAACTTATTCTTATAGAGGAAGGTGAGATCCCTATGATCTGTTTAATCTTGGGGTCTACAGTTAGGATACCCCAACTTTTCTTAATAATGTCTCTGATCATATCAATGTCCTGGGTATAAAACAGGGGAATCTTAACCTTATTATTTCCTTCCCCTTTCTCACAGCTTGGTGTATCTATTTCATTATCAGAAAAAATAAGGTTGTGCTACATTTCTCCTAAGCAGAGGCATTTCATCTAGCCTTTTGTCAATGTCACCATGCTTATAACCCCTTGCTAACAACCTCTCCTTCAGATCTGTCAGTTCAGAATAAAAACCTTCTTCAGAAACATTCAATCTCGATGCTCACATGGATTGCCCTTTAATGACATTTCTAAAGACATAGTCAGGATGCATGCTATGTCTGTGCAATAGGGTATGCTACAGATCTGACGGAGAGGTTGTCGACAAGGGGTTATAAGGATGGTGACATTGAGAAAAGGCTAGATGAAATACCTCTGCTTAGGAGAAATGTAGCACAACCTTATTTTTCTGATAATGAAATAGATACACCAAGCTGTGATAGAGGGGAAGGAAATAATAAGGTTAAGATTCCCCTGTTTTACACCCAGGACATTGATATGATCAGAGACGTTATTAAGAAAATTTGGGGTATCCTAACTGTAGACCCCAAGATTAAACAGATCATAGGGGATACAACCACGTTACTCTATAAGAATAAGTTTAACTTGAGAATGATGTTATGCTACCCCAGAGATAACGTGAATATGGTGACTATTGACATCACCTGCTCTAACAACCCTTGTAATCAGTGTAATTTCTGTGGGAACATACATACTAGTGGATGTTTTATACATCCCATGACTAAGCATAAGTACAAATTCCATGCATTACGAACTGCCTGACCAAACATGTTGTATATTTAGCTCACTGTTTATTGTGTGGCTCTTACTATGTTGACAAGACTAACAGGATGTTTAAGGACAGGATAAGAGACCACTTGAAAGATATTAGAACTCGGTCAGTGAACAATGTACTCTCTAAACATGTAATGCAGACATGACCTGAACATGTTTTAAGTTCTTAGCGGTGGTGCAGCGGTAGTGTTGTTGCCTCACAGCAAGAGGTTCTCCCGTTTGATTCTCGGTTGGAGTGCGGGAAGTGCCTTCTGTGTGGAGTCTGCATGTCCTCCCCGTGGTTGGGGGGCGTTCGAAAGACATGCGTGAATGGGCGTGCCTTCATTGAAGGCTGAATGTCAAGCTGGCACCTCAGCGTTCATCAAAATCTACTGCCAATCATTAGCGGACCGGAGTTCCACTGTGGCGATCCCTAACCGGAAAAACCGAAAGACAACAACAACAGTGATTGAGGTTATTGCACCTAACCCACATAGAGGAGATATTTGGAATTACACAGAAGGAAGGGAGACTAGATGGATAATTCAGTTAAGGGTGGATCAGGGACATGGGCTCAATGACAAAGTCCCTTTATAACTGGTCCTTGAGTCCAGACCCTTGAGTGTTAAATGACCTTAACCAAATGCAAATGTATTGGTATATTTCTATGTGTTTCATACTTAAATGATTTGTAACAGATATGTTATTTCCTGTGTGATTTATGTATGTTTTATCTGTTCATAATAGTGTTACTTTAAAAAAATTTCAACTAAATATACTTCTAACCAATTTTCTTAATTGCTTAACTGATTTGGTCTGAGCATGTATGTATTTAAGGAAGTTGTATTTAGTGAGCGCATGGTCTGAAGAAGCTGTTATGGTAAAAGCGCTTACCTGTTTTTATCATCTGCTACTTTGTTGCTATTAAACTGGTCTTATGTATTACTTATCCTGTGTGGTTCATTTTTACTGGTGTGTTATTTGGATTTATTCTCTTCAGTGGAGGGTTCATTCCTTGGAGGTATTATTTACTGTTTTCTATCTGCCTTTAAACAAGCTTATATGTTAAACAATAGATGCAGCCCCATCTATGACTAGTAAGAATAATATTTTTTTTGGCGAGAATACTTAATTCTATGTTTCTTTAAATTATGTTCACCAGTGTATCATTCGCAAAGAGCAAGTCATGTGCAAAGACACATAAAATGCAACAAGTCACAGAAAATATAATTTCAGCAGTAAGATCCACACAAACTAAATCACAGATAATTTAAAAATCTTTCTCTTTCAAAGACAACTCTTAATATGCTGATGTTATTTGTTTCTCCCTAGTTTGCTGTCTTAGTAGAGGTGCCAATCTAGCCATGTTCTGGGCACTTTATAAAGATATAAAAACACTCATGCTTTTGAAAAGAAATAATGGGCCGGATTCACGAAGGCTTGCACAGAGTCTAAGAGTAGAGTAAGACTCCCTGTAGCCAACATATCTGCCGAGCGATCCAGAAACAGCCGGCAGGGGCGTGCAAGAGAGCTCCTAAAACGACTCTTGCACGGACAAGGTTAGTTTATGCAAATTACCTCAATTGCTACTGAAAGCTATGCAAATTAGGTAAATTTGCAATCAAGGAAACACTAACCTGTTCGAGTAAAAGTAGTGTTATTTGCAGAAATGTACTCAGTTGGCAACCGAGTACCATTCTGCAAATAGCAAAACGGAGCCATGACAGCTCCAAATAAAGGATGCATCCAGTTGAGGAAGCATGCCAAAGGCCAAAGATACAGCCATTGGCATTTTTATCTGTTGCAAAATAATAATAAAAACTTTTTTTTCCTCGATCTCTGATGTCTAAGCATAGCGCAGCACCACGCAAACGTGCAGCACTCTAAAAACCAGAAAAACAAAACATAAAAGCCACAAATAGGGATTTTATTCAAAATATTCAGCTGCCATGCAAGTGAATGGCAGGCTGAAGACAACATGGCTACTGAGTAGAGGTTGCTAAGGGGGAAAGCTCAGTCTGAGAGATGTAACCAAGCATTAGAAGGCAATACTATGCAAATGAGGATAAGGATAGTGAATCCCAATTTTTCCTGCTATGTGAACCATGTCCCTAGAGTGTAAGAGTAGGATAAGGGGAGTAACAGAGTAGAAGATGGGTGACATCATGAGGGGGTATATATCAAAAAGACTGTAAGCTTATTGGAGCAGAGTGGCATGTGTTTGCTGTGAGTTACTCAGGACTAAAAGAGGTGTGTCTACAGTTGTTTAAACTGAAATCCAGAAACCGAAGGTGTACGCCATGGCTATCACTAAAGATTCTTGCAAAGCTGCCTACATTGTGTGCACCCGTTTAAGCCTGTGTGCATGTGTGTGCACCAGTGTAAGCCTGTGTAAGGCCGTCTAAGCTTGTATACATGAATGTGCACCCGCCTAAGCCTGTGTAAGTTTGTGTATGCCTGTGTGCATGCGTGTGCAATCGTGTGTGCGTGTTTGCATGGCGCTGCCCCCTGTGGAAACAGAAAGGGAAAAGGAAAGAAAAGAAGTAGTAGGAAGTTAACCAAGGAGAACTAGCAGAGCTGCCAGGTGAAATCAATCAGAATCAGCCAATTACACAGGCAGTACACTAGCCCAGCCCAGCCCAGCACTTAAAACTCTGCAAACATCATCCCCCCATGTTTTTCTCAGAAACACTGCAACACTGCAGTCAACAAAGAGAAGTGAAAACTTAAAAAGCTTAAACTGAGACATAAAAATGTTAGAGGCTGCCATTGCTGTTATAAGGCAACATGTGCAAGATGATGAGGGTGGTGCCATTGCAAATGCTGCTGAGCAACCTACAGTGAGGATACAGAGAAGAGTGTACAGACCCAGGGTAACCTACCAGGGGCTACATGAGCTGGAGATAGTGGAGCGCTATAGAGTGGACAGAGACCTCATGCAGCAAATTGTTGAGCTGTGCAGGCCACGCCTCACACACAGAACCAACAGAGGGGAACTCATCCCAGTGGAAACCAAGGTATGTGTTTACCTAAGAATAATAGCAACAGGTACCTTCCAGAGACCAACTGGTGATATGATGGGGATTTCACAAGCATCAGCATCAAGGGTACTGCACCAGTTCCTGAATGCTATGTCACCACATGTCAGTGATCATATATATTTCCCCAATTCCCATGAGGTATTGGCCAGCAATATGCATCTCTTCCAGCAAATAGAGGAATACCGTGAGGTAGTGGGTGCAATTGACTGCACGCACATACACATCAAAGCACCAGCTGGTGAGTGAGGTAGGGCCTACATCAACCACAAGGGCTTCCACTCCATCAACTGCCAGGTTGTGTGTGATGCCCAGGGCATAATACTGAATGTGTGTGCTGGCTGCCCTGGAAGCTACCACGATTCCCATATCTGGCATCTGTCACAGCTGTACCAGGCATTTGCCAATGGGGACATCCCTGAGGGTCACCTAGTGGGGGATGCTGGATATGCACTGGAGCCGTGGCTGATGACACCCATCAGAAATGCACACACACACCTGAATAAGAACTCCATAATGAGGCACACGCACAAACACAAAATGTAATTGAGCATGTCTTTGGGATGCTCAAGTCACTGTTCCGGTGCCTGGACACATCTGGTGGAGCCTTGCAGTACTCACCAAGTACATGTACCCAAATTGTTATGGTATGTGCCATGCTACACAATATGATCCTGCGAAAACAGCTGCAGCAGGGACAGCATGGGGCAGGGCCAAACAGTTCCCCACCATTGCCAAGGCCTGCACAGGCACAGTGTGACTCAGAGGAGGAACAACCTGAGCCTGCCCCAGTAGGCAGAAGGAGGCGTGCCCAGTATGCCTTGTCCTTGGCTAAGAGGCAACGCATAGCACATACACTGGCTCAGTAGGGACCATGGAAATGTACCTCTCTGTGACTCGCACATAAATTAAAAGGGATGCCTAACTTGACACTACCTGTTTCCAAACATGTATAGGCAGTGTAGTATGTGCATCCAATATAGCCAGCCCTGCAGCACCACCTGAGGCATGATTGCCATGTTTTAAGCAATATAAAGCAGTGCTAAGAAGCTTTCACCAATATCTAGTATATGTAAACAAAATTGATCGTGCAATGTTGGGCAAGGTCAGGGCAAGTTGAGCAAAGTCAGTTAAACATGCTCATATCTGCTTTACTGTTCCTTAAGCAGTCTGGTCTGGCCAGCATGAAAATAAAAAGCAGTGACAGGCCTTGAACCCAGGATACTTGCACTATAGTCACAGTACTGAACCACTAAGCCATGATAGCATTGTAATGGCACAGACACAGCAGGACAATTGTGCACTAATGCAAACACAAAGCAATGCTGTATCATGCCCCTAAAGAGGCAAATGGGTAACCTTCCCCATACGCCTATGCAGACAGAGAACATCAGGCCAGGCGTTGTGATGTGGGTTGTGTAGGCTATGAAGTCACAAGCTGATATACATGACAATGGACGCTAAGATCTGTAGTACAGTAGTATGCCTCAAGCCAGTACGATAGGCAGCAGTACAGACTGTAATGGTGTCCTGTACATAGCAGTGCAGGCACAGCAAATGTGTATAAGTGTCAGGTGAACCCACATCCTATGTACACCCACAGTAACAATCCGGTGTGCCCATGGGTAGTAATGTACAAAGAATAGCTGCCCCCCCCTGTATGTAGAAATGTAGATAAGTCTATGCAAAGTGTCTCTTGGAAGCCCTGCAGGCACAGCATGATCCCTGTTGATCTATGACACAAAGGTGAGCCCTGCTGTAAAAATACAACTTGATTTACCATACACATATAGTATAATTGTGCATACTGTGCATGCTCACACACTCCAACAAATGTAGTGGATTTCATTCAGCATCACACTGAAAGGTCATACTGGGCATGCTCACACACTTAGGCTAAATACGGATGTGATAATAAGGGATCTATGGACAAATGTGTATAGTCATCTCTACTTCCAGAAGCACATTCACAAAGTGGTCTGAAAATCCTGCTATGTGTTCACAAAACTGCCAAGTTCTGTGCATGTAGGTCAAAGGAGGTTGCCACTACTCAGCAGTCATCAGATCTGTCAGAGAGTACCACAACACACTTGCGATGAATCTGACTAGACACGTTCAGCAGCTATAAACACCAATGAAGTACCTTAGCAAGAGGATTACTGGCCTCAAATAGTTGCCCCATGCAACAAGACTGAAATGTAATCCCATTTCTGTACTCTGTTGCATACTGTCTACTCAGGAGATCTCTGCCCAACAGACAGGTCCATGTCATGGTTACACTCAGATCTGTTCTGAGTTACAGCTCAATGGCACTAAATGTACAGAGCCAACTGATATTGCCAACATCCTAGCAGATAGGATCAGTGTTAACTTTACTCCCCTCTCACCCATGAAAGAGCACATGTCTATAATGGAAGACTGCAAAGTTGCTGTCATCACGGCTGCACAGGTAAAAAACACTATCCAAAGCCAGTATCACAGCAGCCATGGGACTAGATAACTTCCCAGGCTGTGTAGTATCTACTTCCCTGAAGTAAACTTTAACACGGAAGGTCTGTGGCTAATGAGGTTTCCAGAGGACTGCAAACTAGGAGCCATCATTGTAAACACTAAAGATGTGGACATCCTACAAAAGGGCCTCACTGAGACAGATGGATGTTGTCCATGCCATGGGCTCTAGCTCAATGTCAAAAGGTGCATTATCATCACCTTTGTTAAAAACACTGTAGCCAAGAACTACAACATAGGTGGTAGTATACTTCACACTGTAAGTGTGACAAGAGACCATGGGTCACAGGTGGACAGTGGATACAACTGTGATAAGCACATTGCCACAGTAGTCAGAAAACCCTCTTATGTGGCACACCTCATCACAAAATGTGTCTCATGCAGAATAGAAGAGGACATTGTTCCCCTCTACTCACCACTCACTAGAACTATAAAAGAGTACAACGCCACTGCTGCTATGTACCTCACAAGACAACTACAACAACTGGAAAGCCAGCAGCAATACCTCACAAAGAGCATTAGTGGCCTGAAATACATGCCATACACAGACCATTGCAAAATGCTCCATCTGTACTTCCTTGCATATCGCCTACTCAGAGGTGTTCACTGCCTAACATACAAAGCTATGTCAAACATAGAGCTGTTGGATATGATCCACATAAAACACTCACAATCACTCTGACCTTTGGACCCAAGACCACGAGTGAAATACAAAAGGAAGGGGTGTAGCCATTAACCTCATGGATATCCACACCTTCAGGTTACTGGCACAGCATGAGGCCTTGGAGACTATGCAAGTGCAACTAACATTGGGCAAAGCTGCCCATCAGATTGTAGCCTGCTACAGATCACGTACCTTGTCTCAGGATCCTCAGTCAGCATTCTGGAGAACAATGGCAAATATAAAGGTCCTATCAAACACCATTATATGAAGATATTACAACTACCCAAACACTGAGTGGGTGAATTACTCATATACAATGTCCTTTGCCCAATGTGTCCTAGAGTTAAGAAACTCTAACACCCTGGAACAGCTGGTCAGCACGCCTACTAGAGGTGACAACATACTGGACATGATCATCACCAACATGGGGTACCAGAGTTCCACAACAGAGATAAACCCCCTGCTGGTAATATCAGATCATTAAGTAATCACACTGGACATCCACATCCCGCCCCCACACCCAGTCAATGAAACCACTGTGAAGACATTTGCAAGAGCAGACTGCACACTTCCTAAGACCAAAGTGGAACGTTCCAAAGACCCCTTGCCACAGGATAATGGTAAGCAATCTGCAGAATCATTTACAAGTGCATCCTATGAGCATCTACAGGGATGCATGGAATGAGACATCACAAATAAAACCAAGACGCACTCCTCCAAAAATAGGACAACAAGCAGGTGTTTGTAGTCCATAAATAAGCTAGACAAGAGAAGGAGGAAACGAACACATGATAGATACAACTTCACTAAAGGAAAGACATCACTGATCATTATCAGGGAGAAACAATGATCGCTCATAAAATAATCCAAGGATGGTTTCTAAAGGCAAATAGCCAAGGAATGTAAGAACAACAACCACAAAGCCTTCGGTAGCTATACCAGACATGTAGGTGTCAACTTCCAAATATGCTGTCAGCTACTGAAGAAAGGAATGACATACACCAAACCAACTTTCATTGCCCACACCCAGGGGGACAAGTTCAGTGTAAACTACCCCCATCACCACCAAAAGGGCCTGTGCCCATCACAGAAGGATGCAGAGACCCAGACGCCATGGACTTGCAGGTAAAGACAGCCCTCACCAAAGCGAAGCACATAGCACCAATGTGACTGTATGTTGTCCCAGGCTACATCTTACACTAGGCACATAAGGAACTACACCCTCACCTACATTCGCTGTCCAGACTCAAGCTTACCACAGGCTATGTACCCAAATAATGGCATACATTAACAGTCATCCAGCTCCACAAAGGGTGTGCCAAAACAGAACCTAGAAACCATTGCCCAATATGTCTACTCAACCGGGTCTACAGAGCTATTGAGCAAATCGTCATGGAACCCATACACTGAGACATTGGAGATCTCCAGACACTGGACTCTACACAACTTTGCCTTGTTAAAGGCAGAGCCTGGATCCCAAACCTAGTTGACTTATTTAAAACAGTTCCAAACAAGAAACACAAACTCAAGAAATAACTGTTTAAAAGCGAACTGAAACACGATAAGAGATTGCTTTGAAATAAAAACGATATTTATTAAATCCAAATGACAGTAAGCGCTTTCGGCAAAATCAATATTCTGCCTTCTTCAGACAAACAGCAAAATGGTGAATTGCCCAGAATTTTATGTAAAAACATTTGTTAAAAACCAATCAGAATCAAATGCATTGTCTAATTAGTCATTTCCAAGACAACCTTAAAAAGGAAATAGCGGATGCCAAATAAAACCAGGTAAATCATTTAAAGTGCTACACCAAAATTTTACACAGGAGAACCATGCGACATACTTCTAAATAAAATGTAGTTGCATAGGCAAAATATGGTGAAAATTAATTCTATATATAAACAGTTTAGTACACACTAGTAACAAGTATGGAAAAATTGCTACTCTAAACATTTCTGTTATAGGAAATTGTTTGAAAATGTAGAAAAAAAGGTATAAAGATATAAGGGGTGGCCCTTGGCAAGTTCGTCTAGAGATTGACGAACTCCTATGGCAGATCCGTACCAGAGCCCATCTTATGCCAGGCATCAATGACACCCTTTCAATCAAATGTGTCCTTAAGTGGCTTTCCTATAATAGGTAATCTGTTTACATAATCATGCTACCATTTTAATATACTGTTTTTAATATTTACATTCCATAAATGTTCATAAATACACAAATTTTTATTTTTTGTAAACATTAACCAAATTAATTCTAAGAAATCTAAGCATGAATATATTATTTTATTTTTCATATTCATGCCTTGCATCATTTAGTGTTGAAAAATGTTTATAATGACAACCTTTCAACATCTTGTTGTATATTTATAACATTTTCTACTTAATTTTTTATTGGTGTTATATTTAAACCAATGGTTATTATTTTCCCTACTCCTTTAGGAATTTTAGCATTTATGCTGTCTTATTTCTGTAACACGATAAAATTTAACCAATTTTAGAAATAAGGGATACTGGTGTAATTTTGTATGTAATTTATAATGAAATACGCATGATTAAGCGCATGTATTCTGGCAGTTTTTTCTGGTATACTGGTTTTCTACATTTTCAAACAATTTCCTATAACGGAAATGTTTAGAGTAGCAATTTTTCCATACTTGTTACTAGTGTGTACTAAACTGTTTATATATAGAATTAATTTTCACCATATTTTGCCTATGCAACTACATTTTATTTAGAAGTATGTCGCATGGTTCTCCGATGTAAAATTTTGGTGTAGCACTTTAAATGATTTACCTGGTTTTATTTGGCATCCGCTATTTCCTTTTTAAGGTTGTCTTGGACATGACTAATTAGACAATGCATTTGATTCTGATTGGTTTTTAACAAATGTTTTTACATAAAATTCTGGGCAATTCACCATTTTGCTGTTTGTCTGAAGAAGGCAGAATATTGATTTTGCCGAAAGCGCTTACTGTCATTTGGATTTAATAAATATCGTTTTTATTTCAAAGCCATCTCTTATCGTGTTTCAGTTCGCTTTTAAACAGTTATTTCTTATTTAAAACAGTTACCATGAACATAGATGGAGGTGAAAGTAATCCACACAGCCCACCTGGACCTCACTAATGGCCTACCACACCATTCCCCACTCTGTCATCATGGACAAGTGTACCAGCTTGAACATTAACAGCTATGTCACAGGATGGGTGGCCAAGTGGCTCACAGATCAAACACACATGTTCAAAGCTGCGGGTGCCATGTCCAACACTAAGCCAGTCACAAATGGCATCACACAGGTCTTGGTCCTGGGACCCCACCTGTTGAGTAGATACTGCTCAGAGGTACAGGCAAGCTTGGCAGGTGTATGGCTGAACAGGTTTGCAGCTGAATGGAAACTGTGGTCTATAATTGACTGTACAGCTGATGCAGACATCCTCCAGTTGTATCTTACAAAGACAGATACCTGGTGTCAAAACAATGCCCTCAAGCTGAATGGCAAAGAATGCATAGTCATCACCTTTGGGTAATACAAAGTACACACAAATTACCACATAGGTGGTAATCCAGCATGTACAGAGAAAGTCATAATGGCCCTGGGGATACAGGTAGTTAGTAAACTCACCTTTGATAATCACATGTCAAAAGTGTTTAGACATTCCTTCAATGTAGACCATCTAATGTCACCATCCTACAAATATACCCGTGGAAAGGATAACTCCCAGTAATGTGTATAGTGCGTCGTGTTAATGCGTACTCTTGTAGTATCATGAAGTAGTTAGGTAGGGGGTTGAATCCTGCACTTGACAACTGTGTGTATGTGTGTGGTCTCCTTGGGAAAGAGCAAACTTTTAGGAGAGTAGTGAAACACCTCAAAAGTGGTAAACTAACCTTTGTCAAGTCTGATGATGAGTCCTACAAATATACCTGTCGAAAAGAGAATTCCCAGTAATATGTATAGTGCGTTGTGTTAATGCATACTCCTCTAGTATCATGAAGTAGTTAGGTAGGGGTTTGAATCTTGCACTTGGTGAGTGTGTGTGACACTGTTGGTCAATGTGTTGGTGGTTTTGCTTTTACTACTGTATGACTTATCAGTATGCATTGCACATGTGAGCTAGCTGTGTGGCAAATACATATACGTACATGTTACCTCAATGATTGCATGTGTGGGAATCCTGCTTTCTCCAAGAACAGAGCTGTCATCTTTGCCAGACTGTGCTGCTACTTCCCAGACCTTAGGTCACATCTGTATGCTTGTGACAAGCCCAGCCACTGCAGTGATCCCTGGCCTCAGTCATCTGTGTCACACAAAGTCATTACGGTTCCTATTGGAATGTGTGTGTGAGTGTCTATGGCCGAGGTATATGTCAGACCTGTTCAAACGCAGCAAAGTCTGTCAATGATGACTATTCATAACAGGTGTTGTACAACCTTTGGGGATATGCATGCAGACCCCTTATTGCTTACGTGATCCACCGAGGGATATAAAAATACCTTAGGAAATGTGATTAACAAAGGACAGATGACGTAACACTTGGTTGCATGTACACATCGGTACCTGTTCATCATGTTGTTGGCTACTACCTGTGTGGTACTGTGGGGATAATATGTTCTGTAAAGGTGGATGACTATGCTTAGTTTGGCTTATAGCTTTCCAGCATGGGTTTGAAAACAGGCATCTGTCTGTATGATACCCTTGTGCAGGATGTGTGTGTCATCTGGACAATGCATTATAGGCCGCATTATGCATTACCAGACGTGGACGGACAAATCCCTACTGTGATTGCTTGTACCTAAGAGAGCTATATGCCAAACAGGGGTGGTGTCAGTAATGGGTGCAGGTGAATACCAGTGGTTACTGGCATAGTATAGTACCTGAAGGATTCAAATGTTGCTGTGTGTCCTACATCTGTGTGTTGGTTGTCAAGACATCATCTAACACTTGGTTATGGTCAGGCTGTGGAAGTGATGTATACTACCAGAATGCAAAACAATGACAAATAGTAACAGTATCACCCACAGCACAGTGTCAAACAATGTCATACACACATTTGCAGTCAGGTTCCGAAATGTGTGTAGTACAATGCATACTGGCCACCAATAGAAACTATGGAGTGTTACTGTGTAATACAGAGCATGTCACCCTGGCCATGTGTCCACTATGCACGTACATGCAGACAGTGCACCTCCACCATATTCACAACTGTATACCTGCAAATGTGTGCTACACACATCCCACACATACTGTCCACTCTCTAACACATGCTGCCAATACTGCACACAACAGCCAAGTGGCACTTGACCGGACAATACACAATTGGAACTAACACTGGTGTAAACAACATTACAATGACAATCATAGCATTAATGCATCATGCCTGCTCAGCTACACCTTCAAGCATATCATTACACTGTACTACTGACAACATGCTAACATTGCTATACTGCTATAAAGACACCCCGCGCATCAGCACCATGGTAGCCTGTTCCTGCATCTATGTTACAGATGACAGGAGGCGGCACAGGTTTCATCATATGCACCGGGTGTGTTGTTGGTTTGCCAGAGACCTACAGTGAGCCATCCAATTGACATGTATATGTGTGTGTTTGTGTGTGTGTGTGTGTGTGTGTGTGTGTGTGTGTGTGTGTGTGTGTGTGTGTGTGTGTGTGTGTGTGTGTGTGTGTGTGTGTGTGTGTGTGTGTGTGTGTAAGGGGTAAGAATACTGGAATGGCCCAATGTTGATGTAATGTGTGTGGGTATGTGTTAGCCCTAGGTGTCTGGAGTATGTGTGTGTGTCTGAATGCACACAGTTCCACCATGTGGCTGACATATATGGGTATTTGTGGGACAGCCATAGACTGTACCTGTGAGGCTTCACAGATCACCATATCTGGCCATGGATACGGTACCTTAGCCTGGCAGGGGTGCTACTGACACTATCTGGTAATAAGCCAGACTGGGTACTATCCCCAGAGGTGGATGGATGTACACTGGACACAGGTCCCTGCTGGGACTGTCCAGAGCCAGGTGCACGTGGTCTTCTAAGATGTTCTATGGACAGCCCACCCCCAACATTGCTGAGGCTGGTACTGGCACTACGGGAGTGGCTGTGGCTTGAGCGATGTCTGTGGCGACTGCCAGCTACTGATGTTGTTGGCATACGTCCACGTCGATGACTTAACCATCCCGCACTGTCCTGACACATGGACATGACATTGCGGAGGATGTCTAATGTCTCTCCTCAAAGTCTATCAGTGACCTCAGTGTAATGACGGATGGCACCTGCTAGGTCATGGATACTGTCATGGATGGCAGTGTTATGTGCCCTCTGTGCCCTTAGACCCTGTCTGGTGTACTGTTCCATACATGCCCGTGCCTTCCTGACAGCCTGGAACATGCGTAACATTGTCAGACCTGTGGCACATCTGCCAGTGGCATGATGAGGAGCAGTGCTCCTAAGAGAACCCCTGGACATCTGCCTATGTGGTACCCTTCCAGACATCTGGTTATGGCTGCTGTGTTGGGATGCATGTGCCATGGATACCACACTGTCCTGGCCAATGCCAACTGTACACTGTCCCTTAGCTATGGGCATTGGTGATGGATGTATTGGCAGTATGACTGTATGCATGGATGGGGAGGACAGCTGTGTACTGTCGACTGGTGGCCCAATGACAGACCCTGGCAAACATACCTCTGCCTCAACACACCTATCATCAGTATCACTGTTTTTCTCAGTGACATTAGTTTCCCTGCTGCAGTGAAACAGCTCAAGGTTAGCACCTGTGAGAGGAAGACAGGAAACACACTTTACGACCTGTACATGATGTCGGCACACATGAACACATGCACACATGCACACATGAACACATGAGCACATGCACACATGCAGACATGAACACAAGAACGCATGCACACATGCACACATGAAAACATGAACACATGCACACATGCACACATGCACACAAATGCACTCATCATTAAAACACACACACACACACACACACACACACACACACACACACACACACACACACACACACAGACACACACACCACCAGCAATCCAGAGCATACTCAATAGCGGGTGATGGTGGGGTACAGTGTCACAAGGCAAACAGTTATATCACACGTGTCAGCATGCATGACGCATGTTTCCCAACAGCATGCGGTGCGGGTGTTGACAGCCCTTGCCAATAACACTATACATGTCTTTGATGCATGTGTGTTGTTGTTCAGTGATTGGCCTCAACCTGGAATGCACTGTGTACATGGACACAACAGTGCTGTGCAAGTATTATAAGCTCTGCAATGTTCTGTGCACCATCTCTCACAGGTATACATACCATGGCTGGATGTGTATCTGTGTGTCACATAGATATCCATTTCTGATTAGAGCATCTATGTCTTCAGTAGATAATTGTGGACACAGGATTAGCACATGCATGCTATGCATACACACAGGATGAGTGGTGCATGTTTACCTGATGGAATACCATTGCTCAACATGGCCATTGTACAGTGGTTATGGTGAGTGTAGGACATATTGTGGACATGCCAGTGCCAGACATGACATGGCATGCCACAACACAACTGCAACATTAAACATCACACAGACACAGTGTGTGTCATGTGACCTATACACTCAATAGCATTACAAGACATATATGTCTCACTTTGTACAAATGGTGATTGCTATGCATATTGTGTATAGGTGCCTATGTTTGCACACACACAAAACACTGAGGTGCATAGCAGGTAATGCTATGTGCAGTACTGTGGTCACTGTAACTGGATGGGGTTTACTACCATGAGCCATCATCATGCAGCATCATGTGGTCACTCAAGGCTACTAATGTGTGCCAGACCGGCATATACCATGCTGTACTGAACTGCAGTACCATGGCTACATTCACCATTTCACAGCCAGTTGTTACATGAGTTTGTAAGGTGCACAATAGGGGCATTGCCTTCCATGAATGTGTAATGTATCGAAGAGTATCCCACAGCCACATGTGAGGCATCTACCCCTCAGGTATATTATGTGTGCTGTGTGAATGAAGTGTGGGATACTGTAGTGTGACCTTACAGCGGGCTTCTGAATACACCATGTGTAGCATGTTAACGTGTACTGTGTATGACAGTGTTGTGTATGTTGTGTGCATGTGTATCGACTCTGCCTATCCAATGTCCACATCAGTGTTGCTACAATTGTGTGGAATGCTCTGTGTATTGCATGTGTCTTAGGCAGCTACCCACTTTACAGGGATGTGCATAGTCTCACAGCAAACATGCATAGCATGCATTATGCGTATGTGTGTTACGTGTACATGGCCTACACCTCACCTATGACATGCACATTTAATTAGCAGTATTAAAGGTAGAGCACACTCACCAGCATGGGTCGGCTGCCTTGCTGTCACACCAGAGGGACCTACAAGGATATGAGACACTTTGTCAATGGCAACAACTGTGGCATTGCTACTGTGTGTTTGCAATCGTACAGTAGTACAACGGTTGACAGTCACAGGCCTACAGATTGTATTCCTAATTATTACCATTGCACAACACTAGGCACCACATTGTCTAACTACACAGTACACATCTCAAATAAGCATGCTCGAAGAATTGAGGTAACAGTAGTCTACAGCTATGCCATGTTACCTGCACGCTCCATGTCAGCTTGCTGGGTGACTCCGACCTCCATGATGAGACACGTTAGTTGTTGGGGTTGTTGTTGGCCAGGAGCCATCTGGCTCAGAATCAGCTCCTCCACTCTGGTGGGGGGGTGATGGATGGTGACCCCCCCACCTGTGGCAAGCTGCTGTTTGCGGATATCAGATGCACGCTGCCGGACATGATTAATTAAATCACTGCAGTGATGGTGTACCTGCTCATATGTCCTGTTATGCATGCCTATGTCATTTATCTGATGGACAAGCCCTTGCCACAGTGCAGTACGCTCATGCTGGTCCTGGCTGGTTCTAAAGAGCAAAACCACACTTAAACACCTAATCCCTATTTAATGTTCTGAAAATTTCATTGTTTCTATGCACTGATGAAGGGTGGTGAACCCGAAAGCTTTACTTATTAAATTTTGGCATTTAAGTGTGGTTTTGTAGATACTTTTTGCAGTTTTCATCAAGAGTTTTACTACTGGTTCTAGAGAACACCAGGGCATACTGCTGCACCAGGCTGGATGTTATGACCTCTTCCTCCGCCGTGCTATATGCGGGATTACAATGGTGGGACATAGCCCTGGAAGACAATGAAACAATATGTGTGAGCAAGTCATGAAGCATGCGTATATTTCTAATGTACAGATATCACTTAACTGCCATATATAGCAACCTATTGGCTGTCAGAAGACACACACTTTCAATATCACATGTCAGTACTCAACCCACAACTGTCTGACAGTGCTTGGCACACTCTATATATCAAACGACATTTTGCACAGCAACAAACTTACAACAGTATGTAATACTAAACAACAGTACATGGCACACTGTATGCGACACAATGCACAACCTAGACACAGGAGGTATATATCATGCTAATGCATCATGAAAAGTGTAATCCATTGCAATGATTGTAAAGTCCAGTGACAGTATCACCAGTATACCGCACTAGTCGTTGATGGCAGACCCCTGCCTAACATATGTGCACATTCACAAAAAGTAACTAATCAGGATACACCACGAGACACCTTCTTCAACGAAATTCCTTTATTCCAATAGATAGAACAAATAAAGATAAGCGCTTTCGCGTGCTGCTAGCACGCTTCTTCAGATCGATATAACAACGTTTATCCTAGTTCATTATATACCAAACAATGTCTCTAATCACATCATTAAACAATTAAACAATTCACTAATTAAACAATTAAATACTAAATCAATTAACTATGCATCATTGATTGCAGTGATGATTAGCTAAAAAACACATCTCATTCTTTCTCTCTTCGTTTTTTGCTGAAGTACAGCATTTACACGTTGCTAAATAACATTTACATTTCTTGTATTCAGATAAACTGTCACCATATAATTAATTAAATATTATCTAGTTTAAATGCTTGTTGATCCATCAGCATAAGTTTTAGATATGTTTAAAAGCTTTCAAATAGTTTAAATAACTACATCACATAAAATAAACATAAAATAAAATGAAATAAAATAAAATGAAATGAAATAAGGTGAAACAAAATGAACTTGACATAAGCTCAAAACTTAGTCATGTTAATCCTGATTCATTTCTACTGGCAGCTATTCTCATGTGCTAACAACTTTCCATCAATATAACATAATGTTCTACGATATCAACTCCATAATGATAGTATTAATAGTAGACAATCTAAAAATATATAATATATATAATTAATCAATATAAAACAACCTAAAATATGTGTATTTCATATTTTATATTATATTGTTTAATTATTAATTATCAATTCATATTTCTACCACTACTGTGTTGGACAATATCGAAAGACACTCATCGTTAAAAATACTGCATGTAATCAAGAATGATTTAAAAATAGTTTATGTTGAATTTATATTGATTTTCTATCTCGTGCATAAACTGGTATTATGTATATCTTGTATCTAATGATAATAGTATCCTTTCTCCATTGTGCAATAACACTACGATTCATCATTCATCTATTAAAACACCAATATTATTGAGTAAATATAAAAACCTGAAGTGTGTAGACATTAAAGTTTATAGAATTTAGCGCTTATGAACCGGAACATACTATGTCAACTATTCATTTATATAAGTTTAAACTTCTCTTATAAATTCTCTGATATCAATTGTTTAAAAACTATAAAATGATAATATAAAATAATATGTAAGCATTGATTCAAATATTTAAATGTTTAAAGTGCTAAGTGCATATTTCATGTCTTAATAACGTGCCATGTTGCAACCAAATGCAAAGAAGTAAGTATCTCTAGATGAAAAACCGGTCTGTCTAAATAACTTTGACATAGCTTCACATTGTGTAGAATGCAATGTGCTATATGATGACGATTACAAGATATCAGATAAAATAACAAATTTCAATGTAAATACATATATTGCAGTAGTCATTACCTTGGGAAATTCTAGTAGGTATTTCAAAGCTTCCAAATGTGGGTTTTTATAACAGCTTGTGCCATAGGGGACTGGTCATCAGTTCTACCTATTTTTGTAGTCATCATATTGAGTGCAATTCATATAACATTCAAGGAGTAACCCCTGTCTGTATATCCGTGCGTATGCTTCTCTGTATATACATGCACTTGTAGAACAATATATTCTAAATTCATGAGCTGTGCATACGCAAAGGTATTCTTATTGACCGTTAATTCCAAACGCACTTCTCTATTCCATTTCAGAATGTCTTGATAATTAAAATTAGTCTGTATGTTTCTCTGCTACAAAACTCTGTTAAATTATCAAAAATCACTTAAGTAGCAGAATGCTAGAATTATATTCGGGGTATAGTATGTTTAATGTGTATACATAAAAATATGATGTTATAATAAACATCTCAGGGAGCTTACCTCAATTATTCTAAGAACGGTTTCACTGAGACATAATTATTTATGCCCGGATCTCTATGTGCTCCGGATCTAAAAATCCATTCCATCTCTAACTTCGCTAAAGCTTTCTCATTATCACCCAATCTAGGGCTGATATTGATGTTTTGTAGAACCCTAAACTTAAAATTATGTGTTGGATTCAAAATAATATGTTTGGCCAATGCGTTCAATTCATTTTGTTTGTGTATATCATATATATGGTTGTATATACGTTCTCTCAACTTCCTCTTGGTGAGACCAACATAGAAAGCTGGGCATGAAACGCAATTAGCCATATAAACTAGATTCGTGGTGTTGCAGTTTGTATGGACTCTTGGGACAAAATGAAAATGTCCATGTGGGTGTCGATATTCTTGTATGTTATTAATATATTGACACATACTACATGCCTGACATGGATTTGTCCCTAATGTATCAGATGTTCCAGCATGTAATTGAAAGACATCATTTGAGTTATATGAAAAAATTGTTTTCAGATTATCGCAAGTCCTAAAAACAAAATTCGGCAATTCACCTACGATTCCCCTAATATCATCTGTAATGACAAGAATGTTCCAATGTCTATTTATGATCTTCTTAATTTCATGGATATCATTTGTGTATTTTAATATAAAATTAACTTTAGTGTTCTGTCTATGATAGGTAGATTTGTATATATCTCTTGCCTTCCTAGGCCTTGTATTAATCTCCCCTGAATTAATATATATATTTCGATGTGTATTCTCTTCTGGTATGATGCGATTTCTCATATCTTTAACTAACTTGCTATTATAGCCTCTAGCCACAAACAATCTCTCCATATTGTCTGCTTCAGTTTGTAGTGTATCTATGTCCTTGCACAACCTGGTTATCCTTGAAAACTGTCCTTTCATTATGCCTGTAAACATGTATCTCGGATGCATGCTGCTGTATTCCAAGATAGTGTTCCTCCAACATGTTTTTCTGAATAGTCTGAAAGACAGACTATCATTAATGTCATAGAATAAAGTTAGATCTAAAAAATTGATCTCTCTGTAGGAGTGTTCATATGTAAATTTCAAAAATGTAGTTGTTTTTTCTAGGTACTCCACAAACTTCTTCAAATCTTCAACAGTCCCATCCCATGCCAAAATCACGTCATCTACAAATCTCCTATACATGCGTATGTTTTTCATCCAAATACTATTGAATACATGTTCCTGCTCCCAGTAGTGTAATACCAGGTTAGCATAGGAGTTTGCACATGGGGTGCCCATAGCGACACCCCATGTTTGTAGGTAGTATTTGTTATGGAACGTGAATACGTTACAATGCAGCACTAACTCTAGTAGTTGGTTGATTAGTATCTGCCTATTCCTGGAGAAATCACTTTGTGTTACCATCACTTCTCTCACTGCCTGCATTCCATAGTCATTAGGGATGCACGTGAACAAGTCACGAACATCCAATGTGACTAGGAGCAATTTCCCATTGCTCTTTTCTAGCAGATCAAAAGATTCTAGATCTTTCAGCAAGTGTTGTGTATCTCTAAGAATGGTATGTATCTCGTTTACTATTGGCCTCAACATTTTTTCTATGAATACCGAGATGTTGTATGTGGCCCATTGTCTGCCGGATACTATTGGTCTCATAGGTATCGGTTCTACTACTTTATGTATCTTCGGCAGACCCTTTAACACAGGTACAAGTGGTTCTTCTATGTATAAGAAGTCAAATATCTCTTTGCTCACTTGTCGACACATTAAAATATCATACAGTTCTTCACTAACATTCTTTATTATTCTCATCACCCCTTCCAGTGTCAATTCTTTATAAGTACTATTCTGTTGTAAAGTTGTTTCTATTATGGTTATATACTCATATCTGTCTAGCAACACTACTCCCCCCCCTTATCAGCATTAGTAATCACAATATCACTGTTATATTTCAGATTCCTCATAGATTCATATTCAGCTTTTTCCAGATTAAAAAATCTGTTTTTGACATGTTTGTTAGCATATAACTTGTAAATATCCTTCTCACAAGTTCTTACAAAGCATTCTACATCTGTTGGCAAAACCGGTGAGAAGGTACTTCTACATTTGAACACATTATCTGTATTTTTCAACAAATTCACTTGGTTTCTAAAAAGTAGTCGTAACGCTACTTTCCTGGCAAATAGTCTCAAGTCTGTGAGAGTATCTGACAGTCTGCTATACTGTGAGGGCACATAGTTCAGTCCTCTATTCAGCAACGAAAAATCAGATGCAGACAAATTATAGTTAGAAAAATTAAAAAACAATAATGTCAGTTCCAGTTCCTTTTCGTATGTTTTTCGTACCTGTCTATTGAGGATTTCCGTTTCCTCGTACCTCGGCTTTCTGATCTCCCCCTTGTCATTGGATGGATCCTTACTGGAAAAGGGGCATCCATGTTCCTGCTGGATGTCACGTTGTTTTTTCGAATAGTTCCAGTTCTTATGGAATCCTCTATGGGCCTTAGAGCTAACTGGTTAGGTGGCGGTGTCAGTTCATCAGTGTTCACTACAACAGTTTCTCTTTTATCATTAATTGGTTCACCTGAATTGTTCGTACTCAAATTGGTCGGCGCCAAATGTGAATTTCCTGTACCTCCCACATCCGGTTTCCTCTGTTGCGGACGATGAATGCGTTCACTCTGCATCACGTTGTTCTCTGTGTTTCTCTGCCAAACAAATATATTGCCCATTCTAAAATCTTGTACATCTCTAGTCAGTTTCTTTTGCTTAATGCCTCTTAACTTTTCCCCATACAACTTAATTTGCATTGAAATGTCTTCAATTTCCGGTTGAATTTTTCCGAGTTGAATCTTTCCACAATGACTTTATATGCTGCATCAATTTCTCTCTGTATTTCATTTTCTATAGGTTCAAAGTAGTCAAGAAGCAGTTGTATGTATTTATTACTTAATTCAAGATTCAGATCTTGCCATTTTTTGAGAAGATCTGGATATTGTTGTCCGTACGTAGGCATGCACAGAACGCGCATGCCTCTCGGAACAACCTTGAAATTGAGGCAAGCTTGTAGATGCTTTCTCTGCCATGTCATTATTTGAAACTTATACAGATTATTCTCAAGATCTCTTAGTAATAAATAAAAGTCAGTCATATTATTTTCAGAGTCATTCCTTATAGACATATTGTCAGTTGTTTCAGGAAAGTCTAAATTCAGCAACGGGTTACCTTTAGTTGGTAAAAAGGCTTCAATGCCTAAGGGACCCATTCTATGAATCGGGTTATAGTCCAGTTCAATGGTGGTGTTCTCCATAGCGTGGAAGTAGCAGCAACAAACAAAAGAAGTAAAAAAGAAGACCAAATTGCCGCAAAACTCCCTGAAGTATCCTGTAGCAAACGTATCACAAAATCACAAAAAGTAACTAATCAGGATACACCACGAGACACCTTCTTCAACGAAATTCCTTTATTCCAATAGATAGAACAAATAAAGATAAGCGCTTTCGCGTGCTGCTAGCATGCTTCTTCAGATCGATATAACAACGTTTATCCTAGTTCATTATATACCAAACAATGTCTCTAATCACATCATTAAACAATTAAACAATTCATTAATTAAACAATTAAATACTAAATCAATTAACTATGCATCATTGATTGCAGTGATGATTAGCTAAAAAACACATCTCATTCTTTCTCTCTTCGTTTTTTGCTGAAGTACAGCATTTACACGTTGCTAAATAACATTTACATTTCTTGTATTCAGATAAACTGTCACCATATAATTAATTAAATATTATCTAGTTTAAACGCTTGTTGATCCATCAGCATAAGTTTTAGATATGTTTAAAGGCTTTCAAATAGTTTAAATAACTACATCACATAAAATAAACATAAAATAAAATGAAATAAAATAAAATGAAATGAAATAAGGTGAAACAAAATGAACTTGACATAAGCTCAAAGTCACGTTAATCCTGATTCATTTCTACTGACAGCTATTCTCATGTGCTAACAACTTTCCATCAATATAACATAATGTTCTACGATATCAACTCCATAATGATAGTATTAATAGTAGACAATCTAAAAATATATAATATATATAATTAATCAATATAAAACAACCTAAAATATGTGTATTTCATATTTTATATTATATTGTTTAATTATTAATTATCAATTCATATTTCTACCACTACTGTGTTGGACAATATCGAAAGACACTCATCGTTAAAAATACTGCATGTAATCAAGAATGATTTAAAAATAGTTTATGTTGAATTTATATTGATTTTCTATCTCGTGCGAAAACTGGTATTATGTATATCTTGTATCTAATGATAATAGTATCCTTTCTCCATTGTGCAATAACACTACGATTCATCATTCATCTATTAAAACACCAATATTATTGAGTAAATATAAAAACCTGAAGTGTGTAGACATTAAAGTTTATAGAATTTAGCGCTTATGAACCGGAACATACTATGTCAACTATTCATTTATATAAGTTTAAACTTCTCTTATAAATTCTCTGATATCAATTGTTAAAAAACTATAAAATAATAATATAAAATAATACGTAAGCATTGATTCAAATATTTAAATGTTTAAAGTGCTAAGTGCATATTTCATGTCTTAATAATGTGCCATGTTGCAACCAAATGCAAAGAAGTAAGTATCTCCAGATGAAAAACCGGTCTGTCTAAATAACTTTGACATAGCTTCACATTGTGTAGAATGCAATGTGCTATATGATGACGATTACAAGATATCAGATAAAATAACAAATTTCAATGTAAATACATATATTGCAGTAGTCATTACCTTGGGAAATTCTAGTAGGTATTTCAAAGCTTCCAAATGTGGGTTTTTATAACAGCTTGTGCCATAGGGGACTGGTCATCAGTTCTACCTATTTTTGTAGTCATCATATTGAGTGCAATTCATATAACATTCAAGGAGTAACCCCTGTCTGTATATCCGTGCGTATGCTTCTCTGTATATACATGCACTTGTAGAACAATATATTCTAAATTCATGAGTTGTGCATACGCAAAGGTATTCTTATTGACCGTTCATTCCAAACGCACTTCTCTATTCCATTTCAGAATGTCTTGATAATTAAAATTAGTCTGTATGTTTCTCTGCTACAAAACTCTGTTAAATTATCAAAAATCACTTAAGTAGCAGAATGCTAGAATTATATTCGGGGTATAGTATGTTTAATGTGTATACATAAAAATATGATGTTATAATAAACATCTCAGGGAGCTTACCTCAATTATTCTAAGAACGGTTTAACTGAGACATAATTATTTATGCCCGGATCTCTATGTGCTCCGGATCTAAAAATCCATTCCATCTCTAACTTCGCTCCGACCTCCATGATGACACACGTTAGTTGTTGGGGTTGTTGTTGGCCAGGAGCCATCTGGCTCAGAATCAGCTCCTCCACTCTGGTGGGGGGGTGATGGATGGCGACCCCCCCACCTGTGGCAAGCTACTGTTTGCGGATATCAGATGCACGCTGCCGGACATGATTAATTAAATCACTGCAGTGATGGTGTACCTGCTCATATGTCCTGTTATGCATGCCTATGTCATTTATCTGATGGACAAGCCCTTGCCACAGTGCAGTACGCTCATGCTGGTCCTGGCTGGTTCTAGAGAGCAAAACCACACTTAAACACCTAATCCCTATTTAATGTTCTGAAAATTTCATTGTTTCTATGCACTGATGAAGGGTGGTGAACCCGAAAGCTTTACTTATTAAATTTTGGCATTTAAGTGTGGTTTTGTAGATACTTTTTGCAGTTTTCATCAAGAGTTTTACTACTGGTTCTAGAGAACAGCAGGGCATACTGCTGCACCAGACTGGATGTTATGACCTCTTCCTCCGCCGTGCTATATGCGGGATTACAATGGTGGGACATAGCCCTGGAAGACAATGAAACAATATGTGTGAGCAAGTCATGAAGCATGCGTATATTTCTAATGTACAGATATCACTTAACTGCCATATATAGCAACCTATTGGCTGTCAGAAGACACACACTTTCAATATCACATGTCAGTACACAACCCACAACTGTCTGACAGTGCTTGGCACACTCTATATATCAAACGACATTTTGCACAGCAACAAACTTACAACAGTATGTAATACTAAACAACAGTACATGGCACATTGTATGCGACACAATGCACAACCTAGACACAGGAGGTATATATCATGCTAATGCATCATGAAAAGTGTAATCCATTGCAATGATTGTAAAGTCCAGTGACAGTATCACCAGTATACCGCACTAGTCGTTGATGGCAGACCCCTGCCTAACATATGTGCACATTCGTGAATATAGGTGGCATACTGCTGTACTACACTATACATGTTGCTAGATACACACCTATATCCTGTAACACACATATGACCAAGGCCATGGTACAGGCATATACACACACACATCAGACATACATATCAGACACATAAGTATGGCAACACAGGTGACCTTTACCTGTGTACCTTACAGTACTGTGTGTCAGTAGTTACGAGACCATATGCCTGAGGTATGTAATCTGTGAGGACTACAGGGAACACACAGAACAGTGGTTCCAATCAATGTGGACGCACACCATACTGTGATGTTTAGGCATACAGCCTCAGGTAATACTACAGTTCATACAGGGGTTGGATTCACCAGCTGTAACACTCAATAAGCATGCATGTACTGCTTTGGCCTACAATGGGCACCCCAGTCGACAACAAGGGACTATGTCAGAATGTATGGCATAGTGCTTTTTCAGCCTAGCAATTGTATACACATCTTTTGCTGGGATCACAGCTAGGACACATAACACCATGACAGACACAGTTTCCCACTAAGCTATCACACATAAACCAAACTCTGACACATTCACCAACACATTCACCATCACACTCAGTCAAACTTGCATAGCAATTATTGCAACAAGTACATGTGGGTGTGTATCACTTCATAGGTAGATATGAGGCTATTGGCCATAGGGCCTATAGAAGCCTAGCCATACGCTACCCTGGCCTTTGACATACAGGTCATTGCATTTCACGTGGCCCTGTCAAGCAGAGAAACAGAGGTGATTGCCTGAGTGTATTCATTATCTTCCATACAATTTTCATGATTATTTATGATGACTGCTAATTAGGAGCTTTGTTTGCTATGGATAGTTGGTTTGTTCCAGAGTATGGGATGTCTCTGAGATAGGGATCTATCCCTCCAGCATGTGCTGTTTATTGTGGTTAGAAGGTTTGGGTTCCTAGAGCATGTAGCACATAGATATTGTGATCTGTTTATGTGCAGCATGTCCAACAGCTCTGGTTTTTACATAGCTTAGTATGTTAGGCAGAGGTCACCTCTGGGTAGGCGGTATGCGACACAGTGTAGTTGTAGGTTTGTGAGATGGTCTGCATAGGGCATCTGTTTGAGGCTGGTATTACTCTTTGTGAGGTATGTCTTTGTTGTTTCCAGTTGCTGTGGATGTCTTGTGAGGTACATACCACATGGGGCATTATACTCTATAATGGGCTTTATGTGTGATGAGTAGAGGGGAACACTGACCTATATTTCCCTGGATGACACAACTTTTGTGATGAGGTTTGGCAGGTAGACAGATTACATGACTAGTGTGTCACTGTGATTATCGAAGGGGAGACTACAGTCCACCTGTGTCCCATGGTCTCTTTTCACACTTTCGGTGTTAAGTAGACTACCACCTATGTGGTAGTTCATGGGTACGGAGTTTATGCCAGAAGGGATACCAATGCAGTTTCAACATTGAGCTTGAGTCCATGGCTTTGCACCAGCCATCTGTTGCAGTAAATATGACCCCCTGTCTCTCTCTCTCTCTCTCTATAGATATATATATATATATATATATATATATATATATATATATATGTATATAGATATATATATACACACACACACACACACACACACACACACACACACACACACACACACACACACACACACACACACACACACACACACACATAAATATAAACATACATTGGTGTACATATAGATATCCATATAGGCACATATACGGTCCACCTTTCATGGTGGGAATATCAATTATGCAAAGTTTGTGAGGTATACTGTTATGTACTAATATTGCACAGTGTTGTGCGGAATGCATTGAAGGTGTTCTTAGCACATGTAGCTTTAGCAGGCCTCACTGGCTGCAACACTGCAAACCTGACAATTCATACCCACAGCGTTTCACCACCACATGTCATATACCAGCACTGTATGCTGTCTTGTTTGCCACACAATACAACCTACATAGATGTATGCACATAACAACCTTCAACAACATATATATGTCCACCCTTCACAAACAGTTGCAGTATGTCCCTTGCTCTATGCACATGTACAGCTGCTAATATATCTGACACAGGCAGATCTCTCCGTATGGGTGTGCCATACACACACAAGGTCCACACTGTTGTAAGTCCATGGACATCACAGCTGACCTGCTGGGCCTTGCTGCAACATGAACAGGTGTCACATGTGAGCACACAGTAATATTAGAGGGTGTATATATAGCTGCAAATGCTAGATTAGCACACTAGCCTGGTATAGCTGTTGCCAATGCTAAGCTACACGTTAATATGACTATCATGCATTTGTTACTCTGTCACATCCTTGTTTATATAACTGTATGTGCTACTCCCCCAAACAGCCATTGTACACACTACTGTACAGAACAGAGATAACATGGATCAGATGTTTGACTTTTAATGCTGAACTACATATATCACAGTCATATCTCACTGCACACACCTACACACTGATTTCTCCATGGCAGTAGTTATGCAGGGCATCTGTACATAGATATATACTGCTGCCACATATGGATGATTCAAAGTATGTAGAGTACTCTTCAAAAACATCTACTACATGCCAGTAAATACATATCAGTTACATACCTTTACTTTGTATGGGTTTGTATTATTAAGTTCCGTATGTGTGTAGTAATACAATTTTTTTTATATATATGTTTTTTTTTATGTTGATTTTTATTTGCTGTTATTGCCGGTGTCTGTCTGTGTGTGTCTCTGTGTCCCTCTTTCTTGCTTTCTTGCTTGCTTTCTTTTTCGCTGTCTCTCTCTCTCTCTCCATGGCTGCAGTGAAATGATTGCATGTGTGGACAGCAAGTACAGCCTGCTTTTAGAGGTATCTGCACATGTGCATGTGATGGCCTCTGCTCCAATTGGTGGCCACCATTTGGTAATTGCATGCAGCCTGCTGTGTGGTAATTGCAGTACTCACTGTCATAGCAACCCAATGCTATAAATTTCTAGGTCAGGTAGGCATAGGCCTTTCAGCTTTCCAAAGTGGGGCCCATGCTTGTTTGCTGTGGACACCATAGTATAAGTCAGAAGGTTGGTATACTTCTAAATGTTGCTAAGAGTGCAGCCAGTTATTTGTATGTTGTACTCAGACCTGAATGTTGCCTCTTCGAGTACACAGTTGACAGTGTAGAATTGTACTCACCCCTAGAAATGCTAACACAAGATACATGGGAGAATGGAGTTTCTTTGCAACATCTACAATTAGCTGCCTTACATGTGTAGTTATTGAGATGTTTCCATTTGGCACATGAACTGTTTGGGGACATCTATACTGTGGATATTAATGTACTCACTTCTGCAGTGTTTGTGCTTTTTATTTTGTTGACATTATCACTGGATGCACATGAAACTGGACAATTCCAGTACTGAGTATGTCTACGTACATCCTTGCTGTACCTTGAATACACTAGTATCTTGTACATTTGTGTGGGGATTGTCCTGCTATGATACTGTGTGGGGGTTGTGAAGTGCTGCTGTAACAGTATTTACTGCTAGAATGTCTGGTTCTGTTATCACAGTCACGTAATGCAATTCCACAACAACTGCTGGTATAGTTCCACAGAATAGGTTTTGTGTTATGGCATTCCTACCTTTCCTTTATATTCACACATTCTGATGCATGATATATATATATTTCAGCAACATCTTGCTGTATATAAACTGTGGCCTTCATGCAGTGTAGTGTGTCCAAGGTTCGAGGTTCGAGACTGGCAGTGGTGTTTTATTTTGCTGCTGAGCAGAACAAGGCCCCTCATACGCAGGGTGACTAAGGCACTTTTAAGCAGTTGTAAGGTTTGCACAGGTTTGCATGATGCTTAGCAATGCTTAGCTAAGCGCACACATGTGCACACTCACAGAAGCCCGCTAACTACTGCTTAAAAGTGCTTACTCCCGTTAACCCCCGCGCTAATTTCTTTGAAAGAAAAGAAAATGGAGAGATAGGAAAGTGGTGAAAAAGGGGCACAAAGAGGGAAAGACAGTAGGGAAAACAGCTCGGGATGTGCAGGACGGGTGTAGGGAACGTCCATAGCTGCCCATTTCTTTAACAGCAACAGCTGTGTATATACTAGTAATTTGGAGGGAATTTTGAAACCTTCTACCCCTGAGAGAGGGGTGAGGACAATGAAGTATGTTGTACTGCCAATTGAATTTCAGTGTCTGTGTCCAGTGGACATTTGTGTAAAATGGGCAGCTATGTATGGGGCATAATTTTTTTGTGGGAGCAGATTGCCCATTTTTTTTTTCAGGTGAGAGTGGAATGTGAGGTAGGGGAAGTAGGTATGTTGTGGGAGGTAGGTTGGGGAGGTAAAGCGACAAGACAAACAAGACGCATACAGGGGCAGAATATGACACATGGGGTGGGTGAACACAATTGACAGGGAAGGATGTTTGGAAATCGTAAGCCCATGAGCCCAAAGATGGTAACAGTGGAACTGAGATCCCCACCCATAGGCAGTCACCACTGCACCTTCACAGCCGGGAGGGTGGCTATGCTGGGGGCTGCATAGGAGGGGCAGGCTCAACCGTGAGTCGCATCACTTTTGCCTCGAGCTGCCATAGGGGATCAGCGACTGAACGCTGGATCTCCCTATGCAATACAGCCTGGACCCTTCGGAGGGTGACAGGTGGCCCTCCTCCGGCCACGCTTGCATGGGGGGGATGAGACCCATCCTCTGTAGCGCTTCCACCCAAAGGTGGCACAGGACCAATGGACGAGGGGGGCCCGGGCTGGGCACCGGACCTGCTGTTGCCAGGTGCAATCGCCAGCTGAGGTGGGACAGGTGGGTCCGCTGGGACCAGCCTTCCCATACATTCTGTGTTTAGGTGTATTTAATAACAACATAGCCAACAGCATTCCAAATTAGTTGTAACAGCATGCAGTAATATTCCCATTAACCGAACACACCAGAGTTCCAACAGTTGAACAGCAAGCATAACACATGCATATATAGAACAACAGTGGACATTCCAACAGTACGCAGGATTGATTGGTGGCAACAGGCCACCAAGATTGTGGTGTCTGAACAGGGCACATGCATCAAAGTAAATGCAGATATTTATAGAACAATAGGACATATGTCCCAACAAATGTTTTGAGGTTAGACATACCCATTGAGGTGTGGAATTGCATTGTTTATGCACATACAGTAGAGTGTAAAAAGATACCTCCATTAACATCTTATATGTACTTATAGTTTACACTACATTCCTATTGACTGCAGGTGTATATCCCCTACATGTATTATTACACTAGGCAACGTGCATTAAGTTGTGTAATGGGTATGGCTAGCTCATTATATATCTGACCTATATCTGACATACTAACTGTCCAGGATGCAGATGTTACTGCTACATATTTATATATTTTATTTATATTTATATATCTACATATCTGGATGTGTTCACGTGACATTATCAGTTATATTTCTACAGCCCCCTACATTTCTAGCAGCACACTCACATTTTTGGGGAACACATTAACAAGCTACTCATGTGCCAGATTTACCTATGCATGCCAGCCATTAACCAACTGTTGAGGACTGTATATATGCTTTACAGCTACTGGCACTCCCTTCATCCACTTTATATGGGACTGCCCAACTGTGGGTTGACAGCACTTAATACAACAGTACTAATTATATAATGCAAGACTACAACAACATTTCAAAGTAAGTGACACGGACACACTCCAGGTATTATACCTTTATTAATTACATTGCACACTTTTCTAGAGGCTCTCTCATTTATTTGATATTACAATGCATGCAGAAGACTTATTCAAGATGTATTATACCTTTATTAATGGGTTACAACACTCTTTTTCAGGGTCTCTCACTGATTTTATATAACAGTACATGCAGAGAAATTATTCAGGGCATTTTATGCCTTTATTATTGGGCTACAACACTTTTTTCAGGCTCTCTCACTTATTTTATATAACAATACATGCAGAATAATTACTAACCTGCCTGGTGGCGCAGCCTTAGCAGCCTATCTGCATAGGCTTGCTGATTCGCAGCATGGACACCTGCAGCTGTGAAGTAAATGATGGGATATTGAGACATACCTCTCCATTATATAGACTACAATAGCTATTCTTACATACTCCATTCCATGGATACCTATTCAGTAGTGGGGCAATGTCATTTCCACGGGCCTCCAGTATCCACTGGTTCAGTTGGTCCTGCTTCCGTCTCTTCAGGTCTGTATGGTGGTGTCTGACCTGCTCACCAGTCTGAGGGACGCCTGTGGCACTGGTGAGATCATGTGCTAGACGGTTCCATGCCTCCGCTTTGCACTCCGTGCCTTGGAACTAGCCCTGCAGGAGTCTTGCATCATGATGATGGACAAGGAGCCAAACCATCAGTTTTGACTCCTCCATGCCCCACCGTTGCGCTCGAAAATGAGAGCCCTCTCCAACACTGGCCATTCTGTCTGAAGATGGGTGCTACAACCAGTTATGGCGATTATTCCCACCTATGGGGCTTAAATATGGCTCATTTCCCACACTTATTTGTGATTGGCCGGTTTTTGAAAATTCTCAGCTGAGTGCAAATCTGCTTAGCACTGAGTAAACTTTCATTAATATGTATATGTATGTTGACAGTGCATGCACAGCAAAAGCTGTCATGGCTTAGTGGTTCTGTGCATTGATTATGATGCATGGTATCCCAGGTTCGAAGCCTGTCATTGCTTTTTATTTTACTACTGCCCTGACCGGCTAGGAGGTGTGGCTATGTTGTGCCGACTTCGCTCTACTTTGCCCAACGTTGCTCTACGTTGCTCGATGTTGCCCAGTGTTGCGCTAGTTGGTGTGGTGTGCAGCTCCACACAAACATGTTTTGTATGCGCTAGTTGGCATGATGTGCAGCTCCACGCAAAGCTATTGCGCTAGTTAAAGCAGTGCTTAGCTATGGGCAATTATATTGTACTAGTTAAAGCAGTGCTTAGCTATGGGCAATTATTCTTAAATGTGCTTAATACTGGTAAATGTTGCTTAGCAGTGCTTCACATTGCTTAACATAGGTTACTTATGCATTCATTAGTATGCATGACCGTTTCACCTTCTTATATATATTTAAAATATTGTTCAATACTACATAGGCAATTTAAATGCATTTTAATGGCATTTAAAAGGTACATGTCAGGAATTATTTTTATGCACAGATTTCATAATGAAAATGGAAATGGGAGTGGTGGGACTCGAACTGTGAATGCTCCTCTTTGTGTGAAGGCTCTACCACTACGCTATTGCAATTTGGCTTAATTTGCATATTCGTAGCGTATTATCCTCTTCGATGTCTAAACTGCTTACTGTAGCTAAGCAATGGGCATACCCGCGCACACACCAACAAATACGGGCAACTATTTCGGGAATAAAAAAAATTTGTTTTAACTTTTATTTCATTTGTACAGAGGTTTTGAATGTGGAGGAGTGTAGTGTTGGGGGTATATACATTTGAGCGGACTTGCTCATATCTGCTGACATTTGCAGAGTTAGGCACTTGCAGGGGCATGGATATTTGGACTGCTCGGCAGTCTGACACACCCCCTGCACTCCTCACGCTCTGTGTTAGCCTGGGAGTTGAGTCAGCGCGCCCTCATGCATATGCATGATGCACTGACGTCTAACTCTTAGACGGCAGTCTCCGAGTAGGACTTCATTCATCCTACACAGAGGATTACTGAATCCCCCCCAATGTCTTTTTTTATGACAACTTATGGGTGACTGATATGAAATTTACAGTAGGTATAACTAACTATTTAGCAGACGACGAAAAGCGCTTCATATTAAACGGTTATTTTTTTAATTTATATTGTCGGTTTGGAGTTATTCCCTAGAGCCTTTTCTTTGGCTGTATTTGTATTCATCTACTTAGTTTGTCTTTTGTTCATTAACTATTTAGTTGACTTGAATATTAAACTCCAAGGAAAAGTGCAGCTTGTCCACAAAATTGTACAAACATGTTTCATTCATCCAAAAAGTATAATCCCATTTCAATACCACTTAGTGTAGAAGAAAGTTGCTCACTTTCCAACACTCCTGATGAGATCGTGGGAAGAATTGCCATATAACAAGTCATTGGAATTACCTGCCATCCTGATTGGTGCATTTAATGAAAGGTTTGTTGATTTCAGACAAAATATTGAGGGCATGAAAATATTTAGAAATAGCTTTGAAGTGGATCCAGCTGCATTTCTTGCTGAATTCCAGATGGAGCTTGTTGACCTGTAGTAAGCTGAAGAAAGCGTTCTCTCAGATGTCATTTTTATTACCAGTCTAATCTTATGGAATCATACCTCAAGCTGATGAGGATTGCACAGATATATCTCATTATTTGGCTGCAAAAACTGCTGTCAAAAGCTATTTTCCCAGATGAAAAATAACAAGTGCAAATGTAAAACTCATTTTTGGACAGTGGTGTGCTAACAATACTTACAATCGTGACATTAAATGCTGATCCAGACACCATCTACTTCTACAAACAAAAATAGTGCCAAATAGTTCATTAAATCGGATTGGTCTATCCTACTCTTTCACTATTTGGCAGCACATGCTGCTACAGATGGGTATTTTCCTGGATGAAAACTATATTAAGTCATCATCTTTTGGACAGTTAGAAATGAGGGATGGTTCCAACATTACTGCTGGCTTGCTATTAAACAACGATCCTGCTGATGCAGGCACTAGTTGTGTCCATAAACAAAAACAGTGCCATATAGTCTCATTAATTCCAAATGGCATATTGTACTGTTTCACTATGAAGGAGCACATGTTGCTGCTAATAGGTATTTTCCTAGATGAAATCAGTATTAAGTCAGTGTATTAAAATCATCTTTATTTACCCATTTACCATCAGGAATACTTCAAATATATGGTCTGGATTATTTTTTTGACACAGTAACCCTGCCGGTGCAGATATTGACTACCTTTGTAGACATAAGTATTGATAAGTATTTTGACAACTACAGCTGGTGTGTTTTTACCAGTGACTGGCAACACTGTTGATGTACTATCCATTACATCAGACCTCAATTATAGTAGGCAACAAACTTTGTAAATATTTATGTTTATGCCTTCTCTATGTCTGGTATACAGAAATGTGTCTGACTGCATATTAATAAGTGTTTTTGTTTTGTCGGGGCCTCCTCTCTCTACTTTTTTTGGTCATGTCTTCTTTTTTATTCACCACATCTCTCCCTTTCTTGCCCTTCACAATTATTGCTCACTCCTGTTTTTTGGTTTGGTCCCCCTGCTAGTGAAACAGCAGTCTAGCCCCACTGTGAAAACTCAAGTTGCAGTATTCTATCTACATCTTCCAAAGTAACTATACCTCATTTATCATCTTCTAAAGTATTAACTGGCTCCTCTACAGAGGTTATGCTTATACTGGTAATGTTGGCTAAGCCCACAATGGTTGACAACACCACTTGCTTAGTATAAATCTATGCACCAATGACCTGCTCTGCTCTCATCAGAAGCAACAATACAATACTTTTACCAGGAAAAACTCGGTACTAGGTCCAGCATAAAAGGTTGACTACTTTAGCCAGGCTCCATGTGTTACAGTTTATTGTCAGAAATTCTTCCTTTCCTTCTATGTTATGTTATGGAGTGTAGCTAAGTGTAGCCCAGCAGTAAGGAACTATAAAACTTTACAGCTCTTATTGTGGTATATCCATCCTTCCATGTTCTTCTATCACCTTATCCTAGTTCATGGAAGATAGTGTGTTATGGATCAAGTGACCACAGCAGCAACTGGGTCTGCTGCTTCACTAATTCAGTAGTTCAGTAGTTCGCTATGTTTTAAGAACTGAAGGCTAATATTTGTAAGTCTATAATTTGTCCTCTTAACAACAAATGTGACACCCATATAGACACTGTATTAAGACATTGTGATCAGTGTAGATGCTTGCAGAGTATTATGAACAAAGACAATCATAATACATTGGAATTGAATCTCACTCAGATATGAAAAACTTAACAGAGAGACTAATGAAACAGACAAGCCTGAGTTTTCTATTGCTAGACAAAGTTAATGCAATTTAAAAGATGGCATGCCCTTGAGTTTTCTTCTGAAGAAGCCATTCACTTTTCCTTCAGGCAAGATAAGCTCCTGTACAAGCCATAATAAACTTAGATTGTGAGGTGACTCACAACCTTCCTGTCTAACAAGAAAAATAAAAATGACTTTGACTGTTACTATGAGAGGACTGTGTGTCCTAGATCTACAAGTTGCTTTGCATGGTCATTACATAATTCCTGGTAATCAGAGACAGGAAAACTATCCACAGTCTACATGGGTTTATCCTGAGCTGCATGGGGACATGAATGGTCCCACACCAAACAAAAACATAAGAAAACCTCACTGGTAACTTATCAAGAGAACAATGCCACAAAAAATACTCCAATGGGGCAAAGAGGCATAATGACACCTATGCTGACTCAAACCCTGCAGCCTCCAAGGGAAATAATCCTGATACCCCATTAATGACATAGATATGGGTCAAAAGAGAAGAATACCACTCTTGCCTAGAAGAAGAAGGTCACCCATGGTAATATGCCATCCAATCAACAAAGACTGGACTTCCCACAGCTCCCCAGATGGGACTCTCCATGCACACTTCCCAGCCAAAACCGGCCAGACAAAGCAGGGAGCAAGCCACTAAGGAAAGAATGATCAGCAGCCTGCAAATGCTGAAAAACAGGAAAAAGAAAGTGTACAGAAAAAGAACAGGGTGGAGTAGCCCAACACCACCTGAAGCAGGAGGAGAGTACAAATACCCCTTTGCATAGGTGTATAAGAGGTCTCCCAAAAGACATAGAAAAACTTTGGACAAAAGACAGATAGACCAAGACTGGGGAAACAAATAAACAGAAAATACATACCCCAAAGTACCCAACAAAGCACCATTCAACAAATAAACTGTCTTGCAAAAAGACAATGAAAAGGAGCATCAAAAAAGCAACTGCTGGAAAGCCTTATCAAAAAGACACTCACAAGATTCTAGCATGTATTAAGAAGTACCAAAAGGCACACCCAAGATGGAAAGGCCTGCAGAAGAAAAAAAACTCCCCCAACACTAGGGATTACACCAAAACCACTCAATTTAGAGAGGTTAAGGGAGAGACCCACCAAGGAAAAAACAGAAGAAAAATACTGCAAATAAGTCAGCAAAATAACAGAAGACTCAGTAAGCACCGTCACATCATCAGCATAGGACAAAAAATGAGGCACTAAAACACCAGGGTGGGAAAAAGAAAAGGGAGAAAAAGAAAAATGGGCTTGCACCTTAAAAACATAACACCCACTGCCAAGATGAAGAGGTAGCTGCTCAAAGGGCAGCACTGACACACACCATTCTTCATAGCAGCCTCTGGATCTAACCATCCATTCACCACAGGATCAATAACTGAAACAGAATAAATAGAATAAATGGACTGGAGAAAAAGAGGACCCAATCTAAAGGCTTTCAAAATGTCTAACAAGGCCCCATGGCTAACATTATCAAATGCCTTAGTAAGGTCACAAGAAAGCAGCAAAGCAGAAGAAGAGTGAGCATAAGAAGCAACAGACTTCAGCAAAAGCAATAAGTCCTGCATAGGCCTGCCTGAAATACCGTAGGCCCCAGGATCCAAAAGAAAATGCATCTTAGAATGAAAATGGAACTGTAAAACTTTACAAAACAACTTGTAATCAGTGTTGCACAAGAAAATAGGGTGTCAGTTGGATAAGACCCTGTGGTCACCCTTCTTCCAGAGAAACTTAAGGAAAAAGCACAAAAAGTTAGGATGGGAAAACCATTAGAAAACCACTCATTAAACAACTAAACAAGTACTGATAAATGAACATCAGAAAGAGAGCAGTAGAAATTATATGAAAGCCCATCCCACCCTTGGGTAGAATCAACCTTAAAAGGAGAAATAGCCCAACAAACCTCAAACATGGTAATAGGGGCATCAAGAGCAGCCCTAAAAGTAGCTGGCATCACCAGAATGGGCCATGACTCAGCAGGAGAAATCTTACCACCATATAAGGAACACAAATAAGGATTAACTTCATGCAAAATACCTTCCTTAGTAATAACAACATCAACAGAAGAAGTTAGCAAACTGTCAGTAAAGGTCTCTGTCCTAAGCATATACCTGCCCACATAAGGAAAAAACTCCTCACCCCTACCCTTAAAGGAGTGAGACAAGTTCCAAAGAACTACCTTAACCTGAACAATATTGTGCAAATGCATCTCACGAAGATGTTGTAGAGCACTAGCAAGGTCCTGACACACAGCAGGGTCCTGATGCACAGCAGGGTCCTGACACACAGCAGGGTCCTGACGCACAGCAGGATCCTGACACACAGCAGGGTCCTGATGAACAGCAGGGTCCCAACACACAGCAGGGTCCTGATGCACTAGCAGGGTCCTGACACACAGCAGGTTCCTGACACACAGCAGGGTCCTGACACACAGCAGGGTCCTGACACACAGCAGGGTCCTAAAGCACTAGCAGGGTCCTGACACACAGCAGGGTCCTGACACACAGCAGGGTCCTGATGCACAGCAGGATCCTGACAAACAACAGGGTCCTGATGAATAGCAGGGTCCTGACACACAGCAGGGTCCTGACACACAGCAGGGTCCTAATGCACTAGCAGGGTCCTGACACACAATAGGGTCCTGACACACAGCAGGGTCCTGACGCACAGCAGGATCCTGACACACAGCAGGGTCCTGATGCACAGCAGGATCCTGACACACAGCAGGGTCCTGATGAACAGCAGGGTCCTGACACACAGCAGGGTTCTGACACACAGCAGGGTCCTGACGCACAGCAGGGTCCTGACACACAGCTGGGGCCTGACACACAGCAGGGGCCTGATGCACAGCAGGATCCTGACACACACAGCAGGATCCTGACACACACAGCAGGGTCCTGACACACAGCAGGGTCCTGATGCACTGCAGACTGAAAATCAACATAAAAGGCATCAGAAGACTGCTTAAGCTGAAAATAATAAGACTGGGAAAACCAATTATAATGAGCAATAAACTTCTCCTTAAAGGCCAACCACCATGAGGACAGAGAAGGAAAAGAAGGTGACAAAGTGAAATGATCACCCCATAATTCAGAAACAACCTCCTGCCAAACAGGAGTAAAAGTCCATGCAGCAGTATATCTAGACATGCCCTTACCCTTAGATAAAGCAGAGGAAACACCAAAGGAAAGTGACAAAGCACAGTGGTCAGTAAAGGGTAAAAAAAGACAAAGAGGGTCATGGAATGGATTATCATGGACCGACCTCATTAACAAGGACATTAGCAACCTCTAAACACTTGATCCCACAGAGTTTGGCTTCATCAAGGGGAGGTCATGTTTGCTAAATTTGGTTGCCTTCTTTGAGACACTCATCAAAGCCATGGACAAGGGGAAGACTGTGCACACTGCCTACCTTGACTTGGTCAAAGCCTTTGACATTATTCCCCACTCGGGCATAATAGATAAACTTACTCAACTAGGCATCAGTCCATATGTTACCAGATGTGTGGCAAACTGGCTCACTGATAGAATCCAAGTAGTCAAAATAGGGGAAGCCACCTCAAACAGTAGACCTGTAACAAGTGGTATACCCCAGGGTTCAGTCTTGGGGCCTCTGTTATTTGGGATATAATTTCTGAGGTGCAGGCCAAAATCAGTGTGCTATGGCTAACCAGGTTTGCAGATGACTGCAAGCTGGATGCTGGCATCAATTCCCCTAGTGATGTGGACATCCTCCAAGAGGGTCTCACTCAGACAAATGACTGGTGCCAGAAACATGGTCTCAAGCTGAATACCAAAAAATACATCATCATCCCCTTTGGGATGTCCCCACGAATTATCACATTAATAACAATGCCCTAAGCACACAAACAGTCGTGAGGGATTTGGGCACCCAGGTTCATAGCAGCCTGACTTTTGATCATCATGCTGCGTCCATTGTACAGAAAGCCATCTACATGGCTCACTTCATAAGTAAGGGTATCTCATCCAGGGAGAAGGAGGTCATAACATCCCTGTATTCTTCCCCTATAAGGCCCATTATTAGGCATGTACCTCACAAAGCACATCCAGAAGCTGGAGAGACCACAGAGGTTCCCCACCAGGAGAATCCAGGGCCTCAAAAATCTACCATACACGACAGGCTAAAAGCTCTATCACTCTACTCAGTTTCATACGGAGTCCTCAGAGGTGACCTCTGTCTGGCATACAAGGCGATCATGGACCCCACCTTGATGGGACTAATGCATATCTGCAATTCAAGCTCCACTCAAGTAACTCGCACGCGCGGCCTCAACCTGGACTGTGACATCAACAGGACTTGTTGGTGGGACAGATTTGTGTCCCAGCGGCTCCCTCATCTATGGAATAGACTCCCTCTTTACCCCTTTTTAAGTGCAAACTGGATAACTGGATGGAAAACAGAAAATATACCCCTGGAATTCCACCCATATCCCTGCTGGACAGGGGCATCAGGTGCCAGTTTGTCTAAACATGGGCTAAACTCTTGGCTATGCTTATAAGGGCCTCATGGCCAATAGCCTAGTAACCTCCTATGATCCTATGATCCTATAAGAAGAAACTACAGCAAAGGTGGGAGAGAAAAACAATAATCAATATGGGTGCGTGCAGTGCCATTAAAATAAATAAAAGCATCAGGGCTACATACAGTAAGGGAGACCAGGTGTAAAATGTCCTTGCAACCACAAACAGTACAGTCTTGCTTAGATTGAGAATCCCATGGTATAACACCACAATTAAAGTCCCCCCCCCCAAAAAAAAAAATGGGGCAGTCAATAAGAAAATAAGGCTGTAAGAGCTGAAACAATAAATGGAGTTCAGCTACAGAAATAAAAGCAAAAACAATAATAAAATGTATAAAATAATGCCTACACAGTAAATCCACCACTAATGCCCTACAAGGTAAAACATGAACAACATCCCTAACCACCACCACAGACATATGATACAGAACCACATTGCCAGACCAGCGATCAGTCCCCAAATGCCAAACCACCCCCCAACAAAACCTCAAAACTTCCCATTGCAAATATGAAGCAGAAGACCACATCTAACAAACAAATAATACGAGAAAAAAGAGAAGAAACCCAAGAATGCACAGTCAAATGCTTAGTTAAAGGCACCATAGCATTTATATTACAAACAGCCATCAATAAAATACTAGAATCATCATCCAAAGCCCTTTTTGTGCATTTAAGCCTTAAAGACCTCTGTTTGGAACCTGAAGTCTTTGAGTGGGATTCAAGCAGATCAGAACTAACATCTGCCACACAAGCAATACCCTCTGAGGAGCCCAACACCTTATTACTGGCATCAGTAGAAGAAGCAGCAGACACCCCATGCAACCTCTGATTGGAGTCTAACATTTCAGTTCCCATAGGAACCTCATAAATAATAGGTGAAAGGGGATTCCCAGTAGAAAGGCCAGTAACTACAAGGCCTGGTGAGCTAATAGACAAAGAACCCACCCCAGAATCCCCAGATAGAGTTACATGAAGTGAAGTTGGTAAAGGAGGAGTTGGTAGGTCAGGAATGGGATCCACATCCTTTTGTAAAGAAACATCAGCAGGCACAATACTAGAAGTTGTCTCAGAGCCAGTAGCAGGCAAAACAGTAGAGGCATCAGCTGAAGTAGAGGCTGCAGGGGGCACAGCTGGACAACCAGAGTCTCCATGTGAACATAAATACAAATGACACCACTGGGGGCAAGCCCTAGAAAAATGATCAGATGACCCACAATGAGTACATCTCTTAGAAAGACATGCAGGCACCAAGTGATGGAGAGCACCACAAAAGAAGCATGATTTAGGCTGTCCTGCATATCTCAAAATACCCATCTGACCAGCCTATAAACAAACACCAGGCAAATGGGAAACTCCAGCCTAGCACATATAAGGCCACCCAGGCATCCTAGGTCCCATCCCAAATGCCACCAACATCAGTATCAAAATACTTTGTCACAGAAAAAAACATCTGCACAATGTGAGAGCAAACCCGCTCTAACATGAGCCTCAGTAACATAAATAGAACAAAAATACAAAATAAATGTATGTTTATATTGAATATCTTATTCCAACAATACATAGTCAGACCAAGGCTTCTGATAATTATGCTTAGAAAAACTGGAAATAAAAGCAGGAGTAGCCTCTTGAGTTTTAAAATAAACATCAGCAAAGGCATCCCTCCTCCAATGAATAATAGCAATAATAGCACACAAAAACTGAACTGAAACGGACAAAGGCTTTCACAAAGAATGCCAAACAAACTTATATGATAAAGGCTGACCTGAAGCAGATTTTAAATGCACAAAAGGTTGAGAAACAATCCTTGCCTGTCCAGTAGACCCAAGTTGACTGCCAGAAGCAGAAACAGCTGTTTTTACTGGAGAAGGGTATGATTTAGCTTTAGAAACAACAGCAGAGGCAACAGAAGCTACAACACTATTAGAAGTAGCCAGCTTCTCCCCTGGGTGAGTTAAAACAGTAGACACTGAAGCAGTAGAAGTCTGAGAACAATCCTGTAGTTCCATAGAATCACCACAGTCAAGTAAAGTCAAATTATCAGCATATTTCAAAACAGTACAACCTACAACAGAAGTCTGAAAACCAGGCAAAGAAGATACAGGTGAAAAAAGACACAAACATTATAAGAAGCCAAATTAAAGCAGTAATAGTAAAAGTAGCAGCAGGGGTCAAAACTCCTGCTATTAAAATAGCCACCATCTTGTTTCACCTGAAAGTGAAAGCAAGGACTTCCTAGGGCTTGGAGTAAGCATCCTCATTGGTCCTTTACTCAAAAGTTATTTTTTATGGTTTAGTTTCTGGTATTTAAACCCTGCATTTGAGTGGGTTTCTGTTTGTTTGTGTATCGCTCAGCACCGCTCACTGCCACTCAATTGTGCGCCATAGCTGGACAGATACGTTCAACAATTTTTCGCTTAGATACAGCCATAGTACATTAGTGCAGTCCTCAACTTTAGTACATTTCCAGTATAAGAAGTATTGCTAGTGAACTGCGACTAATTAAACCACCAGCCAAAAGCCCTGTCAGAAATACCCATCTACAGAGCACCTCCTAGATCAGTTCTGAAAGCACCCCCTTTGTGATAAACGTACTTCAAACCTAGCATTATGGACAATTGGACTACCCTTGTTTCTTCTGCCAGCCTTGTTGACTTGAGTCCCCTGAGGCAGTGTAGCAACTTCCTCACATATGCTAACAATCCTCTACTAATAACTCACTCTAGTACAGAGTGAGAGCAATGTATCTACACCAAGAATCTTGAATCCCTGCTCTCTCACACTCAAAACAGTACAACAGTATCACTGAAGAGGTTGTCAACTCACCCACCACAACTCTTGCACATAGCATCACTACCCATACACATAGTATGCATTCAACACATAGTATGCATCCAAAACATAAATCAACATAAGTGGAGGTTCCCTTAAAAAACTTACTGAAACACCAGAGGCATCCAGAACAAAAGACTGCTACAACTAACACAGTTCCCACAGCACCCAAGAAAAATAGCAACACTAGTGTCTCACCTACCAAGTCCTTAAGGCATAACATTTAAAAACCTAAATTTCTTGTCATTGGAAACTCCATAGAGAGACACATGGATGCTCCACTCACCAGGTTAGAAAAGGAGAAAGTCATGGTCAGCTGCCTGTCCAGTGCCAGGATTTGTCAGATCATGCATGCACTCAAGTACCATAGCTCATGCTGGAGTGGATGACCTGATATATATCTCATTGGACTATATGAAGAGAGACATTATTGAGCTCTTTGAATATGTGTCCCAGGCAGGTATGTCCCTAGCCTTGAGCAGCATATTACCCTTACCTAGAATGATGCCACCGTATAAACAAAAAATGATCAATTTAAATAATTGGCTTAGTTTTTGGTGTCATTCAAAGGGGATCCAGTTTCTGTCAGCCTGGGATGACATGGTTGACAGACCTCGCTGCTTTGCCAGACATGGTTTGCACCTGTCACCACTAGGTTTTAGGCTGCTGGCAAAGGCTCTTGCCTTCTCCATAGTGCCTTTTTAAGCAAGGTCTCAAAAACAAAATTGCAAATGTGAAAATTGCCAGCCAAAAAGCTTAAACCAAAAACTGCACACCCTAGAAGCACTTCAATCACTGGAGTATGTAGATGTCTGTACAGTCACAGAAACCTGGTTCAAGGCTTCAGAGAGTAGCCTGGCCTTGCAAGGATACAGTGCCTTATGTACCTACAGACCACAAAATGAACCAAAGGATGTGGTGGTTCTATCTAGAGATACATTCACCTCCTACCAAATTAGACTGGACAACTACATGGAGTTAATCCAAGTTTAGATTATGGTGGGTAAGACCCCCATTCAAGTCATAGCCAGTTATACATCCCCCTCCATGGGTCATGACGAACACCACGCCTACTTGACCAAACTGGAGACAATCCAAATAACACTCTGGTCATGGGGATTTCAATTATCCTGTTATTAACTGGGAAACTTACTCTAGCCCTAACTCACTAGCATAAAAGTTCCCTGACTCTGAAAACTCAAATGCCCTGGAACAAATTGTACAAACTCCAACAAGAGGAACAAACATACTAGATCTGGTCCTCACTAACATGACAAACACATGCACCACCACAGCTGTTGGACCTTCATTAGTTAAATATGACCACAATTCTGTCACCTTCAAACTGGCACTAACACCAGAACTCAGAAAGGGCAAAGTCAGACTAAAAAACTTCACCAAGCCAAACTATACCCTTCTAGGAGAAGAGGATCCTAGGCCTTAAACACATGCCCTACATGGACAGACTCAAGAAACTTCAGCTGTTCTGAGTCTCTTATTGTCTACTTAAAGGTGATCTCTGCTTGACTTACAAAGCCATGTCTGACCCAGCCCTACTTGAAATGTTACACCTAAAGAAATCCCAATTCCTCACGCCACATGCTAAAGAGATCACAACCTCATTACCACAATTAACAGAATATGCTGGAGGGGCAGGTTCATCTCCCAAAGACTGCTCATACTCTGGAATAAGGTTCCCATTTATGTCAAGCAGACCAACTTGTTAAAATGTTAAAAGGTAGTATAATAACATTCAACATAAATAAGTGACAAATGACAACATAGATCAGATGACATTTCATTATTTCAGCTTTTCCATTAGTAATTTGCACACATCTCAGACATCATTACCCTGTTCATGCTCACATGGAATTACAGGAAATAGTTAACAGCAGTTCAACAGTTGTTGCAAACAATCTCTCTGACATAAAAGAAGTAGAGGAGACCTCTCTCACTGTGTGTACACATTGTAACTGTGGTGGATGCAATTCATGCATTACAGAGTAAGATGACACTAAATGCTAGCTAACAGACACTTACTGTGGATGTTGAACACCTGAGCATTTGACTACAGAAAATACATGATATTCTAGATTATGAATGCACCATGGTAGAAGTGCAACTACAGTTATGAGATATGTTGGCATTTCAAGGCATTGCATCATGTTATTGCGGGAAGGGATATGTGTCCTTCGTGCCAGAGGACACCGCCTAATAAAACTGTTATATAAGGAAAATGTAATCACATGTCATCTTTACTTTGAATAAAAGCATTTCTATGTGAGAAATTATCATAGCTTTTTGTAACAGGAATCAGCATCTATACATGTAAGCAGCAGATGTGTTTGACAACATTGTTAGTGACATGTACTGTCACAACAAGACTGACAGAACATAGTTTGAGCAGTAATGGCTGAATCTGAGTTAACTACCCAAGATCACAAGCTACACAATTGTGCCTAAATCACAAGTGCCACACAACATGTTGTGGTACATTTGTGAGAGTAAACAGCTGAATGGATTATATCATCATTGTTTATTAACTGGATATGTATGCTAAATAGTGGTCGAAGGGTACAACAGTATTGTATAACTGAACATCATATGTGCATTTGAATTGTAGTCCACACAGTACAAGAGGGAAAGACAAACCCACAGCTGGCTTCAACCCTCTTACCTCTGTAAATACACAATGTACAAAGCACAGTATCAAAGTCATACTGTAACTGTGAGATATGCAGTTGTGGAAGCATTATGTAATCATTGTATTGCCAAAAAGTTATTTTTCCATAGGGATGCTAAAATTTGCTAGTTCAATACTGTGCCACTGTAGATACAGCTCATAACTGGATGTGCACATAAAGATGATTGTGAAATAGCCAACTGTATGTGACAGTAATCACAGTTACACTAATTAAGCAAGAAAGGACTTGAAACAACTATCTATTTAGTTACACAATCTATACAGCACATTATTGGCAGCCATTACCACAGGATAATTCTGAATAAAAAGTGAGGCATGAAGGATCATTGAAAAGAATGACATCAGCAGTGCATACCAAGGAGATATGTGTGGAAAAATGACTTTTCAGACATCTACGGTTGTAAATGTTGCCACTGCAAATGTGGTACCTATCTAGTTAGACTAATCTATAGAGCACAATATTAATTACAAAGCAAAACAGGAAAAGTCTGACTGTTGAGGGGCGAGAGTGCACTTTTGTCAGGATGATGTCCTTAGTGTGTTGCAGAGAGGATGTTTCTGTTAAAAGAATCCCTTTCATGGGAAGTGGATAGAGCAGAAAATGTTACCCACACAAGTTTCTCACCTTGAGTATCAAACCTCCTATCAATCTAGTTATACAGTCTAGAGAGCAAAGTATTAGTGATAAACACCACAGGGGAACTCTGAATTTAATGATGTAAGAAAGTACATTTGTACTTTCTGAAAACCCACTATTTGGAACAGATGGAAGTGTGCATCACAGGTTTTGTGACAAATGCATATGTGTGCATACAACAGCATAACAGCACTGTGATTATTCCATGAAATTATATACTTCTGTAGCAATATGTAGATAATGTCCTTCACAAACATTGTGTTACTATGAGGGATGTGTACCTGTTTCACAGTATGGGAAGCCAAATAAATTCACAGTTTTAAACCAATGGATCATCAGCAAACTTTCATAGGTTCATAGGTTGGTACTAGGCTATCGGCCCTAGAGCCTATACAAGCCTAGCCATAACAATTCCATGGATATTTCTTCCCACAATATTTACTTCCCTGGACCCCTGTCTAGCAGGGTGACTGACATGATCCCCGGGGTGAATTTCCTATCTCCCATCCAATCGTCAAGGTTCTTTTTGAAGAGGGCCAAGGAGGCGCTCTGCTTGACATGTATGGGCAGTCTATTCCAGAGTCTGGGGAGTCTTGCGGTCAGGAACCTATCCCTCCAGCATGTTTTGTTCATTGTGATGACAAGGTTTAGATACCTGGAGAGTGTGGCTCTGAGGGATTGGGATACAATATGCACTGACAAGACAGACACCCCCTACACAGGACATTGCACACTGCAGACTAACAGTGATGGATTATGTGTGAATTGTTTAAGCAAAAATGTAACACAGTTGCAAGTGTAACCATTATTGTGCTATGCCAAACTCAGTGCAAATACTGAGGACATAAGGTGAAGGCATTCCCTTGGGCCATTTCTGGCCATGTGTGTTGTGTGTGAATCTATTTTTTGACCAGATTAATTGTGTAAGAAAGGGGTGGATAGGACTGTGGTGCAAAGGGGGTTGGCAAGCAGATGGTAGGGCATGGGGAAAGGCTACAGGAATTTTGAGGAAGGTGGTGGGATAGCACAGTAGCTATTCGATTCTTCACAAAATAAATGCATAATTGTATGCACTATTTCATGATTTTGAAGAGTCACCACACCAGTGATGGATGACAACAGGATAATGTTGTATGGCCTATTGGACCAAATCAAGTGTGTCAAGATGCCACATAGGTGAAGTAAAGAGCTATGTACAGGATATTTGTATTTTTTTTTTTGTGGGACAGGTGCTACAACCAGATGGCAGAGTATCTGTAGTCTCTGATGATGATGATGAGGATGATGATGTTGATGATAGTGGTGATGAAGAGGCACAGTCTGAAGATACACAGGGTCAGTCTGACACTGAAGATGTGGCTCCCACATCCCATGCTCATATTTTAGGGCACAGTCAGCATGCTTATACATATCCATGACACCAAGACCTCTGATATAGGACAGGTTGAGGGTGACACAGTTTATCAGGGCTGTGTGGTTATTCGTGTTGCAGAGCTGGCTGACTCTCCCTGAAACCATTGTAAGGGTGAAGTGCCACACAGGAGGGTAGGTAAAGGTGTTCAGAGGAGGCCTGCTGTCCACCCTTCTCCTGAAGCTGGTGTGTCATTAGGTGCTGCCAGACATATGAGAAGAGCTATCGTGGAGGCATAACTACATTCCACTAGGGCCTCAGAAGAGATAGTGCTAGTACTAAACATCATGCATTCTGATGTGTGTGACTCCCTGAACCATGTGGGAAACTCCTTGGACAGTATGAATGCACACTGAATCGTGCAGTGTTTGCGATGGAATGTCTGCTGGGGAAGGTGGGCATCCATGTCGCCATAGAGCTGCTACATATTCTGCTATTTGGAGACATGGCCATGCTAGATCCCACTTCCATAGTGGCTCTACTTCCACTGCTGCATCAGTGATTGTGGTGTCCACACCCAGATGTGGTAGGCCACAGGATCATGGTCCTGAATTTAGTCACAATGAGAGCTCATCCAGCAGATATTACTCACATTCAGGTAGCACCCCGACTTTTAGCTAGGGCAGTTTAAGTACCAGTGTACCTCCTAGCAGAGGTAGTTCTCATGGTCAGGGGTGAAGATGCTGAAATAACTACTCTACCATGCATGGGTCACATCTGTCCAAGATGCCAGGACATAGTGCTAGCACAGTGCTTGATTGTGTTCATGCAGACACACACATATTGAAATAAATAATTCACTTGTCCGTACCACCTCACATACATGCAAACTACCTAAACAGTACTGTTCAATGCTATACGTCTGTTGTTACAAGCCATGAACACTGTGTACACTGGAAGATACATGTGTTTGTTACTCACACACACTTATTTGGTATCAGCCTTGCCCTCCTACCCCCTCCACCCTGTGTAATGATGATGACTGTGCCCTGCACTTTGCATATGACTTTGTGACATAGGGTTACATATATGTCTGATGTGCACAGTGGATAGCTACTACTTGCTTAGTCAGAAGCTTGCATTTATCAATATGTTTTGCATAAGAATAGTTTTTGTTCCTACTCATTTGTGAATGATTGCTTATATAATTGTTGAACTTCATTGTATTTCAGTTAGTATTGTAAGTAAGTCATTCAAACTAGTAAGTACTTCAGTCTGTCTTCTTGATATACTTGTATAGATGAGGATATAACTGACCTGTTCCATGTTTATGGACAGTGGTTAAGTGAAATGCTTGATGTACAGTATTGGGTAGAATACATAGCACCATATGGCAAATATCAGACATATGAGTTATTACTGACATAACTGTAGACCACAGTCTGCTTAGAGGCATGTACACATTTCCATATGGAAGTATTCTGTTATGTAACCTGTTTTTGTTGTTTTTGCATGTTCCACAAGGGCATATACATATTTCCATATGGAAGTACTCTGTTATGCAACCTTTTTTTGTTGTTGTTACAGGTTCCATACTTACCTTGTCATTACTGCAGATACAAATGATGTCCCTGGGGGTTGTCCCAGTCTGATTCTGTCAGAACACAGTCATTACATGGTTAAGCAAAGGTTGTGGAGTTTGGCAGGCAGCAGTTTTTCTATTTGCATGTTTGTGGGATCTTAGGGTTTGACCTAGGTAGTGAGTGTGCCAGGGCATACTGTACATACCTCCGTATGCCAGCACCAGCTGTAGCTGGTGGTTGTCCTTCAGACTCCTCATCTGTATCTGTTGCTGCTGCTGGTCCTGCCTGTGGTCTTTGAAACAGTGGTCCTGCCTATTGCTGTCTTTGTAGAAGCTGTTCCTGAGAATTATATTGTTTAAACATAGTACAGACTGTAATTATTTTGGCAGAGGTGCCTGGGTCATACTGCAGTATGCCTTCAATGTGTCTAGACACTGGAACCTTCATTTATGCAATCCAAACACACATTCTATGATACTGCCAGTTTCAGCATGAGCCTCGTTGTGTGGGTTTCTTATGGGTGTCATGATCCAGGGCTCAAGTGCATAACCCCGCATCCCACCCTAGATGCCCTTGAGAAATGTCACCCCTAGCATACCTGTTGTAAAGATCACAAGTGAGCCATATGTTTGAGTCATGAAAACTGCCTTAGTTACCTGCACAGATATTGTAGAAGATCCCCTGGGCATTACAGACAGCCTGACAGTTTACAGAGTGGTAACCTTTTCTGTTGAGGCACCTCCTTCCTTGTTCATTCTGTGTATTTAATCTATGGCCTCCAACACTTTAGGGAAGTGTGCTGCTGCATAAGAGTCCTGTATGGATCTTGCTATGTCCTTTGAGGTGCATGGGAAACAGATGCAATCCTCTGCATGTTATAGCATTGTATTTAAAAACGAATGCAATATTCTAGTGGCCGATGCCTCTGACACACCTAATATATGCCCTGTGGGTCTCTGGAAAGTTCCAGTAGTTAGAATACCTAATGTTACACATACCTTTATTCCCACTGGGATGGGTTCTCTATGATTTTCCTGGAGTCTGAGGTGGGTGGATAGTTCTTCCAGTGTTTCCCTGTCCACCCTGTATTGCTCTGCTATGTTGGACTGGTTAATTAACATATACTTTGGCTCTTTATGCTGTCATTGGCTTATTATGCCATTTTACTTTTTTGGGGGGGCTCTACATGACATGTAGAGCTGTTTAATGAATATCTAATAGCAAGCCATCGTAATGGTGACACACTGTGCCAATAGCATGATAGCAGCACTTAGTGCATCCGTTAATGAATCCAGCCCATTATCTGTTTCATAGGTTCATAGGTTCATAGATTAGTACTAAGCTAACTGCCCTTGCGTGCCATTTTAAGCCTAGCCAATTATCCCTTGTGAGACTCAAACCCTGCACCTTGTGTTTGTAAGGCAAACACCTTAACCATTTGGCCACCCTCCCAACCCCTGCTCTCTGATGAACTGGTTACATGTAATTATGGGAGGGTTAAGTGTCAAAACTGGTGCACTGTAACACATATTATTGAAGTTCCCTCATACTTAAATCTTTCGGTAAACACTAGAAGTAGTCATGCAATTGATATGAAATTCTTCATTTTCACCATCTAATTCTTTTTAACTATTGAGTGCTTCAGTTGTACCTGAAGCACATGATACAGCAGATTACCCTGGCTTATTGTAGTCAACACAAATCATGACATATTTTCCTACAATGCATATTTGTCTCTAGACAATTGAAGAAATATCATTAACTTAGTAGAGTTAGTAACATGAAGATTCAGAAGAAATGTAAGAAAATATTCATTAGCTGCTATCTTGTTTTGCAAATACAGATCTCAGATGACATTCCATAATCATGTGATGCTTGATGTTACGGTTAACTACATGGATGTGAAAAATAATTCCACTAATATGTCTTTTTAGTATATTACTGATGTTATTCTTAAGAATTAATAATGACGCTACAAGTTACAAAAGCGTAAGCGGTAGACTGGGGAAGGGCTTACTCTTCCATTTGCTTTCCCTTGTTATACTCTTTCCATTCTGTTATACATATACACCTGAACTTTATTAAAGGGTTCGAACTTCAGACAAGATCTATAAGTGTAGTTAAAAACATAACTGTTTCCTAGCTAAACTGTAGCACAGAACATATGTAATAGCTGCTGTCTACAATTCCTAAAAAACATTGACTGCATGAATGTCATTTAAGTCCACAATTCAGAACATGGCCGCTTAAATGATTATGAATACTGATTTAAGGGAATAATAGGCATCTCTTCTAAACTAACAGTCATGCTCCCACACAAGCTTGTGCCTGTGGCAGCCACCCATTTTGTGCAACCATTCCTATGCCTTTGACTTCATGTATGAGAGCCACGTGTAGGAGGTATAATACATTTGAAGGATTGTTGAAATATTTGATCATGTGACAATATATTTTCCTTGTTCAATGCCTAAAACTTGATTTTTCTCTTTGCTTTCAGTCATTTAGCTGTCCATTATCAAAGGTCACTAAATGCTTTGATTTAGGCTGGCCTTCTGATATACCTTTACTGTATTAACCGGAGCTCCTCATTTCTACAGTCGTAGGTTCATTGGTGTTTACTAGGGTAATGACCACAAGGGGCTTTTTAAGCCTAGTCATGCATCCCAAATCTCTGACAAGTTTTGATACCCTTGATAAGTGTAAGCATGGGCCTGGGAGATTAACCATTTACAGGTTACCTGTTTGCATTAGAGACATAGCTACCAAACCAGGGATGAATTTCCAGTCTCCTATCCAATTGTCCAAGCTGCACTTGAATTGGGTTAGGCAAGAAATCTGCTTCTCATGGATGGGGAGCCTATTCTATAGATGGGGTAGTCCCTGGGATACATACCTATCTCTCCAGCAGATCCTATTTATATCACAGGCAAGGTTTAGCTTTAGAATGGGTAATTCTGCTACTATTTGTTTTGTGGATATGTAGGATGTCCAGCAAAGTGGGGTCTGCCAATGCCCTGTATTCCAGGCATAGATCTCCCCTCAACAGCCTGTAGGAGACAGAATACAAGGATAGGGCATTGAAGCAGTCTGCATAGAACATATTACACACACCCTATATTCTTTTAGTGAGGAAACGCTGTGGACGTTCCAGTTGCTGGATATGCCTGATTAGGTACATACCAAAGGGTGCATTGTACTCAATGATAGGCCTGATGAATGCCGAATAAAGTGGAACAATGACTTCCTTGAACTTAGATGACATACCTTTGTTTATAAGTTGCACAACATAGAATGATTTCCTCACCACTGTAGACACGTGATGATCAAAGGCTAGATTACTATCTATGTGTGTCCCTAAGTCCCTGACTACTGGGTCACCTCTAAGGGGTGTGTTGTCAATATGATAGCTACCAGGGATGGATGATTTCCCAAAGGATACTATTGTGCATTTCTTCGCATTTAGTTTTAGTCCATGGCTCTGACACCAGTTATTTGTGTATGTCAGCCCCTCCTGGAGAACATTTGTGTCCGTGTGAGATTCAATGACAGCTCTTAATTTACAATCATTTGCAAATTTAGCCAGCCACAGACCACTGACATTGGCCTTGACTTCTGAGAAGTAAATGCCAAAAAGGAGCAGTCCAAGGACTGATCCCTGGGGGACTCAACCTGTGACTGGCCTCTTTGTAGAGGTGGACTCCCCAATTCTAACTTCCTGGGTCCTGTCTGCGAGTGAGTTGGCTATCCACTGAGTGATATACAAGTTTGTACCTAACCTCTTGAGTTTCTCAACAATGCCCGAGTGAGGTATTGTGTCAAATGCCTTGGCCAGGTCAAGGTAGGTAGTGTGAATGATTTTGCCCTCATCCATTTCTTTGGTGACCTTCTCAAAGAAGTCCACTAGGATGAATAGGCATGATCTGCCCTTGACAAAACCAAACTGGATTGATTTCAATGTCTAGAGGTGTACTATATCTCTATTGATCATCTCCATGATAATTCTTTCCATGGCTTTACGTATAAGACTAGTGAAACTTATGAGTCTGTAGTTTCCAGGGTCTGTCGATGGCCCACCTTTGTGCAGAGAGATGACTGTTGCCTTTCTCCATTCATGAGGCATGAAGCCTGTTTGGAGGCTACAGTTAAATAGTAATTCCAGAGGCCCTGATAGGTCATGTTTCATGCTATTTAGAAGGCACCCTGAGATATTGTCTGAGCCCATTGATGCAAGTGTTCTTGGTCTTAGACAGAGCATTAAGGACCTGTTGCCTTGTGATAGTAGGGGAAGTTGTATTTGATGATATTTCCTGAGGGAAGGTTGAGGGGGAGAGAAGAGTAAAGTTGGAGCTGAATTTATCAGTCAGGAGGTTTTCTATATCTTCTGGCTCAGTATAGGTGGCTCCATTTACAATGGGTTCTGCACACAATTTTGTATTGGCTTTGAGGTTGCGGACATAGCTAAAGAAGTCTTTGTGGTTATCCTTGGCATGGGAGGCCAAACTTACCTTACCCAGTCAGTAGTAAACAAGATACTTTTGACACTGGGTTATGAAGAGCTATAAAATAATCTGCTTTAAGAGCATTGGTTGGGTTTTCTTAGTAATTCTTAAAAAGTCACCCGTATATGTACAAATATGGTATTATAATATTATTCTGAGTTAGCCATTTAACCTGTTTCCTAGCTCACATTTTTCAGTATCATAGCAAATGCAATACACCCAGGCAACAAAGTTCAGTATCAGAAATGTACATAGTTTTAGTGTTTCATAACATTACCCTTTTCTTGGGACTTGGTTTATAATCTCCCTTTCATCACTAGATATAAGTTGCTGTTGTGAAGACTACTGTCTAAAACTGAAAACCGTGAGATAGATTGTCCAAAAGGATATTTATGTGAATCTGCAAAAACACTAACATTTCACTGTTATATAGTGATATTCATCTCTAGTACAAGGAAAGAAAACATGCATCTGCATTAATTCCAGTTAAATCTGAAGTTCCTGCTTGCTGTTTAGGAGGTACAGTGAAATTAGCATTTTTTATAAACAGTCACAAATGCACTGAAATCACACAATTGTTCTTCATGAAATTGTTTGACTACCATTACAATATTTTTTACCAGGCACTGATGTAAAGGGAAGTTTGGGAACAAACTTCTTTTTCCTGATCTCTCTCTCCCACTGGAGACTATGTGGCTGTAAGAACTAGAACTGGTGTAGAGCTGGGCTCCAGAGGTGATGAACCATCAGTGGCTGGGGGACAGATGGTGCAACTGAGGTAAACCTTATTTCCACTGAATCTGGTAAAGTGCAGTCAGTTTTACCAATGATCAGAGTACATCTGTGTTAAAGTCTGTAATGGGTCTAGTCCTGGTCTTACAGAGGTAAAGCACATTGCTTTGCTGGGAAGTATGTTTGTGTCAGCTAATCTGGAAACATGGAAAAGGCTGTTGTTTATAAAGATATATAAGGAAAAAGTAAAAAATGTCAGTGATAAAACTGGTATTTAATTATCTAGGTAACTAAGAAATGTATGTGAATCCCATATTGGACTGACAAGTAGCTAAGTTACTGGTCTGTGTGACTGTTGAAGAGCTGACTATTGAGTGCAAATTAATTAAGAAACTGATTGCAGAATTTGCAGTAAAATATATACTGAAGCTTTAAAATGGCATGTGCAGTGGCTTTACAAGATTTGTGGAGTGAGGGCTGAATTTTATCTTTGTTAAAATGTGAGCACCATAGTATTGTATGTATTTCTGGAGATTTCTACTGCCATTTTAAGTAAAGAATAGCAAAGGCAAGTTTTTTGTATTTAAATTAACATGAGTTAAATTGTCAGACCAAATGGTAAAAGTGAAATAGCTGCCATTTTGAATACAGAAATGTCTTAACTCATCACTATTAAAAGGAAGTAACCATCTTGCTGTTTGGATGGAAAATGTATGATTTCTATCCAGGGTGAAGTTTATATTTTAGTGTTGCTTTGCAACAGGAAGTTGTGAAGGTCTCAGGACTACAGCAATCCTGTAAGAATCTTCTGCAAGACTGGAATGAACTTTATGTCAGTTTGAGCCAAGATTGTTTTTTATTGTATTATTTTGCTCTGATTTTGAGATTGGCATGGATCATTAATCTCACTAGCAGCATCAGGTAATGTCCACAGTATGCAATTGCATATTATGATGCATAAAATGATATAAAAATATTGTTTAACATTCAATACGGTATTAAAAAGTCATATGGGAAACTTAATCACAGCAGCAGCATTAGGCAGGATCTGCAATCTACAGTATACAATTGCACGTTAAGATGCATACATATATGAAAAAGTAAACAATATATGTTCATAGTTTAAAGAACTATAAAAAGGAAAAACCTAACACATTTTCACAGCATGGTCATTCAATCTTGGATGCAGAACAAGTGATAGAATGGTACTCATGGGGAAGCTAATAGCCATGACTGCAGTGGTGGTTTATTAACAGGTAGCTCAATTTTTATTTGGTGCTGTGTCTCCTGGTCCAGGGATCTGTGTGGGGCAACACAACACTTTAAGCACTCTCTGAAGGTCAGGAAAGTTATCCCCACCCCCTATTTACTGAACTCCCACCACCATAGCCAGTGAGTTCGGAGCCCCCAAAATGTATACGCAGTGATTAAAAAAAAATAAATCTGTCCATTTGAAGGATATAGCAAGAATAGTGCAGGGAGTTGAGGATGGACTAGAGGCAGCATGGCTTTGGAATTATATTTGACTGGGAGCAAAACTGGGGATGTCTAAGGGAACCTGCAGAAGGGCTTTTGACAAGGTCATAAAATCAAACATGACATGATGCTAACTCTTGCTTGTGGAAAAAAAAAAAAAAAAACTAACCATGGCAATGTCATCAGAGACTGCAACCTTGGAGAAGTTTGTTGAACAAGCAGCATTGTTCTTGCCACGCATTACCATAATTCTTTTTCTTCAGGAGTAGGGGACATGAAGACAAGAAAAGGAGGAGATATTAATTAAGCTTGTGCAGAACTTGATCAACAGATGGTCAGTGAAAGAGACACAGATACACAGTCTGTGAGCTCACCCCTGCACCAGCCTTTTCCTGCGCAAGGGAAGAACTTCCAGAACCACTGCTCTTGGGTAATACTGCTATAGATGAATCTCATGTAGATAGTCTAGAGGACCATCTGTTGAGTTTTGTAGAGTCATAGGGTGCAATAGCCCATGTGAGGCTCAAAGCCAAATTAGGGGTAGGCACAGGGGTTGGCAGGTTGAAGAACAGCTAGGTGGAGACTCCAGAGTAATAGGAGATCAAGGACTCAGGATACTCCAAATAAGAAGGGGGGCAGGGGGGCTTCAGGTAAGTTTTTCAATGGAGCTTCTGCCCCTGCTTGAACAGGGGATTGGATAAACAGCTAACATAGATACGACAAAGATAGGGAGCCAGCTTGTAGCAAGAGACATTCTAAGAATAAGCATGCATTGGCAAATAGCTTAATAAATAATCTGGAGGGGAAGTATGTGGATGTTTTTAACCCTGCAGACCATGATGCGGTTCAGTGAATCCTGGATCATGATCAGCCAAGCAAAAAGGATCTTGTGCAATCTCTAGAAACCTTAGAAAAACACATGGTAGTTAAGTACAGAACTAGGACTTAGGACAGTTGGGTTACAGGTTACCTGTACTTGACAGATGTGACCAGTGAAAACATTCTAAGTTAGGGGATCCAATAATGGCCAATTTTCTTATTAGAAGGCTGCCCAGAGGATGAAGGGTGATCAACCATGGATGTTATTTGATCAGAGGTTTAAAAAATTGAGGGCTGCCAAGGAAACGCTTAGATTGATTAAGTGAGATGAACAGCATCTGGATACATGACTGGCAGCAATGAATGACAATGAATGATGGAGAGACCAGACCACTTGCAAAACCATGGTGGATATTCACACTTCTAGATATAAACATTTGAGCTGTAATGTAATCATTGCTGCTCCTGTGGTAGCCCTCACCTGGTGGTGAAATGCTTCAGATGAGGTTAAGGCAATAACCTCTGTCTTCCATGAAGTAGTAAAGGGCTCTGTGTCTGTTGACTTTCAGAGCCAAGGGAGGGGCTTTTTTATGGAGAAAAAAAGGAATGCATTGTAGGAATTGAAGCTCAAGGAACCCAATACGTACACTCTCCAGTGAAGTGGTCCATATTCCAGCAATGTCTTGCACACTTTCCTGACAGATGGACAGCACAAATATTGGTGGAAGAATTTAGAAGGAAGTGACTGGTACAGGAAGATCCAACAAGACCAGGATCTACCCATATGAACCTAAGATAAATCAAAGGCAAACAAAGCATTGTTAGGGCTTTGCTAGATAAAAGATTGTATGCTAGAAAGGTTGAAATCCATCTGAAGAACTCCCCCCCCATTTACAACTGTTTAACGTTTAGCACTATATTTGGTGATGGAAAAGTACCCTAAAAATTTAGATTAATTCACCGTCCATCATACCCAATAGGGGATTCAGTTAATAACATCATAGAAAAGGAATATTCTAGAGTGCAATATACTTCATTGTATGATTCAATTAAGTTCTTTAGGGTGGCTCAAGACCTCAGGGCTGGCAAATCTGAACTAAGGGTTGTATTTTTGCCTGTTGTCAAACCATTCTCATAGCTGGTATCTGTTGGGCATATGGTTGGCGGACAGTATATTTTTGATAAAACATTTTAATTATTTACTCAGTAGCATGTGCCACTTTTAAGAAGATCAGCATGGCATTGGCTTGTATCAGGAGCTGGGAAGATTAGTCGGAATGTGTAACACTTCTAACTTGACTTTTTAATAATTAATATAAAACAGTAGACCACTCGGGAATACATCAGAGCATTGCAGCTACTATATGAAGATGAATTGATAGGGCTCTAGACTGAGGTTAAATGGGAAGATCTCTTCAAAGCCATTAATTTTCCTGGATTGGACATCAACATATTATCTCAGCCATTCAAACAATTACAGAATAAACCCTGGGCATTAAGCAAAATGATTAATAGCATGCTAGGCAAGACAAGATGAGGGTAGAGAAGATAATGTCAAACCTGAATCTACTCAGCTTTGCTTATATGGCAATGAGGCTGGGGAGGATGTTAATGAGGTCCTTAGTGCAAGAGCTTATAAAGCCATTGGTTTTGTGAAGAAATAGGAGGTATAATAGGAATAGGTCTTTAATGCCTCAAAAAGCATATACATGTCACCTTGGAGCAGTTGGTAGGCTACCAGTTATAAGGATATTTGTACTAATCTCTTAGGATAGTTGAAGGATTTAAGGCCTAATCATTTGGGCCTCTCCAGTTGAGTGATATGCTTGGATTTGTGTATACCAAGGGTGGTGTTGTACTAGATGATGGGTCTGATAAGGGAAGACTGCAGTGGTAAGATTCCTTCTTTAGATGTTGAAGCTATTCCCTTGGAAATTAACTGGACATGATTGAAGGATTTCCTGACTATGGTGCAAACAAGATGATCAAATGAGAGATAGTTGTCCACATAAGTATCCAGGTCTCTTATGATCATATCTGTTTGAAGTGGACTGCCACTGAGCTAGGAACTGCCTTCGTTACCAAATACTATTATACCGCACTGTTTTGCATTTAGCTTGAGACCATTCTTAGTACAGCAGTCATGTGCTCATTTTAGCCATTTCTGGATAATATTACTATCACTGGATAAGCAAATAACAGTCCCTATTTTACAAGCATCAGCAAACGTAATCAACCGCACTTCAGGAATTTTGGTTTGGATGTCTGACAAATAAATGCCTAAAAGGGTTAAGATTAACAGAGAATATGGTCAAAACAAGAATGTGGTCCAATACCATATTGCTTGTCGGTGGGGTATTTTTCCATATTCAAATATTCATTTTGCTATGAGTGGAAGCACAGGCAAATCACTTTAAAAAAAACATTTTGTTTATAACTATATAGTTCCTCCACCCATCCATTCATATACCTTAAATATTTGCTTTATCTAATTCATTGTCATGATCGACTGAGTCTATCCATGCAGTGACAAGACTAGGACATGGACCAGTCCTGGTGGGTAGCCATTCCATTGCAGCATCTATTAAACAAGGTTACATGTAACAAGAATTCCTCCAGTGTGTATGTATTATGTTGTATTACTGCCTTTCATCATTGCTATTTTTTATGATAAGCTTTGCATTCACACGTCAGTCATTAGACTTTTTTTAAAACATCAAGTAAAATCCATTTGCATGAGAAAAATAATCATCTTGATAGAGAACAGAGTGTTATAATGTTATAATTAACATATGTGAATACATTCTGTCTGGCATTTTATAACTCTAAAGCTTTTTTATTAAAAACAGTTGTTGCAAAGTTCTAATGCTCGTATTTTCTAACTAAATGTATATGACAGACAAGTAAATCAGGTACTTTAAACTCTGATAAATTTTCCTTTGCTTTAACAAGACAGTCTGTAATTTTACTGGTCAATGAGCAGTGCAAAACAATCTTGCATTGCCATGCATCAGGTGTCTATATCATTTATAACATCTTATTAATATGCAGCTCGAATGCTGTTCACATTTGCTAAGGTAGTAACAAAGGTCACCACCTAGGACATATAATTCTCACCTGAATAATTTTTTACAGGTTAATAAATATCTATGAAAATGTAATTATCACCATTAGTAAAGCTTTTTTTCTATTGTTACAGCAACTGACCCCTTAATACCAAGAGGCTTACAAAGGTGAGGGCAGAAGATATTGAATTTACTGATATATGCAAGCATATTTACACATTTTCAGTATAAAGAAAACAATAATTTAAATTAATTTCGGCCTTCAGTGCAGTGAACACATACTGTGTTACAAAAAGTATATTTAACAGCAGTTTAGGTTAGTTTTAGAAGTATTAACATATTTTGTATTGATACTAAAGGACAGTAGCATTTTATACAATCAAATAATCATCAGCTCCATAACATTGGACTCCTTTTCTTACTTTGTGGAAGACTGTTCCCATGATTATATTACAAATGATCCCCTTTTTGTATGCTTTGTGAGAATCAAAGTAATTAAATACTGAAGGCAATTGCAGTATTGACTGAGCTCTCTGCTTAGTATTCCATTCACATTTTATCTATAAATTGTGTCTGATCAAACAGTATTTCTTGATACTAGCCTCACATTTCACCACTTAAAATACTGGTGGATCCTTGTAAATATATTTTCTGCAGTGCTTAGATCATAGTCTGCGTAATGAGGCTGGTGTATTTGTCATTCACAGTTAAGCACACTATGAGCTATTTGAATGCACAACTTATCAGCATGCATGGCTACACAGTAAGAAAGTGCATTATTATGTAACAGGAATGACTTTTCTCTATATTAAACAAGAAATTACCCGTTTCATGTGATGATTTAAAGAGTGACATCTGATCGGCTGCATACTAATGTAACTTTCCGTATGCTGTCTGCTCTGTGTACAGCATGGGCACTTTTCCATTTGTTGCATTGTGGCATTCAAAACTGTCTTCACAGTTTTATTAATGCCACCTTACAGGTAAATTTATACAATGCTAGATACCCTCAAACTACCATTCCCTGCCCGACATAGTTCATAGCTGTGCCAAGGCTGATGTGCCTGCTGAATAGATATGCAGCGCATATTTCGCCAGTTATTATTAAATTAGCAATGATCAATGAAAGTACACACAATACTGGATGATTTCATCTTCATATTGTGTTCCAATGGAAATGTCCAATAATTACATGAATAAAAATTAGGAACTATTTATTTACACGTAATTATTAGTGATTTTAATAGTATTATACTCTTAGCAGTTTTGATTGCTTGAGTAAAACAAAAAAGAATAAATATGTGACCAAACAGAATGCAAAATAGTTGCACAGAGGAAAACGAACATTAAAAGGGGATATCACTATATTAGCTAGACTATCTAAAAAGACAGTATTGAAGTTCTTTTTTCTGCTTTTGTACACCTACAGCATAAAGAACACTTTCAGTGAAGTACAAGGAGGCCTTTCCATCTGTGGCTTTTATTTCCTAAAGCTCTGCAATTATTTACCCTCAAAGGAGAAAGGTTTTGCATTTAGCTGAGTGGTTAATAGACTTTTCTTAACTAAACAAAATAATTGCAGTGAGTGGCTCACTTTCATAGGAGAAATAACTGAAATAATCACATTGAATTTTTTTTTGTCTAAAACTTAACTTTGGTGAGAATATCAGCTACTTGTAAGTCCTGTGGCTCAGTGATTAATATCTGTGTCTGATGGTACGGAGTTCAAGTCCTAACCTCTTATCAAACTTTAAATGGAGTCTGTGTGTGATCTCTTTATCAGTGTGTGTTTTCTCCATGTGCTCAAGGTGTTTTTCCACCTTTCAAGAAGATAAATGTTTGACTGGCAACTGTAAAATTACTCATAATTATGGCATTAACTTTTGCTTTTGATTCCAGGTTCATGGAGCAAGCGTTCTGCAATGGATCAATTAACTTACAAGAGTCACAAACAAATGAATTAACCATTCACTTTAGAAATTTGTTTCAAGAAGTTACATGTATAATTTCTTTCACCTATAAAAGTAATCTTAAAATTTGTTCTAAGGCTAAAGATTCGTACTCTACTTCTTATGTTTGTCCTTACCAATCCAAAGTAAATGCAGATATTTTTATAAAAATTGGAAAAAAGAACAAGTGGGCAATTATTTTCTTTTTTTGAAAGCAACTGTAACTAAATAAATAGATGAGTTGCCTTCTACAGCTAATAAATGTCACTTCATTTTTGTTCCATTAATTAATGAACATTTGGTGAAATAACATCCTATAGAAATGTTGTAGTGTTGAACTGGGGTTTACAATATCCTGTCTCTGTTTCCAAACCACACTATATTTGTAAATGATGTCCAATGTCAAAGTATGAAGCATAGATATTCTCATGCATATGTCCAAGTGTACAACATCGAGGGTCAGATTCCAAAACATTGACACGGCTCTGTGGAATGCAAAGAGTAAAACAAAAAGCACTCACTCAACAATATATTATGTAAATTAGAAGCAATGCAGAATTACTATATAGGAGAGCAGTAATTTGCAGGTATCAAATAAGGCATAGATGTATGCCTAGATAAGAGCAAATATAAAGACTAAAATAGAATGATGCAATATGCTAAAAGGAGTACAGCAAAAGAAATAACAGCGCTCTTTAGAAAAGGCATATAGGTTGTAAAATGATTCACAGATATGCTGTAGATGATAAATACATTATGCGTCTGTTAAACCACTCTAGTGGTGCAGAGGGATGAAGCCCTGACTATGGCCCAGCCAACCTGCTTTCGATTAGTGGCTTGGATGACTGATAGAATAGCAGAGATTGGAAGGGATAGATGTGTCTCACCTGGGAGGAAGGCTGCTTGTTGATACACTCCCTAAGGGAGACTTTGTTCAAACAGGGGAGTTGCCCTCAGATGTAGTCAATGAACATGATTCATAGGTGTGTGCTAGGCTAAAGACCACTAGATACTTTTTGAACCAAGCCATGCATCCCAAATCTCCCCTTGGTAGTGCATGCAGGGGCTTGGGTGGTGAAATATTTACAAGTCAGGGGCCTGGAAGAAAAACTATATACAGGCTACCTGTGCCCATTAGAGACATAGGTGCCAAATCAGGAGTAAATTTCTGGTTCCCCATCAAGTTGTCCAAGTTAACCTTGAACTGGGTAAAGGAGGAACTCTACTTCACATTGATGAGGAGCCTGTTCCAGAGAATGGGTTATCTATGGGATAAATACATGTTTCTCCAGCAGGTGTTATTTATTTCAGAAGCAAGGTTTAAATTTTTAGAAAGGATAATCCTAGTGCATTTTTTTTTCAGATATGAGGGAGATCCATCAGACTGGATTTTGAAGATGCCTTGTATGCCATGAATAGATCCCCCTTATCAGCCTGTAGGAGACAGAATATACAGATAGGGCTTTGAAGTGGTCTGCATAAGATATGTTATTTAAACACCTTATTCTTTTAGAGAGGAACCTTTATGGGCATTCCAGTTGTTGGATGTGCCTGGTAAGGCACATATCAAAGGGGGCATTGTACTTAATGATAGGTCTGTTATGTACCAAACACAGTGGAATAATAATTTCCTTGGACCTAAGTTGCCCAGCATACAGTGATTTCCTCACTTTTATAGACATTGGATAGTTGAAGGCAAAGTTATGTTGTATGTGTGTCTGACTACTGGGTCAACTCTTAGGAGTGTGTTGTCACTATGGTGGTTACCAGGGGTGTGCAACTTCCCAAAGGATACTATTATGCATTTCTTGGTATTTGGTTTTACGTTTTGACTCTGGCACCAGTTATTTGTCTGGGGTTGGGAAAGGGCAGTAGGTAGGGCATAAAAAACTCAAATGGAAACACAGATGAGCAGAACCCCAGGACACCCTGGGATCCATGGCCACCCCAAATCTTTTGGGGGAATAGATGGATGGCTTGTAGACCCAGTGAACACATGGGGCTCTGGCCAAGGGGACAAAAATATGGTCATGTTATATAATTTAAGTGAAGACATGACATAAAGTTTGCATATACAGTTAGACAATTGAAAATATTTAGCAGATAACCTAAGTACATACCAATAAAATTGGTAACCTGCAAATATATAATTATGTACAATACTGAAGCATTGTGGTTTTCTCTGGGTAGCTGAGGGCATTAAAAAAGTCAAAAGATTGTGAACATGGTATGCAACGTCCACCAGCATGGAGTGGGACATGTGGGGAAGCACACATAATTCACTCCCCAAAGGAATGGGGGGAATAGGACAGTGGAAATTGGGAGAGGGTAACTCACATGGAGGAAGGGAGTAGAAGTCAGACAGAGGATCAGAAAAGCATGTGTATTTATTGTTGGAATAGGCCCCCTTTTTTGTTTTGTGGGAACATAAAGAATAGTGAGTTATTGGCACATGGTAAAAGATAATTGGGTTGGGAAGAAATATGTAGATCACATAAAGGACACTGCAAAACACAGACACATGGTGGTACAATACAAAGGAAGGGGAATTACACAAAGATAATAAACATGCAGACAGCACAAGAGAGAGGACTTGAAGGTAGCAAAACAAAGGAAGGGTGCAACCTACACATGGCTCACTCTGCTAACAAAGATAAACATATTGCACCAAGTCAGAGCACGTCATTACTATGGTGCTGTCAGTTGGGTGTGATCAACTTACTGGGAGAACAAGAACGATTGCTGGCATGTTATGGGGGCAATGTCTGTCCAAAAGCAATGTCAGATAACAATCATGCATATGTGTAACAGTACACATGCTCTAGGTTTGCAACTGTGGACATGTACACAAATGGCATAGGCTACAAGTAAGAATAATCCAAACACATGGAGGATCAAAAAGACAGATGTCAGGGAGAACAACCTACCCTGACAGTGATGGGCAAATATCTGTCAACTCAACCACATTGTTACCCTGAAAATTGCTGACATATATATCTGTATTTTGTCAAGGTGGCAGCTTAAATGTTTCTTGTGCAGCACAGACTCATCACTGTATAAACACAGGATATGAAAAGCAAATGCTATTGTATTGATAGAGCACCATGTGACATCTATGGACATTAGTCATATCCTGTGCATGTACAAGACATGTGTACTCATGCACAATTTCTAACATACTACAGCTACTTCTACCAATACAACATGCACAATGGTTTCTACTATGGTTCAATGTACTACATTGTGATGCTGACCTACTGCAGCCAAGCACGGTAGCTGTACATTAATAACATGATATGCCTCATCTGACACCACAAGGCAATGTGTACTTGTGTTGCTATAGTGTAAGTGCAGTGTACATAGTATCAGCTACCTAAGAAAACTTAAAGTGCTGCTACAACAAAGTATCTCTGCAGGTTTGCTGTGCAACAATAACTAATAAGTGCATTCACACATCACACATGAATACATGTGTCATACCCACTTGCACCATATGTGCAAGCAGTGGTGTGAATAATGGAATGTAACTACTAAACTAAACTAAACTAAAACCCTATTCTCCCTCAGCTGACATGCTCCCTCCTTAATTTCTCAAACTTGCAGCAAACTCCATTGCCTATCCAGTCTCAATTCTCATTAATAGATCTAGTAAAGAAGCTACTGTACCCAATATCTGGAAATACTCTTGCATTATCCCCCTTCACAAAGGAGGAAATGCTAATAATCCCTCTAACTACAAGCCTATTGCTATACTTTCCTCACTATCCAAGATTCTACAGAAATGTGTTGATAGCCAAATACCTAACTTCCTCCTCCAAAACAGCCTCCTCACCTCCACCCAACATGGCTTCCGGCCTTACCACAGCACCTCTACTGCCCTTCTATCCTTCACCCACACCATTGCTGAAGCTAGGAATAACAATAATCTAGTCTCATGTCTGTTCCTTGACTTATCTAAAGCATTTGACATGGTATCACACCCCAAACTTCTTATTAAATTAACTAACCTTTATCTATCCAGCTCAAATCTCTTATGGTTTTCAAGTTATCTCAATGACAGGCTTCAATCTGTCAAATGGCAATCATCTTGCTCTTCCTTCCTACCCATATACACAGGTGTACCCCAGGGCTCTATTCTTGGACCTCTCCTCTTCAATATCTTTATTAATGACCTCCACTCCTTCACTCCCCTCTCTACCCTCATACAGTATGCCGATGACTCCACCCTGATTACTTCCTCCAACTCTATCTCACAACTTCAGACACACACAGAACAATCTCTCCGTCTTGTTGAAAAATGGCTAATTGATAATCAGCTTATCTTAAACCTCCAAAAAACTAAGCTACTCCTCTTTCTCTTCAAAAAATAATAACCAACTTAAGACTTCCTTCTCTATCTCTTCACTAAACAATACCATCATACAGGTAGACACCAACACAAAACTGATTGGAATGACTATTGATGACCAGCTAAAATTTGATTCTCATGTACACCATGCAATCAAGAAAACTAACCAAAAACTAGGTTTGCTTTACCGTAACTTAAAATTCCTCTCTGCTGAATCCAGACACACCCTAGCCCAAGCCTATCTCCTTCCCAGCTTTCTCTAAGGATCACCAGTCCTTACCACCCTCCAATCCTGCCTACTCTCCAAGCTAGAAAAAACCTATAATAAAATTGCCAAATTTGCTGCCTACTTACCAAATTCTACCCACCATTGCATAGCATACCTCTCCGTAGGCTACAATGGCTTGAATTCTCCCACCATCTAAAACTATTCCAACTACACTTAACCCACCTCATACTAAATAAAGCCAATGCTTCTCCCTCTCTCACCAGTTTAGTTTCCTACTATTCCCCCCTCATCCCCTCCGCAGTTCAGAGAAACTACTTCTCGAAACTTGTATTCCAAAAATGAACATAGGCAATCTCCTTTATAAATTGTCCATAACAGAAATCTAGAACAACTTCTCCTCAAACTTAAGAAACATCACACAAGCAAACAGCTTTAAAATAGAACTAAAACTCTTCCTCCAGAAATATTGGATCTGCCCCTGTCAGGATCCTACCTGACCACTCTCAGACTGCACAAAACATACTCAATCACAACAATTCCTGACTGCAAATTGCATACTGCTACTTGTTATTTTTCTCAAATCATATGTAACTCTACTAATTTATATCACATCTCTGTATATGTTAGCAACTTTGCTGTAGTTTTTTTTTTTCTTTTTGGCTTTACTTTGTAATCTAATTAATACTCTAATATGTGTAATTACGTAAAGTACTACTGTTTGGAGCTTTTCTCCCCTGGTCTCCACTGAAAATGTGCCTGTGCTTAGTTGGACCAACCTGGTTAACAAATGTGAAATAAATAAATAAATAAATAAACTGATTGTTTACAGAACACTTAATGCACTATATCCATTGTGCAACATGTGTACAGTGTGTAATGATTACATGTAATGCTATATGTCTGCAGATGAGTATCACACATCAATTTGGCAATGTTTACAGTAACATATCACACAGACAGAGTCGTGCCTACAAACACCTATGCATTGTCACATATGCTGCAATATATATCCACTGGATGTGAAATGGGTGTTTAACTACATGTAAAGCACTTGTGCGCAAATGATACACAGATCACAGCAATTTACAAAAGTAACAAATATGCCATAAACACTGGAGCATATACAAACCTTAAAATGGATGTTCATAAACATGCACAGTCATGCAAACCCATGGAAGCAGATGTCATGGCTGCAAATATGGCACAACAATCCTGCATATGAGCTGGAGGGGATATTTGGAAATGCACGTGCAGAAAGAAAAGGTAATATCATAATGGTGAGAAACAAGCCTCTACAACACACATAGCAAAACATGACCTTGAAAGAACTTGCTATAAATGTGTGAGACATCTGAGTATGTCACAGAGCAATCTGACACTATATTTAAATGATGTGTCATCAGATAAAGTGGCACACAAATAATAGCTATAACGTAACTCATGCATAATGTAGACAACATCAGGATTATGGAACACCCATTGAATACACAAACATGATGATGTATGCAACCTTTAAAGAGACATCATAGTACTGAAAATCAATTGCTCATGGGACATATAGAGACACAATTATGTAAAGACAAAAATCACTCATAAAGCATCACAGTGCAACATGGTTCAGTGCCATGAACTGTGTACATAGCAATCTGTGTGAAACACAACACATTGGTGGGATGAAATACACTGGAGTCAGAGGCATGCATGTATATACAGCATGCAGAACAGGTGCACATACATAGTGTATGCATCACTTATACACACTGTAGTGCAATTACAAGACTAGTACCATTTGTCACTAACCAGCAAGAGATGAAACAAAAAGAAACCCAATGCAGAAAAGGAAAGAAAAACTCCCACGTGACCATTGTCATCAATGCTGATGCATGTGGTTGTATGAAAGCACTACAAGAATGAGAGCTATATGTCTGCAGAGAGCATCCTATGCAGTGTGGAGAAGGGCAGGCACATGCTGCACCCAAACAACATTGTTATTCCACAGGTAACTATACACTGTAATGTCAACACAGGCAGGAATCAATGGAGACAGCATGATTAGCCAATCAGTTATGACCTTACTGCATCTTCACACAGTGTAAGTGTCTGTAATATATAATGACAAAGAAGAGGTCAACAGATGAAAGGTCATGCCTGGCAGGCAAGTGTAGTAATTCTCTGAGTGTCAATGAAATGACACGCTCAGGACATGGGGTTGCAATTTTAGCATTAAGAGACATTTGGTATATACAGTAAATGGTAACATGTCAAAGAATATCATCAAAAATATCCTATGGCACACAATCATGGAAAGTACAGGGAAAGCATAACTGTCATATGGAATAATGAGTGCAAATATTTAACATGACTAGGTGCTAATCTCATGCAGGCTACATAACATGGATGGAACACAAAGACTATACTTACGATTCTGTGTCACATTTGGTTAGGTTGAATTTCATAAATGTATTCAGTGGTGATATCCTGGATGGAATCATGCATGGCAAATGCCGATTTCCCAAGGAACTCCCACATCATGATTCTTATCTGCATCTGGAAAATGTTGGTGATAATTTCACAAAACTGGTCACTAATGTCATCTGCTAGTGGTGGGGCACTGCATCTCTGTTCAGCTGGCAGATCAGTGCATGATGGTTTTAGCTGTTTTTTAGTTGAAGTAGCAACCTCCTCCACAGAACCCGACTGCTCAGGCAGTATTCTGGTATGTTTCACCATATATCTGAATGGGGGATGCATTAAAACAACTAATGGACAAATCAGCATTAAGTGACATGAAATTACCATGTCAATATGCAGTACAACAAAATAATTCAACACTAAATAAAATGCTGTTGATCATAATTAAAAAATACCATAACAAGAAATGTCATACAAAGATGTCTGAAAAGAGCAATACAGGACATGGTGAGCAACTTCCATACTGAGAACAATCTATTAATTTTTGATAATGAACATGTAAGACAGTTGGTACACATATGAGTTAAGTACTAGTATGTCTCACAAAGTAATGGTGTATGACTAACATGATTATGAAGATATCTTAATTAAACATTGTATTGATGCCCCAAAACCACAAGGCAATGACCCACTCAGAATAAGCACGGGGAACAGACATGTACGTGCAGGCCAATAGTGGGGCTATGCTAGGTAGGTACCACATGCATCAAATATATATGCAATACAGACAGATTGTGCTAAAAGTAGAGTGCAGGACACATAGGTTCTCATAGGCTCATAGGTAAATACTAGGCTAGATGGTCTTGCAGGCTATTTTATGTCTATCCAGTTTCCCTTTTTGTTCTTGAGGTAACATCTCCCATTCAGTTATAGATTGGTCTTTCCCATCCCATGGTTAATAATTACATATTACCCCAATGAGAATAACAGGGATCATACTATACATAATTTAAGTCTACTTTTTCTCATGGAAATCTCATACTTTTAAAAAGGAAAAGTACAACCCCTTTTAGGTGAACGTGCACCTAAACGAGTGTGCACTTTCATGGTGAACTGGTAGTATCAACAAAAAAAAAAACATTGCAGAACTGAAGCACACTACAGTGGGGATAAGGGAATATATCTGTGTCCCCGCTGTAGTGCGATCTTGGAGCTAGTATATACAAAGTAGCAGGGGTGTTGGGGGTGCAGGGAGGCAAAAATGCCTTTGTAGTATTTTTTTGTTGTTGTTGTTGACATTACCGGTTCTGCGAACCGCTAGTTGCAAAAGTGCATTTTCGTTTAAATGCACTTTCGTGTAAATGGGGTCATACTTTTCCTTTTCAAAAGCATGAGATTTTGACAAGACAAAGTAAACCCACATAATTTAAGGGGACCCATGCATGGGGTAAAGCATTTAGAAGCTGACTCTCTCCATTAATAGTACAGGGGGCAGTCCTGGGAGTAAAATTTCTGTTTCACATCCATAGATCTAAGTTGCACTTGAATATGGACAGGGATGAACTTTGTTTTATATGGATGGGAAAAATCTGTTCCAGAGCAGTGGCATCTTCTGCAAGATATAGCTGTCCCTCTAAGCCATTCTTCTGATGTTTTAGAAGATGTTTTCATCCTTAGACTGAGTATTTCTGATGCCATTTGACTTGCTGATGTGCAGAAAATCCATCAGTAATAGGTGGGAGTGTGATGCTCCTCCTTTGGGCCAGTGATCTAGGAGCCTCAATCCTCACCACTGACACTGGTGGGGAACATTCACTGAGAAAAAAATAGACACACAGTATTTTCTGGTGCAGCTCCCTGTACCTAGTAACATTTCCCTTAAGAGCACACAGGGAATGCACGCTTCAGTCCTGGGGCAGGGCTTTCTCTCCAAACCCCAAATAAGACTCTCCACTGATGCAACTATAGAGTTAAGTCCTTAGCCAAGGTTTCCAAGCCAACTCCTCTACCATTCTCTCTATGAAATCAGTGCTCTCAGTGTCCCTGTACAAAGTAGCTGACACACACACACACACACACACACACACACACACACACACACACACACACACACACACACACACACACTTTGAGATTTGATTTTCTCACACACATACACACACCTGGGAAAGGCTGGCACAGCGTACCTGCTTTGCCACCTCCACCCAGCCTATAAGGTAAATACATTGCCACCAGAACCCCCACAAAGCCAGCTATTGTAAGGCTCTTACCAGTGTACCCAATTACTCTTAGTAAAATTAATACTTAAATGGTAAAGTTCAACCAAGCAGCAAGACTTTCAGGACTGTGTAGACACAGTGCCACTAAATAAATGTAAGTCCTCTCGATGGTTAACATATTTTCTAAAAAAACAGCCACAATGAAAGGTTAAGATATATTTAATAATAAATATTAAAAAGCATGAAAATATTGAATATCTGTTTACAATAAACACCAGAGTTTCATCACAGGAAATATAAAAAAACAATACAGATGGAAAGACCCAGACAGATACAGAAAAAAACAGCATTTAACTAATCTCACTACATTTTCCTAACTGAATGAAGAATTACTGGTCCCTACTTACTTGCTTGAATAAGGCAAGATGAACTAGATTAGTGTCTTCGTCAGGTTCCAAAAACAGAGTGCATCTATCACATCTCTCACTAGTATTCAAATACCATTTCAATGCTGGCTACAGAATGACATCACATCTGGTCACTTGATGCACCATGCCCTCACTAGAAATTGAGCCAGGATCTGGCACAGATGTGTCACAATACATACACAGATGTTTGCTAAGGCTTAATACAACATCTGGAAGCTATAAAACAATTCCACCACTTCCACCCTCTCTGCAGAATGGCTTTTCACATACATTACATCCCTGGCTGCATTCAGACCTGTGAGATAAAATCTTTATGGCCTAAACCAAGTCATTTAATTTCAGGCTATTTTTCTTAAGGTTAGCTGGGCTAAACTTAACCCATTTCATTCCAGTATCATCTGTTAAAATATACACATTTCAGCAGTTACAACAATACAGCCTGACATACATGTATATTTCTTTTTTTGTCCTGCAGGACCTACTGTTGATACATTTTAACACAAGCAGGTTTAGAAATACATTTTTAACACAGGCATCTGTAAAATTCAGTTTCGGATTCAAATGACATATAATTCTCTACAAAGCTCCAGCTAGCTATGCTGACATATGTTACACGTGCACTGCCCTTCTTTCCCCTATCACAGCTGGCACTACCTCACATCATCACAGGGAGGATGCCTTGTATGCTAGAAACAGATCACCTCTTAGCAATCTGTAGGATACCAGATATAGTGACAAGCTTTGAGTCTGTACATGTAGGATATATTGTTTAGGCCTTCTATCATTTTAGTAAGTTACCTCTATGGGCATTTCAGTTATTGCATGTGTCTGAACAGATACATGCCAAAGGGGGAACTATAGTCAATGATTGGCCTAATAAGGGCTCAGTAAAGATGGACAATGGCATCCCTATATCTATAAACAATCCCTTTGTTTATAAGCTTTGCATTATAGAAGGACTTTCTTACAAAAATGGACACATGTTGGTCAAAGGTTAGATCACAATTTACATAAGTTCCCAAATTCTGAACAACTAGATCAACTCTTGGGGACTTATTGTCAATGTGGTAGTTCCCTGGGATGGATGACTTTCCAAAAGATGTAATAAATGCATTTTTTGGCATTTAGTTTCAGCCCATGATTTTGGCACCAGTTATTTATTTGGAACAAATCTTCCTGCAGGATGGCTAAGTCATAAGGAGATTCTGTGACTGATCCTAGTTTGCAGTCATCTGCAAACGTAGTCACCCAGTGCTCTTTACTATTTCCTTTTACTTCAGAAATGTAGTTGACAAACAGGAGAGGTCCCAGTGCAGAACCCTTGGGGACTCCACTGGTATCTGGTCTCTTTGTGGAGGTAACTTCTCCTATTTTGATTATCTGCATCATATCTATGACATGGCTAGGAATTCAGTGAGTGGCATAGGGGATTATTCACAGTTTATTTAGCTTTTCTACTATGCCTGAGTTGGGAAGTGAATCAAAAGCATCGTCCTGGTCAAGATATGTGGTATGTATTGTTTTGCCTTCATTAATATGCAACATAAAAAGTCAATGTTGAAGGAAGATAGACAAGTGTCATAGTCACATACACTATGTGATGCCAGCTGGGATGTATTCAGCCTGTGTTCCATAAGCAGGTGATGTGGTAATGTTTGGTAATGACATACTATACAGTTGTATTAGCACGCTGCTACAGACAATAAAAGTACAATCTGAGAACAGGTGTAGTCAGGACAAATCCACATTGAATACCAAAGTGCACATATCACACAGTATTGTGCATTTTGATATGGCCTGTAACTATGAGATTAGTGTCACAATACTGGCATGTTGTATCAAGCCACTGACCAGTACTGGCACCAGTTAAAAAACAGGCAGCACTTGTTTTATGGCAGCCATAATGAATCACAATCACAACTGTGTGGAACACCGATGCATACCTATGGGACTTGTTATCTAATGAAGGCTTATGACACAGTGCATCAGCAGTGGTATGATCAGGTGAGAGTGTGTATAAAATATGTATGCTTTCAGTATGATCTGTGCTAATGTCACATTTTGATATATACACACATCAATTGCCAACATGAGCGATGTGTAAGCCAAAAATTTAATTAAATAAACACATCTCCCACAGACAGGCTATGGTCCCCTTACTCTTAAACACACTCACTTACAAATTGTGACTTGATTCCTATTGCCCACCATTAAAAACTCTTCTCTTTTTAAAGGCATAATATATATTGTCTTCACAATGCAATTTATTTACACTATGCTAGACCTCCCTTCACACTGACAAGTATTAAAAGAGCCTTTCCAAAATGGCACCTGCCTAATAGAATGACATTCCAGATGAAATAAATGTGACCAACCCTTTATCTTCTAAAAAGGCTTTTAGACCCATCTAACAAACTCATGAATATGCTAACGCTTAAAGTATATTGGCTACGTGTTAACTAAGACTTATACTAGTTATTAATTACCTTCTCATGCAGGCCACACATATCAGCTGACTAGGCCTGAATGTTCTTTCTATACTTATGTAAATAGCTTTGGAACAGTATTGTGTGTGTATTAATATCATATTCTGTAAATTTCTAGGGCTGACAGACTTCTTCATCTATTTATTTTTATTTATTTATTTTCAGTTTGATTACTGGGGAAGCCCACTGGGCCGAGAAGTGCCCATTTTCAGTGGAGGCCCGGGGAGAAAAGCTCCAATAGCAATACAATACTATGAAAGGTTACAAAATACAATAAAGGTTGCATAATGTAGAGGTAAAATAGAAGAGTGAGATTCATACATTCAGGAAATTACAAAATACATCATAGGACAGTATAAAACAGGCTTTTTTTTTTTTTTTTTTTTTTGTGAGGTTCTTCAGACGTTAACAATATTTACATATTTACAAAGTTGGAGTTAATTAAAGTCTGCTAGTTCTGCTTTTGGAGGAATAGAAAGAAAAAAAACTTGAGAGTAAAGTGGAAGTGGATTGTCGAGAGCTAGTGGGGAGACTCGTTAGTGTTTATGTAGAGTGAAAGCAGGAGCATTTCCATGTGGAAGATAGGTGTAGGAAAAGTTGGGCTTTGAAGGATTCAGTGTTATGTATAGTCCTAAGAGAAGGAGAAAGATAATTCCATTTTTTACCTAGAGAGAAGGAGAGTAGGAGCTGGCCAGCGGGACGTTTGGGTTTGTGGATGGAAATTAGGTTTTGGTTTTCAGATCTCAGGGATCTGTTTGGGATGTATAGGAAAAGGATGTTCGTTAAGGCTGGGCATTTATCTGGGGAGAATATTAATTTGTGAGCGGTGGTTAGTTGGAGATAGTCTAGGTGGTTAGGGAGTTCTAACCAGTTCAGAGATTTTAGGCTAAGGCAGTGGTGAGTTGAGATTTTGGATTTAGTGGCAAATTTGGAGATATTATTGTAGCAAGCTTCAAGTTTAGAGGTATTGGAAGCAGACAGATTGGTTAGAAGGAGGGCTCCATATAGAAGAGACAGAAGGAGGTAAGTAATTGCTAGGGAATGCCTAGAGGAGTTGGAGAGAAATTGGTTATTCCTATATAGCATACCTAGCTTTTGGTGTGTTTTCTTTATGTTTTGTTGTATGCAGAGGTCGAATTTAAGGTGTTCGTCTATGGTGATGCCAAGGAGTTTTGCAGAGGGGACCACTTCAATAGCAGTGTTAGTTTGGCTTAGGACATTGAAGATATTTTTGTCAAAGGAGGAAACCCTGGTGGGAAGGAAAATTAGTATTTTTGATTTATTGGAGTTGAGGGAGAGGTGGTTTTGGTGCATCCAGTTCTCTGTAGTGGAGAAAGCTGTTTGAGTCTTAGTTAGTAGTTCAGAAATGTTGTGGGCAGCACAGACTAAGGTAGAGTCATCAGCGTATTCGATGACTGTAGTGTCAGGGATGACAGTGTGAAGGTTATTTATGAAGATGTTGAAAAGCATGGGTCCGAGGATGGACCCCTGAGGAACGCCAGTAGGTGTAGGCAGAAAGGAAGAGTTGCAGTTCTTCCATCTGACAGCTTGAGATCTGTCGGATAGGTAACTGGAAAACCAGGAAAGAGTATTAGGGGAGAGATTAAGATTGGTGAGATGAGAGAGAAGGTGTGTATGGGAGATGGTGTCAAAGGCTTTAGATAGATCTAGCAGTATAGTGGATACAATAAGTCCAGAATCTTGGGCTTGATTGACAGTTTCTAGGAAGGATAGTAAGGCTGTTATGGTGCTGTGGCCAGGACAAACCATGCTGGGTGGGTGTTAGAAGGTGATTCTGAGTTAGATAGGGCAAGAGTTGGAGGTGGACACATTTTTCAAGTATTTTAGATATCGGAGAGAGTAGGGCAATGGGGCGGAAGTTAGAAATAGTGATGTTTTTACCTTCTTTGTGAAGAGGTAGAATGTAGGCTGAACACCAGAGTTTGGGTACGTATGACTCAATGATGGATCTGTTGATCAGGATACTAATTGGGAGAGCAATACCTTCAGCAGCGCATTTGAGGAAGGAGGAGGGTATGTTGTCAGGGGCATTAGAGCAAGGTTTGAGTTTGGATAAAAGTTTTTTTATAAAGGTGGTGGAAACAGGTTTGAGCTGGAAATTAAGGGGACAGTTATTAGGGTTGTTGGGTGCTGAGGACAGGGGATTGGGTGGGTTATTATTTGGGAATGTTTTGGTTAGTTTAGCTATGGATTCAGTAAAGAAGGTGTTGAAGTGGGAGCTCAACTCACTATCAGTTAGACTAGGATCAGGGCAGGGATTATTCCTTGATCCAGGATGGAGAAGATAGTTGACTGATTTCTAGAATTGTTTTGGATTCTTATTGTTGTTGGACTGAAGTTTATTATAGTAGTTTTTTTTTGTTCATAGTGATAAGTTTTTTTACTTGATTGTGGAGTTGGGTATATTGGAGCAAGGTAGAAGACAGTTTGTTTTTCTGATAGAGCTTCCAAGCTTTGTCTCTGTGGCGCATAATTTGTTTAGTTTCTTTAGTCAGCCAAGGAGCAGAGTTGGCTTTGGTTCGTTTGTTTCTTAGGGGGGATAAGGAGTTGAGTATTTAGGAAGATAGAGTTGAAATGCTCTACAGCATTGTCAAGTGGAAGAGTGTTTAGGATTTGCCAGTTAATTTGTTTAAAAATGTTGGAAAGAGTTGAGGGGTTGAAGTTGCTAAGGTTGCGAGTTTGGATGTAATGGTGTTGGTGTTGGATGGAGCTAGTTGATCGATGAATGAAGGCAGGGAGATGGTCACTGAAGGTGTCAGGGATAGTGCCAGAGAGAATGATTTTGTTTGGATGGGAGACTAGAATCCAATCAATAATGGTCCCTGGGGGGTGTTTTTTGTTAGGACGGGTTGTTGAATGGATTACTTGGGAGAAGTTGTAAAGGTTAATAGTTAGGGAGGGGGATGGTGTGTTAATTTTATTCCAGTCAATATTGACATCACCAAGAATATAGGTTTCATATTTTATTTCAGTTGAGGCCCAGTGAAGGATATTTTCAAGGGTAGTGATATTATTGCCAGGGAAGATATATAAGGAAATAATGCAGCTATTCTTATGTTTATTCAAATGGAGAAGGCTTGCTGTGATTTCGGAATTTTTGAATTGAGGGGTATGGATTTGAAGAGGGATTAGGGAGAGAAGGTTGGAGTAGATTAGAGCAGAGCCTCCACCTTTTTTGTTTAAACGGTCACTTCTGAGGATGTGGTAACCTGGAGGTAAGACTTCAGAGTCAGTAATATGGGGTTTTAGCCAGGTTTCAGAGATGGCTAAGATGTCAGGTTGGTTGTGATTAATCCAAGCTTGTGCATGGTGAATTTTGTTATTAAGGCTCTGGGCATTGATAGTGAAGATTTTAAGAGTGCTAAAGGAGGAAGTGTGTGGAGAAGGAGAATGGGGGAAAGTGTTGTTTGTGTTCGTGGAGGAAGGTGGTGAAAGGATGGAGAGGTTTGTACTGAGACAGGGGCCGGGGATAGGATGAATGTCTCCAGATAAGGCTAGGACATTACAGGTAATAAGTTTTAGTCTATTAGGTTTGTATATTAGATAGTTATCTGGGTTTGGTAGTAGTTTAAGAGAGAGAGTTTTGGTTGAGGTGGAAAATAGTTTGGGATGGAAGAGGTGCAGTAGGTTGGGTGGAATAAGGGAAGAGGATGTGGTGTGGAAGTGAGGGAGTAGGAGAGATTGTAGTTGAGTATTAGGGATAGTTTGAGTAGGAGGAAGGAATGGAGGAGCTTTATGGGAGAAAGAAGTAGCAAGATATAGAGGAATTAGTAAGATGAGAAGGGAGCAGGGGAGTTGGATAGTAAAGGGTTGGGGGGCATGTTTAGAATGGGTGAGGTAACAAAGAGGGAAGTGTAATGGAAGTTAAAATGCTAAATTGAGGGGGGGAAGGATAGAAGAGGATGTAGAAGAGGATGGGGAGAGTTAGACTTGTAGACAGGACAGGGGGGGAATAAGTGTAGAGAGGTGATGGAAGTGGAGTGGGAGGAGTATAAGTGGCTGGGGAGTAAGAGTAGGTGGGGAAATGAGAAGAGGACTATGATTTGATAAATGAATAATAGGGTGGGGTTATGGAAGAGAGCTGTGATTGGATAAATGAATATAGTAGGAGGAGTATGTGAGGAATAAATGTAGAGGTGCTGGGGGCGGATGAGATTGGGGACAGGGTAGAGGAGTGGAGTGAGCCCGCAGGGCGAACGGAGCGGGAAGTGCCAAAGGAGGAGAAAAATTGAGGAAGACAATCAGTAAAGAGAAATAGTCAGAGGTAAGTCTTGCAGAGATGTGTATTAGGAGAAGACTACTGAGAATGGAGTGGTGTGTAGGAATGTAGGTGAAGGACAGAGAGAGAGGTAGGAGGCTTTAAAGAAGGATTGAGAAAGGGTGTAAGTAGAGTGAAATGTGGGTAGGAAGTACTGGAAGAGAGGTGGGGGAGAGAGTAGAGGAAAGATGTCAGTGGGCTGTATAAGGGAGATGAGGAGAGTGTGGGTTAAGAAGTGGGGACAGCAAGAAGGTAGAGGAGAGCCACCTAGTGGTCTGTCAGTTTAATGCAGTAGAGACCCCAGGGAGAGATATCAGCTAAAGGGAAGGAGGGAGCTATCATAGGTCGGGATAGGGGGTGTAATTATAGAAATTATGGAAAGTAAGTGGGATAATGAAGCTGTAGAGAGGGGGGGAGTTGTGGCTGCTGGCTGGCCTTGCAGGGAAGTGCACTGCAACCTAGTTGTAATCAAGTTAGCTACAACAAAATGTAAGAGCAGTACACATACTTAAAAATAGATAATCTTTGCTGTGAGTGGTACTCAAGGAGCAGTAAGTCCTTTCAGGTATGGTTTGAAATGCCCATTATTGGTGGTTCTTAGCCAGAGTGTCCGGGAGGGTACTTTCAAAGATTAAGGCAGGGTAGGCAGGAGCCCGAGCTAGAACAAAACAAGGAGAGAAAGGAATATTTAAAAAGCAGGCAGTGCAGGCAACGAGAGATCACAAACAGACAGTAGTTAAAAATATGCCTAGAGTAAGTTTAAACTAAGGTAAGCATGCAGCTAAGGTAGAAATAATGTACGCTCTTTCAGCCTCTTAATGATACAACTGAGCATAGTAAGGTAAAGTGGGATAAGCAGTTCCTTATGTGCGAGGTAATCTTTGTTTTTAATGGTGTAATGCACAATAATATTGATCATGAACAGCTTTCTGTTTAAAAAGATTTGTAATGCATGTATCTCCTTATTCTGTTTTGTCTTTATGTTATCTGTGCAATGTGTGCATGTTTGTGCTAGTTGTTGCCTTAGGTTTGAGTAATAGCTGAAAATGCTCTTTTGAAACAGTTTGTTCACCCAGTGACAAATGGAAATAAATAAATACATATAGATTAGATGCACATACTCATAAATATATATATATTTATATATATATATTTACATGTATATATATATATATATACATCCATACATGGGTCCACTTCACATGACTGAAACTCAAAGCCCTGAATTTCATTTGACTGAAACTACAATACCTAATTTTCATAATACTGAAAACTCATTTGACTGCATCTCATTACACTGAAAGCTTACAATCCTGAATTTCAAAATACTGAATTTTAAGCCATAGACATGCACACTTACAACACCAATGACTAACTCTTTCCAAAACTTAAAAACTATGTACTTACCCTCTAAGCAGAAACTGAATGATATAAAATCAAATTATGTGGGGGGTGCACTCCCCACACCCCCAACTATATATATATGCTAACTCCAGGATGGCACTACAGTGAGGAAAAGGGCATATACCTTTTATTTACCTTACTGCACACTGCCACTACTGCCAGGAGCACACAAAACATCCACCATATTACTTTAGATACTTACCATAAAAATATAAAGAGACATACCCACATTTAGAAGCACTACAACACTACTATATATGCTAATACCAGTATTCTGACAATCGGCGTTATATTAATGTGTTTTTATCACAAGCAAGTCACAGGTAAAGGGAAATACACATCACATCCAGAGCTTAAAATTCAGTATTTTGAAATTCAGGACTATGAGCTTTCAGTATAATGAGATTCAGTCAAATGAGTTTTCAGCATTTTGAAAATTAGGTATTGTGGTCTCAATCAAATGAAATTCAGTATTTTGAGTTTCAGTCATGTGAATAGAACCCATATATATATATATATATATATATATATATATATATATATATATATATATACAGTTACAGAAACATAATGAAGTAACTACTCTGAGTGTAGGATCCAAAGCCAAACTCACAGTGTCAAAATCTAAATTAGGCTAGAGAAGTGACAATGTCTGACCTATCACATACTATGTACAACCACAAACTGTAGTATAAACTGTGCAAAATAAGGCAAAGTAATAGCTGATGGGTAACGTCATGCTAAAACAGGTGTATAGAGCATTCCACTGTGCAGTATACAAACTACAGAGTACTTACGTACATACTTGCTGTACACATGTTGATATGATAGCCCAATGCTGTAAGACTTCCATTCTGCATTTAATATCAAGCAAAAATTACAGAACAAGAAATTATAACATACAGATTTGAATTTTGTATGCAAAATGGTCATTATTTAGCGTGGGGATACAGGAAGCACATGTACAAATAAGCACCAATACAAGGTCATTGCATATAATCAGAAATTACATTTCTAAGCATTCATATCACTAGTTTTAACACTGCACAGAAAAGACAGAAGGCAATGTCTTTCACCATTACTGTTTGCTGCATGATGGGAGGGTATACCTAATTGTTTGCATATAATGCGTGAGAATGGTAGCTAAAATTAGTAGCATTTGGAAATGTGACTCTAGGTTGATTTGCAATACATTTATATAGCCATATGAATATATGCTGTTCTCCCTACCTCAATCTTCAAGGCAATGCATTCCACGCTATCATCATAGTTCAATTTAGGGACACTTCCTCTTCACCTAAGATGTAAAACAACATGAAGAAACAAGTCATCAGTAATAATAAAATGAAGCAAATGAAAATATAATTCATTAAGATCAATTATCTGCTGTCTCTCAAAAGTATATGATATAAGGAAAGATTTTAATAATACAAAGATAAATGGTTTATTTCCATATATATATATATATATATATATATATATATATATATATATATATATATATATATATATATATATATATATATGCACACACACACACACATATGTATATATATATATATATATATATATATATATATATATATATATATATATATATATATATATATATATATATATATCGATTCACTTTATAACCTCAAAATGCTGCAATATCGAATTTCAGTATCTCGAGACTATAAAACCGAATCCACAAAACACCGAAAAACAAAAACCGCGAAACCACATAACCGAAAACACCGCACACACTACACTAAACATACAACACAACACCCACTTCACAACATAAACAAAAAAACAACACACATACACAACTCACACACACATAAGCAGGGGGGCAAGCACCGCTGCACCCCCCATGTAGGGGGCTGTGACCCCCACACCCCCCCTACTTATATATACTAACTCCAAGATCACACAAATACAACACAAAAGCTCACTCACACACGCACATTCTCCAATCCCTCACACACACTCTAACTCCCACTCAAAACCCTTACAAAACACTCACTTACCTGACATAGCACCTACATCCACACACGGCACCGCGCACCAACAAAACACAAACCCGGACATTACATAGCGCAACTTCATAACTGCGAATTCGACATATATTCAAGATATATGAAATTTGCGATTATGAACGTTCGCTATTTGTAACATTTGACTTTATAGCTTCAAGATACTGAAATTCAACATTTCAGTATTTCGATGTTATAAAGTGAACCTATATATATATATACTTATGTATATATATATATATATATATATATATATATATATATATATATATATATATATATATATACCAACACACACACACACACACACACACACACACACACACACACACACACACACACACACGTAGTTATCTATGGATGTATGTGTATGTACATATATAAGGTTGTCATAGCCAGGGGAGGTGCATGTGACTCTAATAGCCTCTGACAACCCAAGTCCAGCTCCTGGCCTTCATGTGTGACTTAGTTTCTAAGTCTGGCAAACTGTTTTTACTGATAAGAGGAAGGGCGAAGGCAGTTGACTGGTGCCTTAAAACCAGTTGTTTTGGGCAGGTGAAGCTCATCAGCCTGGGAAGGCAACCCATCCAGGAGAATCAAACTCTGATTTAAAACCTCTGCTGCCTTGCATCAATATCTAGTCATGGAAACCCCATGGAAAAATCTAGAGATAAAGCCCCTAAGTCAGGTTGAGGTTGTACTCAACCTCACTCTGGTGGCTCCTGCGATGACACTGATGCCAAATTGTACTTACCTTGCCTTTCCTTTGGATTACATCAGTAGTGCAGAGAGGGAGAACCTGCTGCTGGGCATCAGCTGTTTCTTCAAATTCACTTGTGCAAGCCTGAACCATGGAGAGGAGTATAGATTCAGTCTGTGAGAGGAGATATAACATGGGAAGCAGCAGTTACCAGTAATAAGCCAATGCACTCAACTGGCATAGAGTGAGGTGCCAGGGTCTGCTTCTGATGGTGGGATAGATCATTTGATCTTACTAGGCAGCTACCACCCGATTTAAGCAGGACATTCCCCAGTCAAATAGGTACTACCTCGTTAGGTTCCACTTACTCCACTGGGTGTGTGGGGCTTAGGGAACCATCAACAGGTGGATCCTTAACCATACACCTGAAAAAACAAAAGAGCAACAAAATAAACCAGCCTTTAGGCTAGGCAAATGGAACTTAAGGAAGATGACTCCATGCCTTATACAAGATCTACAGAACATCAGTGATGCTCGGAAGACAGCAGTCATTAACACCAAGTGAAGCAGATTGCAGATGGACATTGTGACTCTTCGGGAAATAAGGCTGCCATCCATTGGATGTCTCAGGGAGAAAGACATTACTTTTTTCTGGCATGGGAACCTTCCAGAAGAGATCATGGAAAATGGAGTTTGTTTCACAAACAGTAGCAACCTCATTGGCTCAGTCATACCAGCAAATATGGCAAAGGAGAGACTGCTGAAAATTCATCTACAAACACCAGTGGCCATGGTCAACACTTTCAGCATCTACGCTCCTACTTTAACTTCTACCCAGGAAGTCATGGAAAAATTCTATGATGAGCTTAGTGCTGCCATCAGTGAGGTCCCTTCCAATGAAACATTATTCATTCTTGGCAATTTTAATTTCGGAGTTGGCAGTGACAATCACAGCTAGCCATCTTGTCTGGGAAATTTTGGAACAAGTCAGATGAATGAAAATGAACAGAGTCTCCTTGAACTTTGTTCCCAATATAACCTCTGCATAACCAATACCTTCTTCAATACCTAGCCCCAGCACAAGGTTTCATGACAGCACTCAAGATTGAAACATTGGCACCAACTTGACCTTGTCCTCATGATTTTAGGTTGTGTCAGGGTAACATGCAGTTACCACAGGAAAGACTGTGATACCGACCACTTACTCGTGTGTAGTAAGCTGGACATCCAGATGTGAACGTTCCTTTGCTCTATGAAGGAAGAGAGGCCATGCAGTGACATAGACAAGTCTTATGACCCTTCAAAAGTTTGTTCAAGCACTTGAAGAGTCTTTGTCCTGCCTGGATAACACTGACATCAACAAGAGATGAGAAAAACTATGGTATGGTATCTATAATGCTGCAATATCAATCTTTGGGAAGAAGACAGTCAAGTTTTCTGATTGGTTTGAAGCCCACACTGAAGTGGTGACACCTCTGATTGAGAAGAAGAGACAGGCACTGGCTGCATACAGGTCCTTGCCCAATAAGGAGAACTTGCAGACCCTCCGGTGTGCTCTGAGTCAAGTGCAGCAGGTAGCTCGGTGGTGTACAAATGATTATTGGCTCCAACTTTCCTTCAAAATTCATCAGGCTACAGACATTGGTAACACATGAGGAGGGTACGATGGGATTAAGCAAGCAATTGACCCATCACAAAGGAAGATCACTCCACTTAAGTCAGCCACAGTCAAGGACTTGAAGGACAGAACCAAGCAGACAATATGCTGGGTAGAGCACTACTTGCAGCTGTATGCCAGAGAGACTGTAGTTACGGAGAGAGTGAGAGCTCTGAATGCCATTGAGCCTCAGCCAGATATGACTGAACTCAATACTGAGTGCACCTTGTAGGAATTCAATGATGCACTAAAAGCACTGTCTTCAGGAAAAGCCCCCAGGAAAGATGGTATTCCCTCAGAAATCCTTAAATATGCTAGGGGTACCTTAATCTCAGAGCTGCATGCAATACCTTTCCAATACTGGAGAGACTGTAGTGTACTGCACGATATGAGTGATGCTAACATAGTTACTATCTATAAGAATAAGGTTGACAAAAGTGATTGTAACAACTATTGTATCATCTCCCTTCTCTGCACTATGGGGAAGCTGTCTGTACTCGTTGTCCTGAAGATGCTACATATTCTTGCAGAGAGGGCTTACTCCAAGTTTCAGTGTGGGTTCAGAGCTGGATGGTTTACTGTAATCATAGTTTTCTCTGTTAGGCAACTATAAGAAAAGTGCAGGGAGCAGAACAAACCTCTGTATATTGCCTTCATTGATCTGACCAAGGCATTTGACTTTGTCAGTAGGAAAGGTCTGTTTGCAAGTCTGGCAAAGATCTGCTGTCATCCAATACTGCTTAGCATTATCAGAGCCTTCCTTTAAAGCATAAAGGCAAGAAGGGGACCATCATGTATGATGGATCCACATTTGAACCTTTCAAGATTCTCAGTGGAGTAAACCAGGGGTGTGTACTGGCTCCAATATTGTTTGGAATCTTCTTTTCAGTTCTGTTGAAATTTGCTGTTGGAACTGCTGCAGAGGGTATATTTCTCCAAACCAGAATGTATGGCAACCTCTTCAAACTTTAACGACTTAGATCAAATACCAGGGTGCTTAGGAAGTGCCTTAGGGTGTTCCTGTTCTCTGATGATACAGCTATTGTGGCGCACACTCAGCAAGAACTTCAGTCACTCATGACTTGCTTTGCAGATGCATGTATGGAATTTGGCCTCATGATTAGTTCAAAGAAGATGAGGTGATAGCCAAAATGTGGGCAGTGAGCCATCAATCATGGTGAATGACTATCAGCTGGAGGTTGTCAATGAGTTCATATACCTAGGCTCTACAATCTGACAATGTGTCACTTGATAGTGAGACCAACACGTGCATTGGAGAAGCTGGCACAGTGTTTTCCAGGCTGAGTCTGGGCTAACAATAAGCTCACTGTGCACACATGGTGCAGGTTTACACAGTCTGTGTTTGAGCACATTACTGTGTGCCAGTGAAACCTGGACTCTGCTTTCAAATCAGGACTGGTGGCTCAGTGTATTCCATATCCGGTGCACTAGGTGCATACTTGGTACCTCATGGCAGGACAAGATACCCAGCTGCATAGTGCTTGAGGGGATGGGCACCACTTCCATGTTCATTCTCCTGAAACAGAGACGTATGTACTGGTTGGGTCATGTCTCACACACAATGGATGGCCAAATGCCAAAATACCTGCTTTTTGGAGACCTGCATTCTGGAAAGGGGCCAGAAGGGCAAACCAAACTGCACTACAAGGACATATGCAAGCATGACCTCAGTGCTCTCTCCATCAACATGAACAACTGGTATTGTCTCACCTCAGACATGTTTGCCTGGAAACAGGAAGAGAAGGAAGCTCTCACTATGTATGAAATCAACTTGGCAAGAAGAGCAAAGGATACAAGAGCCCTCAAGAAAATCTGAGCCAATGATACCAGACCAACATCTTCCTACTGCTGCCCAGAATGTGGAAAGGACTGCCAATCCCAAATTCAATTTCACAGTCACAGAAGACTCTGCTCAAATTAGTTCAATAGAGGTGCAAACCCATGATCCTTTGGGATTGAAGAATGCCTACTATGTCTGTATATATATATATATATATATATATATATATATATATATATATATATATATATATATATATATATATATATATATATATATATATATATATATATATGTGTGTGTGTGTGTAAGTCATTTACATGTGGGTATATAATTATTCATGTATGCTTGTCCATGGTACATGATGATAACTATGATAATTTCACATGTGTATGTAACAGCTATAATCATCAAAATCACAGGAAATAGCATCTTTTTTCTTTAGTGTAGGAAAGTGCTCTGTATGACAGTTTAAATCATGTGCTTAGTAGTAGTAGGAAAATAAAACTTTTCCTAACTGTTTAATGAAGCATTAAGGTGTATGCAACATTACATTTCTTCCAAAAATTGTTGCTGCACATTATAAATGCCTGTGTGAAAATTAGTAATATTAAAAGGAGGGTTGCCTTGCAGGTAATAGCATCTTATGTATGAATGGCTAAACACTTGAAATGCGTAAATTTCTGTAATGTTGAAGGCATATGAATATAAATTTGTGAAAATTTTCATTTTGATAATGATGATGGCTAAACATTGTGTTCTCTCCTAATAGCCAGGGAAGACATTTTCCAGAACTGAGCAATGATGATCAGCCATTTGCATTGCTTTTGCTTGCAGGTGCAGTGATGAAGTGAAGTCAGGAGATCAGCTTTGGCTCATATTGTTATATAAACTGAGAGAACATCAAAACAAAGTCACAACATTTACTAATAATGCAAATTTTGATTACCATTTTCCCAAATGTGATGCATACAAATATGTATGAATTCCCATCATGCAGCAGTACAGATTAAATAGTTTAAGACATTACAAACTTTAGTTTCTGTGTACTATTAGGTCAAGCGTAACACTGTTGATATATTTCATTTGCACCACTTCTCATTTGCAACTCACCTTGTTCTGTTGCACATATTTACATGCACTGTTTGTTTAGACAGCCTAAATATAACAATATAACATTTAGCACTAAATACAAATTGACCACCTGTTCTGTATCTTGTAGTCGATGTGGCATCTTGATGTGACGTCTTCTATGTGTGATTGCTATTTTATCTTAAGCACAGCTTTAGACTTACAGTTTTGGCAGTCTTTTGAGCTATAGTATGTCTTGTGGTTCATCCCAGTGCTTCTCATCAATTTAGAGTTTGCACAATCCCCGATGCAATGGTCTTGCCATATTATTGCACATTTCAGTATACAGACCTTCATCCATGAGTGCATTACAGTCAGCAATAAGATGCATAACTGTTTCTAATTGTGTTTTTCAGAATCTGCATTTGTCTGTTTTCGCCACGTTTTCAATGACTTTCTAAACCCACCTGCCCTGACATGCTATTATTAGTTTTTCATCTTTTGTTTTCAGTTCACCTCTCCTGAACCATTCCGTTGACAAATCTTGATCAACATGAGGCTGCTCCAGAAGTTTCTACACTTGCCACTATATTTGTGGGCTTTCCTATTTTCTTTCTTTTTTCTTGGCCTTTTTTCTATTTTTTTTTTTTTGCACTTTTAGTTGCTGTCTGATTTCTGTCTTCTGATTTGAATTCATTCCTACTTTAATACACAATGCTTCTGCTAAGCAAAGATGGCATCTTAGACTTCTCCTCTTGCTTTAAAACTTCCACTGTGTTTGAATCTGATGAGGCTGATGGATACACATTCATCCCTTGACTGCAGATCTATAGATGTAGTCAATTTTTAGGAGGTCCATACTTCCTTTAGAGTGAGAGATATATAATCTTGGTACATACTAGTTTTTACATATCATTTGATAAGCATGAACCATTTTTCTTGTTTTCATGTCCAAACTGATTGAATATTCTTCAGGAAGAGTTATCACTCCAAAGCTGTATGTTAGAAGAGAAAGAACAAATTGATTCATAGGTTGGGCTTTATTCCTTGATGTCAAAGCCATGTTCAATATTAGCGCTAGTCTTCTTAAATATTTCTTGCTGAGCTTTATTCTCATTTGTTCACATTTTATTGCTGACCCTTCATCTATTCCCAAATATTTATACACTCCTTCCTGCTCAAGTTCCTTTATCTTAAATTCCTTTCCTAGGTTGATATTTTCTTTGTGCTGCAGCTTTCCTTTTTTTAAATGTTGCTTTTGCCATTTATCAAGACCAAATATCATTTTATATAACCTGAGAAAGTTTTAAGCATTTGAAGTTGTGCTTTCACCTCCTCAACTGGTGAGCTATACAATTTTAAATAATCCCAAAAATGTATATGAAATGTCTTTAAACAAAAATGGTTTCTGGGTGTTAAGTTGCAAGAATCAACCTGGAATGGTTTGAGAGGGTGGCCTAATGGTTAAGGTGTTTGCCTTACAAACACAAGGTGCAGGGTTTGAGTCTCACAAGGGATAATTGGCTAAGCTTGAAAGGGCAGTTAGCTTAGTACTAATCTATGAACTTATCAATCTATGAACCTATATCCCTCTATGAATTTTTATCCCTGGAATAGTAATTTGCTCCTCACAGAATGGATCTTCCCCTCACAAGTACAGGGCTTAGCTGGAAAGTAGTTTGCCACTGTTTTGTAGTCACTGAGATGTAACTGATCAAAGCCGAATGTATCATATACATTTGTAAGCATTTTATTTTCCAAGAATGGGGCAGATGCTTTTTTTATAATCTACCCATGCCATATTTAGATTCTTCCTCTTTGTACAGCTTTCTACTATGTCTTTGTTTAAAAAAACTGATCCCTTGTTCCATATGCCTTTCTTGTATTGCCTTTTATCTATTGCCAGAATTATTCTTTTCTTGGTGACTATAAACTCTGCATTAATTCCAATATATAGACTGTGTTCTATAGTTCTTAAGATGGCATGCAAATTCACTGTTAATAAGAAGTATCATATTTCCTGTAGTTGGCCAGGTTTGCGTCTGTTAGGGATTTACACATAAGTAAATGTTACTCATGGCTAAATATTTTCTTGAAAATGTTAATACATTTAGGAAGAAATTATATGCTGTGTCTTGGCCAAGGGATTTCCAGTTTGGAGCTCTTTTGATTGTCTCTCAGTTTATCCATCTGTTACTTCATTACATTTTGTATCTTCGATATTAGAGCTCCTTAATGTTTTGTTTAATTCTTCCATCCATTCAGCATCTTTGTTATATTCAACAGGGTCTTCATAAATACTTCTCCAAAATGTGTCTATTTCTTCTATTTTTTGATCTCACAATGACTTGTATGCTCTGTGCAGACACATTTCCCTTTTAGGTATTGCTGTTATACAAGCATATGCCCTTGAGTTAATGATAATCCTTCACATGCCAGGTTTCTTCCTTTTTCTACAATGAGTCTCTTTTCTGGAATGCATGAACACCAGGCAGAAATGGCACCATTATGGTTGTTGTATTAATATGTGGTGGCACATGCGCATACATACCTGTGTTTGCATGCGCACCTCTGACTCTTGTGCATTGCATCACACAAGAGTGTTGTGCTTTTTCACTAATTATAAGATGTTGCACTGTGCCACATTACAAATCCACATCATCTTCACATTACTGTGTGTGTGGCCCCATTGACCAATGCTGGGTTGTAGTACTACAAGATATCTTTTTGCAGTTGCGCATGTCATTAGGTTTGCGCATTCTTAGTGAACTCCACATACTGTTTACATTATGCGTGTGTCACAGTGTAATTTTTATTTGTGTACCACTTGCACCCATTGACATATGTCCTCAGAATACAGTGTCACATTGTTGCATCACACAGTCACATGTATCATGAATTCCTAGTAAGTCCTTTTAAGTCCATATTCTACTGTGTGTGTTGCACATATGTAATTATCACCATTATGATTTATCATTTTCTTTCTGCACATACATTTCTATATTTCACTTCCCATATGTGTGCAAGATGTATGCCCCTCTGACCCTCTGCTGACCCTCCCTCTGACCTTCCTTTTTTTCTTCCATGTGTATCATCTCTCTTTGCCTTTACCTAACTTCTGCTGTCCTATCTGCCTCACTCATTAGGGTGTGTACATTACATGCGCTTCCCCCAACTGTCCCTCTGCTCACATAATTGTTTTCAGATACACAACTACTGAGATGCTGGTGAAGTGGCATATCATGTAGTCAGGTGAGTATAAGGGGAGTTTTTTTGTATTTTCTGGGGTTGTTGAATGATTTATAGCCTATAATTTTCTTGGTTAGAAACCTTTGGGGCCTTTCCAGTTAAACGATATGGCTGGATCTGTGCATGCCAAAGTAAACAATACCAAAGTAAACACTATATTCACCGATGGGTCTGCTAAGGGAAGAGTATAGTGGTAGGATGATTTATTTGGATCTTGAAGACATTCTGTTGGAAATGAACTGGGCCAGATAAAAGGATTTCCTGACTACAGTGAAAACATGATGATCAAATGAAAGTTATCCATGTAAATACCTAGGTCTCTTTTGACTGCAACTATCCAAACAGAAGAACCGTTTATAACATATGAGGAGGGAATAACCATTCTGCCAAACACTACTCTGCTGAGTTTTTTCATTTAGTTTGAAACCATTTTTGATACACTATGTATATGCATATTTCAGACCTTGCTGGAGATTTTTTTGTGTCAGTGAATGAGCAGATAACAATGTTTATTTTAAAGTCATCAGCTAACTTGGTCAACGTCACTTCTGGGTACTGGCTTTGATGTCTGCAAAATAAATTGCAAAAAGGAGAGGGCCCAGAGCTGATTTCTGTGACACCCCACTATTTACAAATTTAGAGAGGAAACCAGCAGTTTTCACAACTTGGTATGTGTTGGATAGCCAGTTTATAATCCAATGGACAATATAGGGATTTACATTAATCTTATCTAATTTTTCAATAATACCAGTATGAGAGATAATGACAAAAGCCTTGGCCATGTCAAGATAAGCAGTGTGCACATCAGATAGTGCTTAACTGATATCAGTAAGAATGGCTTGTTGTCTGGTCCATGGATTATAATACTTGTTCCAGTGGGATTACAGAAGAAATTAAATACTCAGGGATAGTGGGGTAACAGGGTGGCTAGGAGGAGTGTAGTTACTGCAAAATCTGCCTGCTAATATATTGGGGTCAGAATAGGGGATGATATTATATATGAGCTCAATGTAATGTTGCATATTATACCTTAATTATCTGACATAACTGAAGAAAGTTTTGAAGTTTCCTTTGAAATCTCTAGCAACCTGAAGTTTAGTCTCTGCTTTGCATTTTCTAATAGTGCTTTTAAGTTCCTTGCTGACAAATGTCAGTGTAGTCTTGATGTAGGGAAATGTGGATTTCTTCCATTTTTTTCATTACTATCCTTCTTTTGTTGTAATTTTTATTTATACTGGAGTTCCACCAGAGAGGTTTGTTCCTGATTTACACTTATATTTAGAGTGGATGAGTGTAGACTTTTTTATGCAACTGTTGATATGCTGGTAAAAGTCAGAGGTGAATACAGCAACCTTCTCATTTGGGTCCACTTGCAAGTGGTCATTGGGAATTTTCATAAGTCTTCTGCAAGATGAAGTTGGTTTGCCTTGGAGAAGTCCATAAAAATGATCTAATTTGGTGATGGGGTGTTACCACTAGGCCTGACAGAGGAGATGACTGATTTGTGGTCAGACTCAACCAGTGATAAGGGAATTCACAATAAGTGTATTGTACTGTGATGTAACTTGGGAAAACATTACACACATCCTGTTTCATACATTTAGTAGTTTTAAGTGCGTATCATATACTATTTTTACATTTATGTCAGTGCACATCTAACATTACAGCAATAAATAGTTGTTTCAGATGACTGTGTTATGTGACAAGTCAATACGTACTGTGAAGCAGTAGATAGATGCAGCAATATAAGATGACTTGCCTTGTACATTTCATCCACATATATATCACCATTGTGAGAGTGACCTCCATTCCAGGTCCTTCTTAATACTTCAGTAATATTTATTGTGGATTGTGTAATATCTAGTTTGTTATACTGTGCATACTAATATGACTACTGGCATGTTTTGTAACAGACCTGTCATAGCAACACATTGTACAGTGTCACACAATGTATATTTCTGCTTATATACACATGCAATGAATATGCTTTTTAACTGGTGCATGGATTTATGTGCATGCCTTATTAATGAATGTACTTTATTTCGGACATGTTTTGCATATGAATGTGATATATGTTACACACCCTTTTGTAATTTAGTATGGATTGGATGCATGCCTGATATAAAATAAGGTATTATAGCTGAACAAGATCAGACAGCAGTGTAACATCATATACATAACACTTACAACATGTACACTGTAATTTTCATTTGAATTTTCACTTATTCATCATTTTAGATTAATACCTATTATGTTTGTATAATGTTTTGTTCCTGTGTTGAAATGTAACAGAGTGTCAGACCCATACCACCTCACCAATCAGATGATGACATGCCAGACCACATAAGTCAGACTCTGAGAACAAGGATGTTGACCATGACAGGAAAAATGACAATGATGATGGCAACAGACCTTGACCTGCATGTGCCATGGTTCCTGCAACTCAGTGTAGGGGACGTCCACCAACACACCAGTCTTACAACTCACTGCAGAAGCCCACCACCACACCAGTCTGACAACTCAGTGTAGGACAAGTACATCACCACATCAGTCTTGCAATTCAGTTAGGAGAAGTTGGTACTTCCTTATTATAGCGGCCCCAGTGATTGCATTCTTAAGATACCTATGATTTATTTTGGTTCTATAACCACATAATACATTATCAACATCGAGATTACATTCCTACACAGGGAAAAAAGATGTGTACCTATTTTCAAAACCAAACTGAAACCATACATTCAAGGTACTAAGATTTTGGCATGGTGAATTTATTTCTAAATGTACTGAAGTTCATAATAGTCATTCCACTGAAAAACAAGCAAGTCTTTCTTATCACAAATAAAAAGCCTGGAAATCAATTATTGCAATAAGAATAAAGTGCTCTGTCTGCTGATCAAAACTGTGATTTTTTGAAGACTTAACTGTCAGATAATAAAAGGTATAACTACAGTAGAAGAAGAGCAAACGTCTTCTTCTTTTGGCTACTCCCGTTAGGGGTCGCCACAGCGGATCATCTATTTCCATTTCTTCCTGTCCTCTGCATCTTGCTCTGTCACACCAACCAATTGCATGTCCTCGCTCACCACATCCATAAACCTTATCTTAGACCTTCCTCTTTTCCTGTTACCTGGAAGCTTCATCCTTAACATCTTTTTCCCAATATACTCTGCATCCCTCCTCAGCACATGTCCAAACCAACATAATCTTGCCTCTCTGGCTTTGTCTCCAAACCATCCAACCTGGGCTGACCCTCTAATATACTTATTCCTAATCCTGTCCACCCTTGTCACACCCAGTGCAAATCTTAACATCTTTAACTCTGCCACGTCCAGCTCTGACTCCTACCTTTTTGTCAATGCTACTGTCTCCAACCTATATAACATAGCTGGTCTCACTACCCTCTTGTAGACCTTCCCTTTCACTGTTACTGGTACTCGTCTGTCACAAATCACTCCTGACACTCTTCTCCACCCACTCCATCCTGCCTGTACTCTCTTCTTCACCTCTCTTCCACACTCACCATTACTCTGAACTGTTGATCCCAAGTATCTAAACTCATCCACCTTCACCACCTCTACTCCCTGCATCCTCACCATTCCTCTATCCTCCCTCTCATTCGCACACATATATTCTGTCTTAGTCCTGCTGACCTTCATTCCTCTTCTCTCTAGATCATATCTCCACCTCTCCATGGTCTCCTCCACCTGTTCCCTACTCTCACTACAGATCACAATGTCATCTGCAAGCATCATAGCCCACAGGGACTCCTGTCTGATCTCATCTGTCAACCTGTCCATCACCATTGCAAATAAGAAAGGGCTCAGAGCTGATCCTTGATGTAATCCCACCTCCACCTTTAATGCATCCATCACTCCCACCGCAGACCTCACCACTGTCGCACTACCCTCGTACATATCCTGTACCACTCTTATATACTTCTCTGACACTCCTGACTTCCTAATACAATACCACAACTCCTTTCTAGGCACCTTGTCATATGCTTTCTCTAAGTCCACAAACACACAATGCAACTCCTTCTGACCTTCTCTGTACTTCTCCAGCAACACTCTCAGAGCAAACATCGCATCTGTAGTGCTCTTTCCTGGCATGAAACCATACTGCTGATCACTAATCATCACCTTCCTTCTGAACTTAGCTTTCACTACTCTTTCCCATAACTTCATGCTGTGACTGATCAATTTAATCCCTCTGTAGTTACTACAGCTCTGTACATCACCCTTATTCTTAAAAATCGGTACCAAAACACTTTTTCTCCATTCCTCAGGCATCCTCTCACTTTCCAAGATTTCTTTAAACAATCTAGTTAAAAACTCCACTGCTATTTCACCTAAACACCTCCATGCTTCCATAGGTATGTCATCTGGACCAACAGCCTTTCCATTCTTCATCTTCTTCATAGCTATCCTTACTTCCTCCTTGCTAATCCACTGCACTTCATGATTCACTATCCGCACATCATCCAACCTTCTTTTCCTCTAATTCTCTTCATTCATCAGCCCCTCAAAGTACTCTTCCCATGTGCTCAACACACTCTCCTTGCTTGTGAGTATGTTTCCCCCATTATCCTTTATCACCCTTACCTGCTGCACATCTTTACTAGCTCAGTCCCTCTGTCTGGCCAATCGGTACAGGTCCTTTTCTCCCTCTTTAGTGTCCAACCTTTCATACAACTCTCCATATGCCTTATCCTTAGCCTTCACCACCTCTCTCTTTGCCATGCTCCTCATCTCCTTATACTCCTGTCTACTTTCTTCATCTCTCTGACAATCCCACTTCTTCTTCGCCAACCTCTTTCTCCGTATAATCTCCTGTAATTCCTCATTCCACCACCAGGTCTCTTTGTCCTCCTTCCTCTTTCCAGATGTCACACCAAGCACCTTTCTAGCCATCTCCCTTACTAGTTCTGCTGTAGTAACTCAGCTATTCAGTAACTCTTCACTGCCACCCAGTGCCTGTCTTCACTCTTCCCTGAACTCCACCTCACAATTACCCTTTTTCAATTTCCACTGTTTGATCCTTGGTGCTGCCCTCACACTCTTCCTCCTCTTTTTGATCACCAATGTCATCCTACAAACCACCATCCTATGCTGCCTAACTACACTTTCCCCTGCCACCACTTTCCAGTCTCCAATCACCTTCAGACTGGCCCTTCTACATAAGATATAATCCACCTGTGTGCATCTTCCGCCACTCTTGTATGTCACCCTATGTTCCTCCCTCTTGTTAAAATACATATTCACCACAGTCATGTCCATCCTTTTTGCAAAATCCACTACCATATGACCGTCTGCATTCCTTTGCTTAACACCATATCTACCATTCACTTCCTTATACCCTCTATTCCCTTCACCAACATGCCCATTGAAATCTGCTCCAGTCACCACTCTCTCACCCTTGGGTACAGTCATCACCACTTCATCCAACTCACTCCAAAATTGTTCTTTCTCATCCATCGCACACCCAACTTGTGTAGCATATGCACTAACAACATTCATCATTACACCATCAATTTCCACCTTCATAAACATCACTCTATCCGACACTCTTTTCACCTCCAAAACACTCTTAGTATACTGTTCCTTCAGGATAACCCCTACGCCATTTCTCTTCCCATCCACACCATGATAAAACAATTTGAACCCACCTCCGATACACCTATCCTTGCTCCCCTTCCATCTGGTCTCTTGCACACACAATGTACCAACCTTCCTTCTGTCCATCCTATCAGCTAGCTCTCTCCCTATACCAGTCATACTGCCAACATTCAAATTTCCGACCCTCACTATCACAGTCCTAGCCTTTACCTGCCTTCGGGCATGCCTTCCCCCTCTTCTCCTCCTTCGGCCAACAGTAGCCCAATTTCCACCAGCACCCTGTTGGCCAACAGTACTGAAGAAGAGGAAACTAATTTTTCTAATTCAGAAGTGTATTCATTTTACAACCTACTTCTGCGAATTCCGGTTTTGGTATGATGTCGGCCACTTCTGGGAGATTCCCATTCATTATATTAAGGCATTTAGAGAGGCCCAATGAACTGTCTCAATTCATCTTATCTCCCAGAATCTCTTCCACAACACTTTTAAAACTACTGTGCTTTTCCCGGGGTCTCAGTACTGTTTTATCGTATAAGAAATGGACAGACCATTGCTGAGTGATGGAAGCCCATAGTACAGCACTTTCCAAACAAATACTGACATACCAGAAGGACAAGATGACATTGTTGATGTCCAAACAAGAGAAAACAGAGTTGAGCCTACAAACGCTATCGCCGAGGCTGCTATAACAAGGAAGTACCAAGAAGTACACCACCACACCGGTCTGACAACTTTTGGGACCAGATCTGGGATGTAGTGACAGTTGTGTTCCAGACACAGATGAGGGACGTGACAGGAGTCTTCTTTCTGGACATGGCATGGCCATGAGTAAGTCCTTCTGGGAGATTACTAGAGAAATGTTTGTGATGTTCCACCCCATCAGGGTAGTCCTGCAGGAATGCAAGTATTATTTGCATGATCCACTTATGTAATGCTGCACCATGGTATTTTCCATTTTCCAATCTCCATGGCATAGGCACAACTGTTCACACATCATATCTGTTGTCATTCTTTTAGGACAAATGTTGTAATGAAATCTGCCCGTATTGGGCGCAGTATAGCACACATTAGCAAACAACATGTGCACTGCCATTATTGTTTACATGATCATCACATGCTGTCCTTACTGCATACATTGCTCCATATGTGCAGGGCTGCTACTCCTTCAATATGTATTTTTGTGCACTACTATGTATGCAGGGGTTCACTTTTAAATCCTGAAAGCCTAAAATCCTGAAACCCAAAATCCTGAGACCAAAATTTTGAAAGTTCAAAATACTGAAAACTCAAAATACTGAATCTTATAATACTGAAAACACACAGGATACCAACACTTACTATATTCTAGCACAAGTACATACAGAAATATATTACCCTTCAACTATAAGCAGGGGGGCATGCCACCCTGCACCCCCCATGTGGAGGGCTGTGCCCCACACACCGCCTGCTACTTAAATATATCAACTCCGAGATTGCACTTCACTAAACTAAGTGCAATCTCAGAGTCAATATATTTAAGTAGCATGGGGTGGGCACAACCACCATGGGGGTGCAAGGAGGCTTGCCCCACTGCTTATACTTGGAGAAGAGTAATATGGTTTGTATTTTATTTGTTTCTGTACGTACTTGTGCTGGAATATAATAAGTGTTGGTATCCTGTATGTTTTCTGTATTCTGAGTTTTCAGTATTTTGAACGTTCAAGACTTTGGTCTCAGGATTTTGGGTTAGAATTGGCTTTCAGGATTTAGAAGTGAACCCATATGCAGTGCAGTTTAATATTGTTATGTCTGATACACTCTTGCCATGTATGTGACAGATATGATTGTTATAGTTAGCATAATGCGAGTGGAACATTTGTCTGTTTGTGTTGTTCCTGTATACACTTAGAAGGGATGACAGCAACTCGTATACTACATTACTCCCATTCTTTTCACATAACACAGTGAGGTCAGTCAACTGTGTTTATTTGCACACGTTATCCAGGTGTATGCATTGCACCCATTGGTGTACTTTTGCCTTAAGTCTGTTGAAGAACATAACATATCCTTGGCTATCTAACTTATGCAACACTGGCACAATGACCTTTCATGTATAACCTTAGAAAGTTGCTAGAATGAAATATTTTGTGTTACCATGCATTCCTGAAAGATAAAAAGACTGAAACTTAAATATCATTCATTGAATTCAGTTTTTACTAATTTGCCACAAAACCACAAATTTTAAGAGGAACAGAATAAAAGTATGAGCCAACTGAGAAAACTTCACACTCCACAAAACTGTAAAATACGAGTATTGACTGCTATACCCTTGAGAATAAAGTAACCTTGTGTAATACTCACGTATTTTATTGAATACACAAAGTTTCCAAATAAAACACAAACTAGAAGTAAAACAGTCCACGTGCTGTTCGTACTTTTTAAATATGTCCAACTAGTTGACACAGGCAACCAAAAAGTGAAAATCCAGACCTGGGTTCTCGTTTAGTTAAAGTAGCTGAAAATATCCGTACGTTGTTTGCTGCAATGCGAACCAAGTGGCAGTTAGGTGTTGGTTATGTAGTTAACAAACACCATGTTGGAATGTAAGTTGATTCGCATGCAGGTAAACCCCCAGGATTTCCAGCCCTGGTAGAAATTGTTGCAAGTGCCGTAACAAAATGAAGCTTAGTCCACTTGTAAATGATCTCATACGGCTGTCAGCACTAATGCATTGTTGCTGCCATAAAAATAGCCATAAACCCAGTCTGGATAAAAAAAGGTGCTCAAAGTGAATTCCGACACACCGAATTGTCACACAGCTCACAAACAAAGTAGCGTTAAACGCAACCACGCGTTTTTCGTTCAGATGCGTATCTGAACTTCATCAGACAAAACGCTGACTTTTTGGTCAGTTAGAATTTAAATACACCCTGATAGTCGGGGTAGTCTGATATTAATTACGTAAGCTTCCAATTAATCACTTTTAAAGGTAACCCAATATTAGAAACTGCTCTATCTAAACCATACCAGATAAATAAAATTTAATACAAATATTTATACACGAGCTATTAGTGTTGTAATATGTTTCAAGTATAAACTTCCCTTTAAACTGAAATTAAAACTTAAAGCAACTAGTAGTTGAGTACTAGAATCCCCACTAAATATTTGTAATATATGTTGTTGTATACATTCTGAAACGATTTATAAATAAACCATAACTGACCTATGGCAATAAATATTTAAACCATGTCCTGCCCTTCAATATTATGTTTTTGTTTTTATTGTAGGAACTATATGTGTTCCATTAAATAATTTTAAATTATGACTGACAATGAATAAGTTTATAAAGTGGACAAACTAAAAACATTAGTATTTTAACACTAAGTTACTAAAATATTCTAACTGTACCTAGGCAACAAGAAAATATATATAAGAAGAAGTTGTAAATTGTAAATCAACAAATAATTAACTAATTTATACAAATATAATTTTGTATGCATGTATATATTTATGTATTTCCTTACGTCAATAATAAAAATTTTTATTACAATGTTTAAATCCAACTAATAAGTTATATTATAGATGTTCAAATAAAAAATTATTATCAAACATTAAAAAATATCCTAATAAATATACTAATAATTATTTATTTATATAAGTTTATTAAAAAGTGTTAGAATATAAATGTGTCATATATATATAAAAATATGTTTAAAAATATGTTTAAAAATACCCCCCCAACCGTTAGTGATGGCAACAAGTAATAATAAGAAAAGTTCACTTATCTTAATAAACTTTTCATTTTTAGCACACATGCAAGGGAACAAAATTCATTAAGTCCTGGCTCTCTATATGCTGCTAGACGTAATTGCCAGGACAATTCATTTTTTTTCAATTCTAGTTTCAAAAAATTATCAGTTACATAGTCAACCTTATTTGGCCTATTCCTGATTTGACTAATTGCCATAAATTTAAAACTTTGGCCTACATTTAAAGTGCAATGTCTAGCAAGAGCATTTTCATCTTTGTTTTTTCTAATTGCATAGATGTGCTCATAAATTCTGTCCCTTAAGCATCTATCCGTTTTCCCAATGTAAAATGATGCACAATGTGTGCATTGAGCTAGATAGACAATTGCTTTTGAGTTACAGTCAAATGAGTCTTTAACATAAAACTTTTCTTTCCTAATTACATAAATTTCAGATTCCTCAATGTAGGAACAATACCTACATGCCCCACACTTATGGGTACCCCTATTGTTTTTCTTCACATTATGTTTTTGTTCTAACAATTTTTTCATGTTTGTACCTCGTCTGTATGTAACTATAGGACCAAAGTTTAAAATCTTTGCAAGATCTTTGTCCAATGTTAACCAGTACCAATATTTTCTCAATGCCCTACGTATGTCCAATGCTTCTGGGCAATACGTAAAGGTAAATGCAATAGTATAATTCTGTACCTTATCTACTCTGTTGTCATTTAGCCCTTGTTCTAATGTTAAAGGCTGTGCTAAAGATACTTGAGTGCCCTCACTTGTTGCATCATTTGTTGTATATGTTATAATTCCATGACCACCATGCAGGATAGCGTTATATATCCCTGTTCTTCTTTTACCAATTACTTCTTTGAATATTTCATCTAAGAATTCTGATGGGTAACCTCTACTATAAAACTTTTGGTACAATAATGTACATTCTTTGTCAAAGTCCTCCTCTAGTGTAATCATCCTAGCCGCTCGAACAAGTTGACCTTTAACTACTGATTTTTTCTGATGGCTAGGATGTGCACTTGTAAAATGGAGAAAGGTGTTCGAATAAGTACTTTTTCTATAAATTTTCGCTATGTACCCTTCTGTGCTCTTACTAAGTTCGACATCCAAGAAATTAATAGTATTTGCTTGGTAATTTTTTGTAAATTTTAAAAATGAAGTAGTTGTATTAAAAAAGTCAACAAGTTGGTCTGCTTGTTCTTGTTGACCTCTTAGGATGATAAAAATATCAACTAAAAATCTCTTGTATATAAAAAGAGTATTGTTCCATTGACTATTAAAGATGTGATTTGTTTCCCAGTAGGCCATAACTAGGTTTGCAAAGCTTGAACCTACTGGTGACCCCATTGCTACTCCTATTTTTTGAATATACAACTCATTTTCAAAAGACACAAAATTGTATTTCAGAATAATATCTAATAGTTGTTCTACTACCATACATTTGTTGGTGGTAGCTCCTTTTGATCTAATAAAGTCTACTACCCATTCTATACCTAAATCATGTGGTATACAGGAATAAAGGTCAGTGACATCTACAGTTAAAAAATTATGTGTAATGTCAAATGTTGTACATTGCATCTCTTCAAGAAATGACCATGAGTCTTTAAGAATTTGTTTTTCTTTGCATACATAGTTTTTCAGTATAGAATCTACTAGTTTTGCACATGCATATGTCATGGATTGTCTTGCGTCCACTAGTGCCCTAAATGGTGGATTAAGTAGATCTTTGTGAAACTTTGGAATCCCAAACATTTTTTGGGATTCTTGGTGTCAACATAGTTAGGTATTGTTTTTGGCTAATATCTATTAGTCCATCTAAAAACATGTCACTAATAAAAATCTTAATATTGTTAAATGCTTTGTTAAGTTGATTTTTATTTGATAACTCATAAGTGTCTTTTTCCAAGAGTACTGCCATGATATTAGAATAATCTGTGTTGTACATCACTACCAGGCCTCCACCTTTATCTGGCTTCATAAATCTCAATGGAAGGCTCCTCAGGTGTTTTAACAATTCTGTTTCTTCTTGTGTCATGTTAGAATTGTACTTCCCTTTCTTGCTGTTTATTATATATCTAAATTCATTTTCGCACAACTGTTCATACATATTTAAAGTAGCATTTTGGGGGGGGTTGTATGTGCTTGCTACCCTTAATTCATTTTCATTAACACTAGTGTTACCAAGCAGGATATTCAAATTGAGTTTGCGGATAAATAATTTAAAATCGATCAATAATTCCGCAATATCACATCTCTTAGATGGTACAAATGTCAGCCCTTTGGAAAATAATTCCACAAGGGTTTGATCTATGAAACACTCAGTGAAATTGTAGATTTTGAAATCACCTTCCCTATTAGTCAAAATCTCATACAATTTCAAACCTGAAATTTGTTGTTGCTGCGGGTGTTGTATTTTTTCTTTATCCCTTGTTGTTGGTTCATTTTCCAAGTTCCCCCCTTCCCCCCTCTGTAGTTTTTTTGATGCTGTTGTTGTTGATCTTGGCCTTGCCATTCATCATCCATCCCAGGATCCTGGTGAATTCCCCCTTGTGGAATATCTTCTAAATCAAAAATGTCACCATCAAAGCTGTCATTGATTACATTGCCATTATGAAAGCTCTGGATGTGACCATTACTAACATTTTTATTCCATATTGTTCTTTCTTTATTCCTTTTAGTATTTTGTTCTGTGTTACCCCTTGGATTACGTGCACTATTCTGGGAGGTGGGGGGTTTTGGGAAGGCTAACCCTTCCTGGTATGCTTTCAAGTCTCTATTTAATTTCTTTATCTTGTTAATTTTTAATTTATTCATTTGTTGTGCAATACTTGTTAATGTCCTGCTGTATTCAAATTCATATCTGTTGTAGTCAATGTCATTTTTAATTTCTTGTTCTAGAGTAGTAGTTTCACTTATCAAATTATTCAATGTAATTTGATAATGTTTAGTCATACATCGAAGTATTTCCAGACCATGGTTGTTATAGATTGAAATAAGTTCATTATAGAAGTCTGTCCCATATTCTAACCCCGTAGGGTATGAATAATGTCTTAAGCCCTTAGGCACTATTTTTTCTTTCAGACATCTGTTAAAATAATTGAGCTCTAATTGGAGCTTTTTAATTTTAAAAAGCTTGTTGTCGAATAATTTTAACTTGTCCACTATATTAACATTAGTTTCATTATCAGTCATTGAAATGGCCCCTTCTGGTGAGAGGTCCATATTTAGTTCGTTATTTAACCAGGTATTCAGGTCAAAGTTATTTATAATAACAGTTTCAGTTACCTCTTGTGTATCTCTTGTGCACCTTCGTTGTGGTAAACCATTGTTTCCACTGATTGTTGCCTGTGCCCCAAGTGTCTCTATTGAAGTATTGTTACTTTGACTGAGTCTATTGCCGCCGGAGTTGGTAGCGAAGTCCACCTTTTCCGATAAGCGGTCAAGCCGTTGATTAATTAATTCCAGAAGTTGTGTCAGGTTTCCTTGTGTTGAAGGTTCATCCTCATTTAAGACTTCCATCCTCTATGGTATGCAGCCAATGGACAAATTAGCAAACTGAGAAAACTTCACACTCCACAAAACTGTAAAATACGAGTATTGACTGCTATACCCTTGAGAATAAAGTAACCTTGTGTAATACTCACGTATTTTATTGAATACACAAAGTTTCCAAATAAAACACAAACTAGAAGTAAAACAGTCCATGTACTGTTCATACTTTTTAAATATGTCCAACTAGTTGACACAGGCAACCAAAAAGTGAAAATCCAGACCTGGGTTCTCGTTTAGTTAAAGTAGTACTACTTAAATATATCAACTCCGAGACTGCGCTTCACTAAACTAAGTGCAATCTCAGAGTCAATATATTTAAGTAGCATGGGGTGTGGTGGGCACAGCCACCCACATGGGGGTGCAAGGAGGCTTGCCCCACTGCTTATACTTGGAGAAGAGTAATATGGTTTGTATTTTATTTGTTTCTGTACGTACTTGTGCTGGAATATAATAAGTGTTGGTATCCTGTATGTTTTCTGTATTCTGAGTTTTCAGTATTTTGAACGTTCAAGACTTTGGTCTCAGGATTTTGGGTTAGAGGATTTTGGGCTTTCAGGATTTAGAAGTGAACCCATATGCAGTGCAGTTTAATATTGTTATGTCTGATACACTCTTGCCATGTATGTGACAGATATGATTGTTATAGTTAGCATAATGCGAGTGGAACATTTGTCTGTTTGTGTTGTTCCTGTATACACTTAGAAGGGATGACAGCAACTTGTATACTACATTACTCCCATTCTTTTCACATAACACAGTGAGGTCAGTCACCTGTGTTTATTTGCACACGTTTTTCCAGGTGTATGCATTGCACCCATTGGTGTATTTTTGCCTTAAGTCTGTTGAACAACATAACATATCCTTGGCTATCTAACTTATGCAACACTGGCACAATGACCTTTCATGTACCATGCATTGGCAACTATTGTGCAATGTTGGTTTACAGTACTGTGACAGGTACATATGAACACGTATCCTCCACATATTGCATTGACATTCACTGGTCCCTTATTGAATATATGGAGGTGATCCTTTGTGTAGCATCATTCATGATTCCCTTTTTTATCTGTATCTTGCTTATGGCACTAACCAGGCTTTTGGAACATAACCTATATTTGTACATGTATACATGTGTTAGCATACGTGTCCATGTGTATGCATTTGTAGTACATATGCACTGATTTATATGGATGTGCATGTGTATGGCCATCATATGATTGACACACAACTGCCCCTAAAATATGTTACTAGCAACATGCACTTATTCCATTTTGTTGCAGTGTACTTGTGTACACAGGACTGCCCTTTGATCAATCCAACACTTGAACTGTGATATTTATAACAATAATGGTGATTGTGCCACCTGTTGTATTAGGTTTGCATGGCAGTATGTATGAATATTTGATAGTCAAATCTACTTTTGTTGTGTACCTACATCATTTGTTGTTTAGCTGTTGCACATTATTGTGTTGTTTGTGTTATTTGTACACAGATATGTTTTAGCCATCCCCAATTCATTATGCATTTGTGTCAGACATTGTCCATTTGCTGTATGTACCTTGTGGGAAATTACAGTCCATCTTGTGTTGTGGACACATGCATGTGCATTGTGTCCTCTTAGCTGTGCTTGTCCTGTTTTATTCTGTGCCTACTTTCTCTTGCTGGAACTTTATCACTGATGTGAGCCTATGGTTGTTCTTTATCCTCCCCTCTTATAGCTTTGGCCAACATGATCACATATACAAGACACATATTTATGGCTATGATTACCTTGCTGTAATATATCATTATTTTAATGTGGATGTAGTGTTACAATATTACCTTTTGCCGCAATGATGGGTATCATACTCATGAAAAGCATATGCACACAAGATGATAGCAACTGAGCAGATGTTGCACTTGTGTGTTGCGCATTACCCAGGCATAGTATACTTCCTGCGTATGCACAGGCTTGCATTCTTTAGCTTTCATTAATCATATATGTATCACAATTTACTTCATATTCCATGTCATTGGTGTGAGCATGTGTGATGAGCATCCTTTCTGTCTGGCTTATTGAATGACGCTGTATGTCACACATACAAATTGTATACCTAAACACCCATATGCATGGTCTCTGTCATGTAATGTGTGTTTGACATATTTTTCCTGGGTTTATGGTATGCATACTTACCTGTTTATTACACTGTCACATTAACATTTTGCTGTGGTGCTGCTGTTTGGCATTGTACTTTTTTGTTTCTCTTTCATATTCAGGGTTGGAGGTTCTAGCTTGCCTTCTGCTCAGTGGTGTAGCTAGAGTTTGTGCCATCCATGGCTGTCTTTGAGTTTGATGTCCCTCCCCCTGGCAAAAATCATAGTCATATGGGCCCCCCCCATAACCCCCCCCCCCCACAGCCATTCCAGTGTCCCATCACTTGGCTATTTCTCCCATTTACCATAAACACTGTAATGTGCATACTGCTTTATGCTTTACTTCTACAATGATTATTTGGATTTAATTTAAAAATCTTTTATTTTAAATTTTATAGCACAAACACGGATAGACATCTACTAAACAAAGCAACACAGTCTTACAATGATAACAGACTTAGCATTAAAGCTTCTCTCCCCTTGAAACTCAAATTCATTGAAACAACATTGAAACCCACATGCAAAGAAAATGCATCTGGCCAGTGGCAGATAAAGTTTACCTTTGGGTTATTTTCAAATCATAGGTCGTTTGCACACATATGTAAGACCATGCAAACATACACATGTTCTTTGATTCATCTTCTTGATTGTATTAAATTATATTCCTTGTTTAATACAGTGCACTTGTTGGAGCGTGTTTAAAATTTATTGTTTTCAACATTTTTCCAGTAAGCAATGAAAAAAAAATGTATGAATCAATAATGACAAAACTGCCCAATTCAGGACATTTCCATTATAAAAGTCTACTCAAACGTATGTCATTACAATCCACCAATATCAGTAAATATGCACAATCTCTGCAGATGTAAAAGTCATCTAAATAATTTCGCATTAAAGATATCTGTAAGTAATTAAGAGGTTGTTGCTAGCAAGCAACTTTATATAATTGTTTCATCTATAAATAAAGTGCCCGCTGCCCTTGAAGAATAAATTGCCTATGTTACATTAAAAAAATGATAAGTTAGTAATATTGCAATAGGAAATGGATGGCAAACTGATAACAGGTCACAGTTCCTAGGTGTCTCATCCAAAGGAGGACATTCTCAGGACTGCAGCATCCACCCTCCTTTAAAGTACAACACAGTACAGTATCAGCAATCCATCTATGTACTATGGGAGTAGAACCCACAGCCTTCTGCATCAAAAGAAGGTATACTACCTATTGTACTACAAACCATACAAACAGACTTGATATAAACAGTACTAAACTTCTCTTCCCCTGAAGCTCTCAGCTTCTTGTAAAATCCAATTGACACTCAACTATATCTGTCAACTTTGCAGCAAAATCAATCTAAAAAAAGCCAAAATTTATTGGGGGAGGAACAAACATAGAAAACCAAGGACACATTTTAACATTGCTTGTATAACCTTAAAAAGTTGCTAGAATAAAATGTTTTGTGTTAACATGCATTTCCTTAAAGATAAGAAGACTGAAACTTAGATGTCATTATTTAGTGAATTCAGTGATTTGCCAGAAAACCATATCTTTTAAGAGGAACAGACGAAAAATATGAGCCAAATGTGCAGCATCCACCCCTTTTAAAGTACAACACAGTAGAGTATCAGCAATCCATCCATATACTGTGAGAGCAGAACCCACATCCTTCTGCATCAAAAGCAAGTATACTACCTATTGTGCTACAAACAATCCAAACAGACTTGGTAAAAGCAGTACTAAACTTCTCTTCCCCTGAAGCTCTGAGCTCCTTGTAAAATCCACTTGACACTCAACTGTATCTGTCAACTTTGCAGGACAATAAATATGAAAAAAACAAAAATTATTGGGGGGGGGGGACAACGGCACAGAAGCAGGGACACATTTTAAACATTGCTTGTATAACCTTAGAAAGTTGCTAGAATGAAATATTTTGTGTTACCATGCATTCCTGAAAGATAAAAAGACTGAAACTTAAGTATCATTCATTGAATTCAGTTTTTACTAATTTGCCACAAAACCACAAATTTTAAGAGGAACAGAATAAAAGTATGAGCCAAACATTTCCAAGCTGGGACAGCTCCTTGAATGGGTAGAGAATTCAGGCTCTTGTTCCCTGTACACAAGGTCTAGGGTTTGAGCCTGTGCAACATCAGCATACACACACTTGCTTGCAAATGCAATGTTAACAGCCTAGTGGATGTTTGTACTTGATATCCATTGTGTAGTGCAATGACAACACTCCCCATTTAGTACTCTCCAACATACATCTACCATTGGTCATACTCATTCTGGTATGAGTATCACATAGTTTGCAACATCTCAGCACTGATATGCATTTTTGTGTTGCACCATGGCTAGTAAATACCCCTGCCCTGTTCCTTCACTTGTGTTGTATAGTCTATGTGTCTACTGTCTGTGTACCTTTATATATATTACAGAGCTTTGTTTGTCATCCCTCGTGATACTTGGTATATGTTTGTATCTACTCTTTGTCCACCTCCTCTTCCTGTGTTATTTCCATTCCTTCTATTCTACAAAATAAAAAGACGTGGCCATGCCGCTCTGACTCTCCCTCTGACATTCATACCTCTTGCATGCCTATCTTCTTTACCCCTTACCTAGCATCTGCTTTTATATGAGCCTATTCCTTTGGGTGATTGCATTACTTGTGTTCCCCATATGAGTCTTGCATGCATTGTTAACTGCTGTTAGCCATGGTGATGCAGCCTTGATTGCCCTTCACCTTACTTAAATATTTTTTTTTGGTAATGGATTATGTCAGATTTTACAAATTGTGATGGTTGTCTTTATATATTTCTGTTTATGTATTACAACAAAATATGTAAGTTTTTTCAAATATCTGTCACGTTTCAGACATAACCCTTGGTACACATTATTTGTCTTCATTTAGTACTTTCTACATATTCCAGTGGGCTAGTACACCTTCTATAGATGTGTATTAGTAATGCATATAAATATATTACTTTATCGACAAGTTTTCCCCGAATACATATTTGACATGAGTGACTGTGGTTGCAGTGATGCCACTGGTTATGTCTACCTCGCACTGAGGTATTCTGTGTAAAATAGGGAATATTTGCATATAACATCATTAACCACATATTTTGTAAGGAACTCAATGTAATCCGTTGAGTTCTTCAAAGTTTATGGAATTCAGCCATATGTCTCCAAAATCCTGTGTGCTTGGTTTCACCTCTCAAATTACTATATTATCCTTGCCAGATCCTATTTATAAGCCATGAAGGTATCCATTTTATCAAGATTACATTACTACCCAGTTGTTCTAATTTATTGATCAGAGTTTTGTGTATGTTCCTATCAATGGCTAAAGTTAAATCTATGTAAATTGCATCAAAGCACAAATTTTCATTTATGTTTGTTACTATACTTTTACAGAACATCATGTCGCAGGTAGTTTTCAACATGTAAATGCTGGAATATAATTTCATGTCCCAACCTTTCCAAGTCTGATGATAATCTATCCCAGATAACATTATCCATTATTTTTCCACAACAAGTAAGTAAATGTGGGGGTGTATATAGGTTCATAGGTTCATAGGTTCATACTAGGCTATCTGCCCTAGGGCATTTATAAGCCTAGCCAGAATGTGTTTGGCTTTCGCCACCCATTTTAAATTTATTTTGCTATGCCCTTTTTCGAGGTTAGTATACTGTGCCTCTGTCTAACAGTGACACAGAAGTGATACACGGGGTAAACCTACAATCTCCCATCCACTCATCAAGATTCCTCTTGAAGAGAGTCAATGAGGGACTCTGCCTAACCTGGACTGGGATTTTATTCAAGAGTGAAGGGATCCTCTGGGTTATGAATCTGTCCCTCCAGCATGTCCTATTTATTTCAGTGCTGAGGTTCAAGTCTCTCGAGCTCGTAGCTCGAGGGGATTTGGATTTTCTGAGGTGCAGCATTTCCATTAATTCCGGGTTGGACATGGCTTTATACATCAGGCACAGATCGCCTCTGAACAGGCGGTATGCCACTGAGTAGAGCTGGAGTTTCTTTAACCAGGCAGCATATGGCATCTGTTTGAGCCCTTTGATCCTCTTGGTGAGGTACTTTTGGGGTCTTTCCAGTTGCTGCAGGTGTCTGGTAAGGTACATCCCAAAAGGGGCTTTGTACTCAATTATGGGCCTGATGAGGGATGAGTAAAGAGGCACGATGACCTCCCCTGATCTAGATGTGAATCCCTTCATGATTAGGTGGGCTATATAAAATGTTTTTCTAACAACTTTGGCCACGTGGTTGTCATATGAGAGATTGCTATCAACTTGGGTCCCCAGGTCCCTAATTACTTCTTCTGTACTTAATGGATTACCACCTATGTGGTAATTTGTAGGCACTTTGTTTTTGCCAAAGGGGATGACTATACACTTTTTGGCATTTAGCTTGAGGCCATGGCTCTGGCACCAGTTGTCTGTTTCTATGAGGCCCTTTTGGAGGATGCTTGTGTCAGCTGGAGAGTCGATTATGGCACCCAGTTTGCAGTCATCTGCGAACTTGGTCAGCCACAGTCCTTCCGTGTTGGCCTGTATCTCCGAGAAATATATACCGAACAAGAGAGGTCCCAGGACTGAGCCTTGTGGGACACCACTTGTAACTGGTTTGGAGTCTGACATGGCTCCAGCAATTCTAACAATGTGGGTTCTGTCCTTGAGCCAGTTTGCAATCCATCTAGTGACATAGGGGTTTATATTTAAGCTGGTGAGCTTATCTATAATGCCCGAGTGGGGTATTGTATCGAAGGCTTTTGCAAGGTCCAGGTAGGCTGTGTGGACCACCTTCCCCTCGTCAATGGCCTTGGTGACTGTTTCAAAGAAATCAACCAGGTTTAAGAGGCAGGATCTGCCCTTAACAAAGCCGAACAGGGTAGGATCCAGTGTCTGTAGGTCCCCAATATCTTTATTTATGAGGTCCATGATGATCCTTTCCATAGCTTTGCAGACCAAGCTAGTCAGGCTTATGGGGCAATAGTTTCCAGGATCTGTTGAGGCACCACCTTTATGGAGAGGAACCACTGTTGCTGTACGCCACTCTTTGGGTACATATCCTGTGATAAAGCTGAGATTGAACAGTAGTTTTATGTTTGGGTTTAGCTCTTCTTGGAGTTCATGTAGGACGCAGCCCGGGACACCGTCTGGTCCCACTGATGCTGTGTTTTTTGCTTTGGAGAGGGTGGCTCTTACCTGAGCATCTGAGATATGACTATGGATTTGTCCTATTCTCATTTCCACTAAAGACAGGTTTAGCAAGTCCATGTGTCCACTCTTTGGGAATGTCTCTATACTTAAATGACCTAGTAAAAAACAGATATTGTAGTTCCATAAGTTTATACCAAAGTGTTCTCTGATCATTATTACTATTTCTATGTCCTGTGCCTGCTTTGTTTTGGACAATTTTGCATAATTCTTTTGCAATACAATGTAATTTAATTTCAGTATCTTCAATTAGTTGAATGTCATTAGCATAATTTATCACCCCCTTTAAATTTAAGTCCCCAGCTACTTTCAGTTTTGTCCTGTGTGCCTCATGAAAGAAATGTATGAATTCCTCTAGGTCATGAGCACTTAATATTTGTGGTCTATGCACTCCAACAACTGTATCATATTCCAGGTTTGCCTTTATTGTCACAGTTAACTGTATTCTGTTCCAGGGCTGCCTTTATTGTCAACAGTTATACAATTTACAGTATCTGGATTATCGTCAAACATGTAATAGTCACATATATCATAACAACCTTTAATCCCTCTCATGACATACCACCTGATTTTTTGTTAGAATGTCTGTTACAGTAAAAACATTTATACCCTGACAGAATTGGTTTCCAGTCATTGTTTTTAACCACATTTCAGAAAGAATTGCAATATCAGTCTTGTGTGAATATAACAAATTGTCCATTTAAACATTTTTTCTAATGCTCTTAGCATTAACAACTAGCAGAGATAAAACACATTTTGTTACCTGTTAACTGTTTAATTTCTGACCAGGCAAAAATCCTGTCTTGTGTTAATTCAAGTATTGCAATACAGCTGTAGCAAAAATTCTCTTCCCTTGTCTTAACATGTAGATTACATCTTGTCTTAATATATGTGCCCCAAATTAGACTTGGATGTTCTACATATTTCCACTTTTTAAAATGTGACATTTTTTTCATGTAGGTATTTACCCCCCAAATCCTTTCATTCATGTGTATATAAGTAGCGTCTAACTCCCTACTAATAGCGAATGAGACCTCAGAGATTAGAATGTTTGAACAAACATGAATGAAAACAGCTCCATACTTACTTTACTTATTTTAGTTTAGTTTAGTTTGAATTTGTTAACCAGGTAAGAACATTGATTCCATTGGACCCATTTCACTATCAGCCCGGCAAAAGCACAATAGATACATGACACTGTATACAGAGAGAATGACAAAATGCAGTATATACTTATATCATATACAAAATGAATACCGTAGTTGGCTTGATGATATAGAGGCAATAGAGAAATGGCATTATATACCGAATGACTAAACGAAAACATGGTATATAACTGTATTATATAGAGAGTGGTATTAGAGTTGGCATTTTTAAAGAATCATAATAAAAAATAGAGTCAGAGCAAGGTATGTAGACAGAAGAAGAAAATGAAGAGTTTAACTTATATGACTGGAAAGATAGCAGTTGCATTTTCTTAGAGTCTTGAAATGTGATTTTATTTTTCAATGGAAAATAGGGTAAGAGGAATAAGCTTTAAGAAAAGAAAGGAGAGATTCCCACAGTTCGGGACCAAGGACTGGGAAATCATGGTGTGTGCTGTGAAGCCTAGTTGGGGGAGTTGGAGGAGATGATATGAGTGGTTAAGATGTCTAGGGTTGTATGTTGGTGCATCTCTCAATAGCATGGGAGCTATGGGGGAAGGTATCATTCTTGATAAGTTTAAATAGTTGAAAGGCAAGTACAAAATTAGCATATTGTTTCACAGGTAGCCAGTAAACTTTTTCAATGGCTTTGCAGTGGTGATCATTTCTTTGGGAGAGAATGATGAATCTGAAAATGGCATTTGAAATGGACTGAATGGTGATCTATATCTTTTAGAAGCCAACAGCAATTAGTGGGAGGCAACATTCTAGCTGTACCACTAAGATACCTTTACTCATAGTATTTCTATAGGGTCTGGATAGAAAAGGGGAAATCCTATTAGTCCAGAATATGAAAGGGTTGATTTGTGTGTGTGTGTGTGTGTGTGTGTGTGTGTGTGTGTGTGTGTGTGTAGTCCATATATATATATAAGTCCTATATATTTGAATAAGTGACAGTTTCCATATTATTACTAAAATGATCAAGGATTTGTAGAGGCCTGTATATAAAAATGAACTTTTGCCTAGCATAAAAGATATTTTTTTATTTTAGAGGAGTTTAGTTTGTTTGTCTTTTCAGCTTTTCCTGGTTAGGGGTCACCACAGCAGAACTCCGGTCCACTAATGATTGGCAGTTGATTTTTATGGTGCCAAGTTGCCAGCCCAACACCTAACCTTCAGCAAAGGCACACCCATTCACACATGTCTTTCAGAGGCCACTCAACCACGGGGAGGACATGCAGACTCCACACAGAAGGCACTCTAGCCAAGAATCAAACAGGAGAACCTCTTGCTGTGAGGCAACAACACTACCGCTGTACCACCACGGCTGTATTTTAGAGGAATTTAGTACTAATTGTTAATCATTGATGAATTGAATAAAGGGAAAAAAAATCAGTTTGAAGTTTAAGTTCAAGAGAAGAAAAGAGACAGCATTGTTGGAGTAAAATAGGACCCTGTCATCAGCATAAAGCAGGAGAGGAAGATGGGGTAATTCAAAAGCAAGTTTGTTAATATAGCTAGAAAAGAAAAGATGCTCCAGAATAGATCCTTAAGGAACACCTTTCTGCAGAGGGGCTGATGTATAGGTTGATAAATTGAAATTCATTGGGAAGTGGCAGTTAAAGAGATAATTTTTGAACCAGGGCAGTGTGTCATCACTAATGTCTGTTTCATTGAGATGGTCTAGGAAACTAAGTGATCAATAAGACCAAAGGTTCTAGTGACATCAATAAAAATTGCTCTAGTAATTAGGCCTTCGTCCATTTCAAGAAAAATGTTGCCATTGAGTGTCCATATAGTTGTGGATGAATTGCGACCAGACTAAAAGACTATGCTGCTTTTTGGAGAGAAGGTGGTATTGGTTGATGTATTGAGTGAGTTGCAAATAAAGTAATTTTTCCAGAATCTTTCCTATGGTAAGGAGAATAGAAATGGGTGAAAGTCCGATGAACAGGAAGGACTATGTTTCTTAGGCAGAAGTTTTATAATGGTATTCTTATATATATATATATATATATATATATATATATATTAATATATATATATATATATATATATATATATATATATATATATATATATATACATATATATATATATACATATACATATACATATATATATATATATATATATATATATATATATATATATATATATATATATATATCTATATATATAGATGTAGGATGTTTGCTTGACTGAGCAAACATCCAAATCTATAAAAACCCAACACACTTTAACAAAAGCACTTTTATCGAAAAAGAGCTTTTGTTAAAGCGTGCGACAAAAAAAAAAAAAAAAAAAAATTACATTTACATTTTAGCAGGGGAGCTTTGCTCCCCTGCACCCTCCGTGTGGGAGGCTGTGCCCCACTCCCCCCTTACTTTACTACAGTGGAGAAAAGGGAAATTTCCCTTGCCCACACCATAGTACAGCCTCAGCAACAGTCATACTTATGCGAAAGTGCTTCTTCGGTGAAAAGCACTTTTGCGTTAAGTATGCCCAGCCATTTGGATTTCGGTCGTTTGCTCAGTAGTGCAAACATCCTAGATCTATATATATATATATATATATATATATATATATATATATATATATATATATATATATACTTATACACTTCATTATCAGCCCAACATAAGTGGATTGTTATGCTGTGTTAATGATGTCAATAAATAAGCTGAAACTTGCATGTCCACAGCATTGGGCAACATTGGGGTTTGGCCTTCTTGGCCTGAATGTATCCATAAAGACTTAAAAAGTAAAAACAAAAAGTCATTGTCATTCAGTACCTGTGTAGCTGAAACACTTGATGTCCTTAAGATGTCATTTGCATATATTCCAATAGGGTTCCATTGCAGGAAGTTTAAGTATCATACAGTGAAAACTCTTGCTTTGATGGGTTTTGAATCATTGATCTGTGTGATCTTTTTACCCTTTGGTATATATGCAAATATATAATTATATATATATATATATATATATATATATATATATATATATATATATATATATATATATATATATATATATATATATATATATATATATATATATATATATATATATATATGCTTCCATATATCCATCTATCTATCTATCTGTCTATCTATCTATCTATCTATCTATCTATCTATCTATCTATCTATCCATCTATCTATCTATCTTTCCTTCCTACCGTTAAGGCATTCTATGTTCCTGGTTTCATCCTCTATTTTTCCTCCTGGCATGCATAACACTATTCAGAGTTTGTTACCTTCTCTGCAAATGTGAGTATCTATTCCAATAATAATTAACACTTCAATTACTAATAGTTCATTTTTGACTAAATATGAAGATTCTCTCACTTGTAAATCAGTAATGAGTGCTCTTTCAGTTCTTATAAAACAACAATCATCACCATTAGTCTTATTAGTTTCATTGTTTTCACAGCTTATTTTATTTGCAAGCATACAGTTCTCAGCTAGCTGTCTTTATACTTCCAGAACTTGAGCAATGCTGTCAGCTTCAGTCTGCCTCTTCTTTTTCTTTTCTTCCAAGTTAAATTTAGATTTCTTCTTTTTATCCAGCCCCATGCCCTATGTCTCTGCCTTATTGGAATAGTTGTACCCTTTTCTTCCTATATGTTTGTTGTGAATGTCTCAATTTCTTTCTTTTATATTTTTTCTACATGATCTGAATCCTCAGAATGCTGAATATTTTTATACTAAATTTCAAATCATACAGCTTTTGAAATGATGAACACAAGTCTCTAGTGTTATCAGGTGTCACATTTATATATACCCAGCATGTAGTAGTACACAGAGTAAGATACTTGCACTTTTTCAAATAGTTAGTGGCATACTTATTTTAAAAAAAATCCATCCGATGCTACAAACAAAGATTTTTTTAAGAAAAAAAATGAAATCAGTGATGATGGAGTTAAAAGAAATTAAAGCAATTAGTAATTTAAGTCAAATTGTGTGAGGAATTCTCCCAAACAACCAAATAATATTAAATTAAGTGCACTAAGCTTATCTTGTATAAGGTGAAGTGATTCATAACATAGCCATTCTGATCTCCAAAAGCAGTTCTACCCTTCATATTAAAATACTGGATATCCTCCATGTCTCCTGCACACTATCACTCACAGTTACCTTATTAAAACAGCAAAAAACAAGAGGTAAGTAATAAAATATTAATCAAAATAAATCTCCTACCAAGCATCTGCACAAAACAAATCACAATGCAACACTGGATGGTTTAAGATAGGTGAGTCTGAAAACATGCAGTCTTAATCAGTATGCTTTGTGAATGGTAGGTCTTGCTTCATTGTTTAATTTGGTTGATGTTGTTGGGGATGTTACCAGTGTCATCAATGGGGTCATTTTGTCCATCTTGCATGTCTAAACCTCATTAATATATTTGATACAATGCCTCACACAAGCTCTGTTGGCATACTTATCAGCTTAACTGTTAACCAATGTAGTATTCAAAGGGATGATAATTTCTTCAATGATCATGCATATAAACATACTGAGTCAGAGTTTAATACATTAATCACTAGTGGCATTCATCAGGGCTCTTTGTTGGGTCCCTTCTGTTTCACATCTATTTCTCTGATATGAAGACAGATGGCCAAGGTTTGTTTTGGCCACATTTACAGATGAATACAAACATGTACCATTTATTGATTTATCCACAGATTTCATATATTTTCAAAGAACGTTTAGTTAGAGTAAGAATATGGAGCTCTGACCATGTCATTAGGTTTAATGCAAAAGCTGTAGTGCATTAGCATTTTGGAAACAAGCTTTTTCCAGTGATATTCTCATAAATAGAAGGCAATGGAAGGCTGACACAGTTGTTAAAGAACTACACCATTTTGTCAACAATGAACTGTCTTTTGGTCAACAAGTATCAGTAGAGTAGAGAAATGTTTCTTTTTTCACAGCCCAATAGGTTATCAAAAATATATCACAAGATGCAAAGAGGGCTTAGTCCTCCCCATAGTTTGTTTTTATTAGACAGATCTTTGAAAATAACTGTCTGATTTATATGTATCTTACTAAGTATATATTCCTGCTTGAAAAAACTCAACAGTTACTAACCAAGATAATTAAAGAACTGGGTTTCCTTAACCATATGGCTAGATTAAAAAGTATTTCACTTTTTCCTTCTAATACAGACTCTTTTAAGGGCAGAATTGGCTTTAGGGCTGTGAAAGACTTTATTTTGCTTAATCCTTTCTACTACACATGCAGTAGTAATGTGAGAAATATTATCTCTAAAAGTCTTAGCTTACATCCTGCCATAGAAAGGAATTTTTGAAGTGGAAGTTTAATTATCTAAAGGATTCGTTGTCTGTGAAACAAACTTCCCTTGCATGTTACATTATATAATAGTCTATCATTCTTCAAGTTAAGTCTGGACAATAAATTAATTATGAATTTATCCCAAAGAATAAAGGCAAGGCCCTCTATCAACAATAGATGTAAATCTACTAAAAATGTTTCCTAGAGTGTATAACCATGCAATACTTGCCTAGTCAAATAGCCTGCCAAGTATTAATGTATTAACCTATGAACTTGTGTGTGTGTGTGTGTGTGTGTGTGTGTGTGTGTGTGTGTGTGTGTGTGTGTGTGTGTGTGTGTATATATATATATATATATATATATATATATATATATATATATATATATAAGTAATCAGAAACTTGGCTTTAATTAAATAATAAAAGTTAGGCTTTAGTCATGATTAACAATATTTATAAATGTATTGTTAACTTAGCAGTTGTATAGCAGCCTTTGCACAAACATTTATATAATTATTATATTTGAAAGGAGTAATTAGTAATAAAAATTACATTTATTTTAACTGATGCCTTAAAATAACAAAGCATAATTTTTGCTGAGGGTCTAGCACTCCTGCATAAGGAATTCACCCAAAAGTCACTGTATATTTGTTCTGACTGTAACATTGTGTGATCTTAGAATAAAACCAACATCGGTATCACATTAGGTCTTTCAGCTTTAAGTGTTATTTAGTGATTGACTAGAGGGACATTTTGATTGCTTAGTCAGTTTCTGTGCCTATATAAAGTCAACACATTTACATAGCCCTGGGATCATTTCCAGATAAACTGTCTGGTGTCCATACCACAAACATGAGAGTGTTCTGCTTCAACACTATACCATCCTTGGCAGATAAGTACAATACTTTGCCAAGCTGCACTTCTATTTACAGTATAGGAGGGCTACTCTTATAGTTTTGCATTTTTTGCTGTGTCTATAAACTTTAAATCATACAGGGTTCTGAACTTTACTGCCATTTGTTGCTGATTTCTGCACTTTATGACCATTCCTAGGCAGTAACTCATTGTATTTGCTTTTTGCTTTCTGTATTCCTTCATGTTGCTGCAACAGAGTTAGTTAAGAAGGATCAGGCCTGCACTCAAGCTGCACTGGACAGTAGCCCCATCTCATGCTGAGCTTGGGAATCTCTCTAGTCGGCTTTTAGTGTAAGTTGATGATTAGCCATAGGTCAATTTTGATTGTTTTAACAGTGCTGATTATCAAGCAGCTAGGTTTGTCAGTACCCTGGTAGGTGCAGCCACTTCAAATTAAAGTTTTCTTGATAAAATCTATAGTAGAGCAAATAGTTTACTCATTGAGGAGTACTGCTCTAAACGTTTAGTCTTACATAGTCTTTTGTGGTCTATACTCTTACAACATACTAGCTAGCCAGCTATAAATCCATCTTGTGCCCCCCTAACATGTCAAAACAAATGTGTATAGTACCCATAACTATAAATATGCACTAGCCTACCTTTGCAGCCAACTTTTTGAATTTGGACATCCTGAGACAGCATAGCAGTTCTCTCATGTATACTGACAACCATGTAATTCTAAAGCAAACTGGTACAGTAAGTGATAGCTGTAGTTACACAATGTCTCTAGAGGCAAGGCTCTAAGTTGCTAGCATTAAAAATGCCAAAAAGGTTGTCAGAAAGACATCAATACACCCACCACACATAGTATGGAAAACACCCAGATATCACACTCCCCAGGCTGTGTAAGGAGAGACTCATGCTCAGGTGCTTATCAGGTACAAAGATCCAACAGATGACACAAGCACAGAGGTCAGTGATCTATTGGTACCAATATGACTCGGCCATAGTCTATGTGGTTGCTAGTGATCTGAGACATACCTCCATGGTCTATATGAAGAGAAACATGATGGAGCTCTTGGACTATGTGTCCCAGGCCAGTATGAATTTAGCATTGTGCAGCATTCTATATTCTCCAAGAATGATGACATAATGTGACTAGAAGATGACTAACTTTAATAATTAAGAAAAATCAGAAGTAGCCCCATAGTGTAACAGAAAAAAATGGAGAAAGCCACAGGAAAAAAAAACATGCTGTATCCTCATCAAAAACTCACTTTATTTGAATTGTATTTTAGTGTGTTCATCTTAAAAAGCAAGACTTCTTCAGAAACAACAAAGCCCTGAGACATGCTCCATTTCAAATATGCAGCAATTATGTGCTAAAAGTCATCTGCTAATAAAACATAATGTTATAAAAAACATGGCATCTATAACACAAAATTATAGACAATAATTGGCATTTTTGTAAGAATTTTTGTTAAGAAACAGATGCAAGCATCAAGCAATCATTTATATTCCTGCTACCTTCATTTTAAGAATGCTAACTGATGCTGAGAGATTTCTTCAGACCTGGGGGGTGGCTGACATTAAGTCTGAGCTGCTAGAAAAGTTCATGGTATTCAAAAAAAATTTCCCAACTCCCCCTGTCCAGAGTCATGTTGAATTTTTTCCCAACATCATGAAAGTGCACTTCATCATGCAGCAATCAGTATGCTTACTTATTGCATTGTTAGTCAACCCTTTCTGATGTTGTAAACATGCTCATGTATTATTTACCTTATGCTGCATTCAGTGTTGCCAGTGTAGAAAGCATCACATCACTAGCAATTAGCTAAAAATGTTAACTCATAATGATTCAGTATTTCACTTTACCCACTGACATTAATAAAATTACATTAATTGCAGTGACCACATTTTCTGGTCCCACCCAGACCTGTACCAGTTTTTCAGCTGTTCTGTCTTAAATTCTAGTATGTTTTATGTTATCCCATCTCATGCAATTAAATCCACCTAATTTCTCTCTCATGTTGTCAAAATGGAAAATCATTCCCCAGTTGGTATGAAGTATTTTTTTATGTCATGCACATTGTTGCTGTAAGTTAAAATCATACATTTCTTGAAATCATTAGATTGCGAGGAGTTCATTTCCCCAACTTCCTCACTACTTTAGGGAATAGGGATGAATCTCTGTCCCTTTCTTCTTGTATGTAAGTATGTATCTCATGGGGTCAACAAGGAAATGATCAGGGTAGCCTCTCAGCCTAAACATACCACTTAAGTTGATTATCTCACTGCAAAATGTGTAGTCATGAGATATTAACCCGGACAGATATACCATATGGCCTTTCACTACTTTTGTTTTTGAAAAAGTGGAAACTCCTGTAATGCAAATGAGAATTTTAAAATGTCTCTCCATAATAGATATTTGAAGAATAGCAGTATAGGGAAAATTCTTACACAGCCACACATCTAGGAAAGAGATACCATAATATGCAAAAATGTGAGTACAATGTAGGAAGGAAGGAAATAGTTTCTTCCAAAAACTGCAAAAACTGATATAGCACCTCTTCAATAACTTGCTAAAAAAAAAATACCTCATCCATGTACAAGAAATAAGCATTGTAGTGTCTCCTGTAGGGGCTAGAAAATATAATACGACAAGACCAAATTACTAGTCTAGTAACTTGGTGGAAAAATTCCCTTTCAATGGTAAAAAAAGGCTGCATACCACAGTCTGCATTTGTTTTTTGTAACCAGTTAATGTCTCTGGCTGAAAGGGAAGAATCAGCATCAGAGACTCCCTGAAGCACAAAGTAGTCACTTTCATAGTCACCATCTCCCCAACTCTCCCCTAGCTAGGGTCAAACAAAAAACTTCTTGAAAGCTGATTACAACCTCCAGAGGGAAGGTATAAACAGCTTCACATCCCCCTGCCCCTCCATCGGAACTGGCACATATGTCCAAACCTAAACTAGAGTATTATACGAGCATTTATTTAGCTACATGGAATCAGGAATACCAGACAAGACAAAATCCTCCTCCTCAAGGAAGAGTAAACCTGTCTGGTGGACATCTGCAATAAATAAACTCTATAATAAAAGGAAAACATTGCTGTCCAGGACCAAGAAGGAGAAGGTGGCTAAGTGGAAGCAATATCTCCTTAGCCTGAACAAGCAAATAAGAGCACTAATGAAATCCTCCAGAGCAAACTTCGAGTCCAAACTGGCCACATCTACTAAAGGCAGTCATAAGGCCTTCCTCACATACAGTATGTCTGCAACCTCAAAGGAAGCACTCAGATCTGCTTAGAACTGGTGGTCAAGGACACCACATACACAAACATCATAGATTTAGCCAACCTGTTGACAGATAGGTTAAGTGAAAACTTCACCCCTCTATCCCCATCAGTAAATCAGGACATCCTCAGCACCTGCCCCCCTCCCCTTATCTCTAGGGAGCAAGCCATCACTGCTTTCTCAAAGGCAAAAAATGCAGCCTTCTTGGGACCTGATAATATCCCAGGCTGCATCCTTTATGAACTCAGGCAGAGACTTGCAGCACCATTAGGCTATTCAACCAAAGCCTGAGTACCAGCTTCATCCTAGCTGAGTGGAGGACAACCACTGTCATCCCTTTGCACAAAGGTGGAGCATCCACCAATCCAGGAAATTATAGACCCATCATAGGTTCATAGATTCATAGGTTGGAACTAGGCTATCAGCCCTAGGGCCTATACAAGCCTAGCCATAACATTTCCCTAACTATTTCTTCCCACACTATTTACTTCCCTGGACCCCTGTCTAGCAGGGTGACTGATGTGATCCCTGGGATGAATTTCCTTTCTCCCAGCCTAATTAGCCTGATCTGCAAGGCCATGGAATGGATTATCATGGACCTAATTAACAAGGACATTGGCAACCTCAAAACACTCAATCCTACACAGTTTGGTTTCATCAAGGGGAGGTTGTGCCTGTTAAATTTGGTCAAGTTCTTTGAGACAGTCACCAAAGCCATGGATGAATGGAAGACAGTGCAGACCACCTACCTTGACCTGGTCAAAGCCTTTGATACTATTCCCCACTAGGGTATAATAGATAAACTATCTCAACTAGGCATCAATCCATATGTCACCAGATGGGTATCAAACTGGCTCACTAATATAACCCAGTTAGTTAAAATAGGGAAAGCCACCTCAAGCAGTCAACCCATAATGAGTGGTTTACCTAGAAATCAGTCTTGGGGCCTCTGTTGTTTGGGATATATTTTGATGAGGTGCAGGCCAAAACCAATGGGCTATGGTTAAACCACTTTGCAGATGCCTGCAACCTAGGCACTGTCATCAATTCCCCTAGTGATGTGAACAGCCTCCAAGAGGGTCTCACCCAAACAAATGACTGTTGCCAGAGACATGGCCTCAAACTGAATGCCAAAAAATGCATCACCATCCCCTTTGGGGAGAGTGACATCCCAACAAATTATCACATTAATAACAAGGTCCTAAGTGCGCAATCAGTCATGAGGGATTTGGGCACCCAGGTTGTTAGCAAACTGACTTTTGACCATCATATTGCCTCCACTGTACAGTACTCTTTCTACATGGCCCACCTCATTAGCAAGGTTATCTCATCTAGGGACAAGGAGGTCATAGCATCCCTGTATTCTTCCCTTATAAGACCCATTATTGAGTACAATGTCCCTTTCGGCATGTACATCACAAAGCATATGCAGCAGCTGGAGAAACCACATAGGTTTCTCACCAGGAGAATCTAGGTCCTCAAACATCTATCCTGCACAGATAGGCTAAAAGCCCTAACCCTCTATTCAGTCTCATACAGACTCCTCAGAGGTGACCTTTGTCTGGCATACAAAGCAATCTCAGACCCCACCTTGATAAGACTGCTGCATATCCGCAAGTCAAGCTCTACTCGAGTAACCTGCATGCACAACCTCGACCTGGTCTGTGACATCAATAAGACTTGTTGGCAGGACAGATTTGTGTCCCAGAGACTCCCCCTTCTGTGGAATAGACTCCCTCTCCACGTCGAGCAGAAGTAATTCATTACCCCCTTTAAGTGCAACCTGGATGGGGAACAGAAAATATACCCGTGGGATTCCACCTGTGTCCTTGCTGGACAGGGGCATCAGGTGCTGACTTGTCAGAACATGGGTTAAATACTTGGCTAGGCTTGTAAGGGCCTTAGGGCCAATAACATTCTAACTTCCGATGATCCTATGATCTTATGAAGCACATTAAACGTAGGTCATGTTGTATGACCGAACAATGGCCTTTTGATGTCAGTAGTCAATAAGAAGGCTTCCACAGAGAAGTCCACTTTTTTGATTTCATATAGAAATTGCCAGGAATCTTTCAATATGTGATGACATTTTTTGTGCTATTTTTTTTTATTTGAAGTCAATAAACTTTGCAAGCGGTTCCCTTTTAGAACCCTCCACCACAGCAATAGGTCTTAGCATTTTTTGTAAGCTCTTGTTCATAGGTTAGTACTAGGCTAATTGCCCTTGTGGGACATTTTAAGCCTAACCAATTACCCCATGTGAGAATCAAACCCTGAACCTTGGTGTTTGCCAGGTAAACACCTTAACCATTATGTCATCCTCCCACCATAAAATAAACAGCCTCTGCAAGGCTCAAACCCAGGACCCTACACACCATAGCCAAAGTGATTTACTACTAAGCCATGTCAAATATATTTGATCTTAGGTATTACCAATATAATTGGTGTCATCGGGTGAGCAGTACATAAGAAGTTATATAGATCAGAATCAATAGTATTAGTCAATGAGAGATCTTCAAGCCACAAGTCAGTCTTTCTATAAGCTACATTAATTTCATGTGGGGACACAAGAGAATAAGTGTTACAGTCATTTAACATATGTAGCATTTTTGCCACTTAGTCCATGCTCTGCATTATCACCACCTCACCCCCTTTCTCCAGTTTCATGATTGCTGTGGATGGCAATTCTTTTGACAGTGCACACTCTCTAAGACTTAACTAAAAATAAAGACGTTGAAAATTAAAATCATGTAACTATCATTGTTGTTCAAATAACTTAACCAAAGAATTTATGAGAGGATTAAATGTACTTTTTTCATAAGATGGACTTTCTCACATTCACCTTCACTGTTTTTAAAGTGCAAAACCAAGTTTGAGTTTATATGTGCATAATTTGAGATCAGTCAGCATCTCTACTAGGTTGAACATTTGAGAATGAATGAAAATAAACAATTTTTCTTTGAAGAGACCATGGTGGGGGTCTGTGATGGTTAAAGGGGTATAATTATAAATCTTGAAGTTATTTTTATCAAAAAATATTTAACATACTAACTGGATAAGGTAAGGCATCCACAAATGCCATCAATGCATCTGCTTCTGTTAAAAAATCCATAGTTGTGAAATGAGTTCTGAACACATTTTGAAAATTTGAAATTGTCAAATGTATATTTTTTTAAGACAGAAAGTCTAATAGTTGAAAGAAAAAAAATACTAAATAAAATAAACCAAACATAAAACATATTATTAACATTTTTAATATTAATGTCTGTTAGAAATGCTACATCTAAAGAAATCCCAATCCCTCCACACCACACTCTCCAGAAACCTCAACCTCATTACCACAATCAACAGAACGTGCTGGAGGGACAGGTTCATATCCCAGAGACTGCCCATGCTATGGAATAGGCTTCCCATACATGTCAAACAGAGCACCTCACTGGCCCTCTTCAAGAGAAATCTTGATGAGTGGATGGGAAATAGAAAACTCACCCCAGGATCACTCCGGTGGCTCTGCTCGATAGAGGCACTGGGAACTAATGTCGGGTGGCACCATGCCTGGGTAATCCTATGGACTAGGCTTGTAAAGGCTCCAGGGCCATTAACCTAGTACACACCTATGAACCTATGTGTAATCATTGCTTATTATTGATCTGAGTCATTAATCAATTAATGGGACCCTTGCTGTTGCTTCTCCTTGGTTAATTGTTCAATATCAGGTGTGTATTTTGTCACCTTCAGCTTCACACAGGCTTCTGAATGCACAGGTGTTAGGCAACTTCTCTGTGGACTCAAAACAGCTTTCATGTGTGAGAAAATTTGTTCACATGTATAACTTCACCCAAAAGCCAAAAGCACAACAAATGGAACTTTCTTCAAGCAGGTGAATGCTTCAGGCAGGGATGTCCAGCAGCTGAAGATGGCAGCAGACCTTTACAAGCAGTTTTCTTCAAAAGTTTTTCACAATTCTTCAAATTTTATCATCCATAACTGTGATGATTTGAATTTGATGTGTTGCATTTAAAAATTGTCAACATCCATCCACTCGAAAAGAGATAGGTCAGATGGGGTGGTAGTAAGATCAATTAACTCGGACTTGATGAGGTAAGAAAATATGGGCCCATGAATTTGGAAGTCTTGACCTGGTTTAGCAAACTTTCCTTTGAGCGCTTCAACATACTTCTGAAGCTCATCTCTGTTGACACTAAATCGATCTGAATGAGCCTTTACATTTGGAAAGTACTTGTAAGTCTAAATGGTAATATCACGGGAAAATATATCTAATTTTGACGCAAATCCAGTCCAGTGCTCAAAATTTTCAAGGACTGTTTGTAAATGCAAGTTTTAGTCATTCAGGTGTTTAGTTATGTCAGCCAGAAACATCAGCTTGCACAGCCAGTTGTCATCATTCAATTCTGGGAAATGTTGATCTTTTTCATCAAGAAACACCTTGGTTGCTTCTAGACTTGATACAAATCTGTTCAAAACATTACCTTGACTAAGCCAACGAACATTAGTCTACAGCGGGAGATCCATATGTGTGGTCTCCATTTCTTGTAGAATATATTTGAATTGCCTGTTGGTCAATGAAGATTGAGAAACTATGAAGTTAACTATCTAAACAACAGTTTCCATTACAACTACAAACACCATGACAAAATATACGCACACAAACTCTTCTGGTGTATAATGCAATGGAAGCTAAATACTTGATGTCCAATATGATCCTGAAGAAGTTTAACAAATTCTTTGTTCTTTTTGACCATTGCAGGGGCGGCATCAGTAGTAACACAGAATATTTTATTTATGTCAATGTGCTGATTTTCGAAATAGCTTACAAATGCTACAAATATTACAAATGTTAAATGTTACAAATGTTACAAAGGCACAACAGCGAATGTACTTTCTGCAACAGCTGAGCAAGTTCAACCTCCCACAGGAACTGTTGATTTAGTTCTATATAGCAGTCATTGAGTCTATTTTCAGCTCATCCACAGCAGTTTTATTTGCATTTCTGTCTAATCATGACAAAAATAAGTTACATTGAATAGTCAGGTCTGCAGAAAATATCATTGGTGCTAGTTTGCCCTCCTCACAGGACCTGTACTATTCCAGAGTCATGAAAAGGGCAGGGAAAATCATCACTGACCCTTCACATCCAGGCCACCATCTTTTTGAACTATTACCATCAGCCAGGTGTTATAGATTAATACTTACCAAAACAAGCAGATATAAGTACAGTTTTCTTCCATAGGCCATCAAGTTCATAAATGGTTAATTCAGCTTATTAGGTTGGGGTATTCTTTTTCCCAAGCCTCCGAGGATTCTGCATTATTTTTTACATATGGTTAATACTTGTTTCTTTCAGAGTTTATTTCAGTATTTCTTGCACTTAGTTGCACTTTGCACCTTGCATGTATATGTATATTTACTTTTTGTCTTGTTCTTAATAGTTACATGTTTGTCATTTGTCTTGCTCTTAATAGTTGTATGTATGTCATTTATGTGATTCATATTTGGAGAGTCACTGAAACTGCAGTCAAATTTCTTGTATGCATGCATACTTGGACAATACATGTGATTCTGAAGTGCAGTTATAATTTCCTCTCCCCTGGCTGTAACAGCAAGTGGTATCATGCAGAACAGGTTTTTGTAAATATAATCATTCTTGCAATATCTTGTAGCTATTGTTAGGCATGCCATGTCGTTCACATTGGCACTTTTGTCGAGTGCTGCTAAATACAACAGCTTGTTGTAACCTGGTTGTCTGCATTACCGTTATATTTTCAGCTAAATCGGTTATGCGTCTCTCGATTGGTCTCGCAGAAGCTGGCACTTCTTGAATCCGAGACAGTATTGTTTTGTTATTTGGTAAGTCACTAAACAGAATTTCAGCACCGCTTAAAAAAGTTTCCTTGACAAATTCTCCATCTGTGAAAGTTTGGCCTTCAAAGCCACGCACTGAACAATTTTATAACTACATTCAGTAGCTTTATTTTTGGTTTCAATTACTTGACTAAAAATGCTAGCTTGTTTTTTTTTTTGTAGCCAGAAACAGCCCATTTTATGGCTTCACTTTTCTCCTCAGAGTTTTCAAACATGGACAGATGTTTGGTTTGATAGTTTCTTTGTACACTTGACGTACAGCACACGACAGTTTCGCAACATAAAGCACAAACAACATGATCCTTTTGCTGTATGAATCCATATTCCTGTGTCCAATAGTCTTGAAATGAGTGGATATCAAGTTTTTGCCTTTCTTGAGTCATTTTAAAAGATACTGACGTATTACTTAATAACAACACCATGTATTTCCATGTCTTCTTGCTGAGTGACAACTTCAGGTCAACAAAGAGTAAATAAATAAGAAGCACAGTATTCAACAACTTTCATTTTGAAGATATGTAGTTGAACTCAATTCTGCTCAGCATTCATTTTATCTCTGTAAAGCAGCAAGTATGCCTTTGAAGCTAAGTAATGTAGAGCAGAATACTTTTTAGTTGCTACTATAACTAGTGTATTTGTTATGGTCACACCTCTCAACTGTACAGATTTTCACAGAATGTCCAGAGACTTTTGCCTCATATTTTTTGGTGCATTTTTCTAAAAAATTTAGGTTTTCTGGCAAATTAGTGGCAGATAATTAAAGACTGAAGTTAGAAAATAATGACAGACATTTGAGTTTCATACTCCAAACCCTTCAGAAAATTCATGCTAATGCAAAACCTGTTATTGTCCTATCTATCAACTTTCTAAGTTTGTAAGAGCAATATTTAAAAATTGTCCCTGTTTTTAGGCCTTTGTTCTACTTGGCTTTGTCCAGATTTCTTGTTGTAAGGTCGAAACGTATGGTTACGATCACTCTGTCTCTCTCCGATCTCTCACCCACATAATCTCTTCAGCTTTCATATGTGCATTCACTCACTCACTCCGCTGGCACACCTATACAGTCTCTTCAGCTTTCATACATGCATTTACTCACTCACTCCAATCGCTCATCTACACAGTATTTTCAGCTTTCATGCATGCATTCACTCACTGACTCCGATTGCTCACCTACACAGTCTCTTCAGCTTTCATGCATGCATTCACTCACTCACTCCCATTGCACACCTATACAGTCTCTTCAGTTTTCTTACATGCATTCACTCACTCACTCACTCACTCACTCACTCACTCACTTACTCCAATTGCACACCCACACAATCTCTTCAGCTTTCATACATTCACTCACTCACTCACTCACTCACTCACTCACTCACTCACTCACTCACTCACTCACTCACTCACTCTCACTCCAATCGCTCACCCGCACAGTCTGTTCAGCTTTCATACATGCATTCACTCAGTGACACACTCACACAGTCTCTTCTGCTTTCATACATATATTCACTCACTCTCTTTCTCCAGTCTCTCACACACAGTCAGCATGCCATTGAAAATCGCAGCATGTGCCATGATTGGCATGCATGCCATAAGTTGCCGACCCCTGCTCTAAACTAAACCTTGGTACTTTTTTCAGTGCATATGGATTACAATCATCTTGTACTGTGTTGTCATTACTGAATAAAAATATTCCCAGCTATCAGACTACTAATAGATTTAGCCATATTACTTGCTGTGCAGTACATCAATAAACCAGTTAACCAGTGCAACTCCAACTTTCCAAAAAAGTTAACGAGTCACACTAAATAACTCATCTCTGTTAACTGTGCTCTGATTTTCTAGAATGCAGCGAATCTGGTTACACATCATCTGATTCATTTCATAAAACATGCACCTGGTAAGACATTAGTGTTTATAATTATTCACTGTAATTAGAAGTTACACTATTCAGAGAATTTCTTTTAATGTATTATGTATGAACTCCCATGCAATTAATGCATTTTCAGTGCAGCTTGAGAATATGCCATTAGTAACATTATAATATTATCTGTCATTATTCTACTCATAACCCGACCCATGTGCAAAATGGGAAAATGGGCTGAGGATGGATGGATATTCTACTCATGGAGGTATGGTTTATATTCTGCAAGGGGTACTTGTGATCCTACTGCACAGTATAACAGAAAAACAAACACCTAGCATTAAGTCTCCTAGTAAGTCCTCACAGAGTGATGGCTGTCAATTTGTCTCAGACTAATAAAAATAGGCTGAGTACAAATGTAAAATGTAAATAAATATGTTGATGCATGATATGAAAACACTATAAGGAGAAAGGGGTATTATATTCTGAGAAATGCCAAAAAAATATGCATTCATGAAACAGAGATGTCTTTTGTGTAGTATGTTAATCCCATTCACTCCATCTGCAAAGTAGCAGAACATGTGTTACATTTAAAAATAAATTTCAGTTAGGACAAATTATAATCCTTGCAAAAAAAATAAATAACAAAAAAATCATTGTTGTTACATTATCACAGACTACCAATTGTATTTGCCATTCTGATTATCTTTGAATTGCATTTATATTTGAGAAACACTTTCAGAAAATCAAATGTCACCAAGTGTTGAGTCCTAAAATTTAATTTTAAATACAGTGATCTGAGAATTAAACTAGTTTCAGTGGGTGTACACTGAAAAGTTAATTTCAGTTATTCCTTGTAATTCTTATGTCAGGCCATGTAAAGCTCTATATTCTGTGGAACTGAATCTAAATCAATTTTTATTAAAAATAATTCCAAATAAATCCATGCAGCTCAGTAAGATATGGTGGGGTCATCCTGGTCCCAGTAAATCTTATTATAATTGCAAAGTCAAAGAATTATCATATAAATTTAAATATTCACTGTGTATAAGCAGGCTCTCACGACTTTGATTAAAAAAAAAACAGAGACAACCAAAGGTCAGATTGCAAATGGCATTGGAGTATTTCTGATTTATTTGAACTTTGGAAACTCAAAAAAAAAAAAAAAAAACTTTTTCCTTACAATTGTTGCATTTAATAAAGTGAATGATAATTATTCACAGACTCATACACACACACACACACACACACACACACACACACACACACAGACACACACACACACACACACACACACACACACACACACACACACACACACACACACACACACACACACACGCACACCAGTGTCTGTACAGATTTGAAAATGTATAGATGGATATTTCAGTATATTTGTAGATGCATACCTTAGAAATGGGAAAAAGAATGAAAAACCATCATTGAAAAAACATCATGGTCACTTTTTATTATATGAGGGAGGTAATAATAATAATAATAATAATAATAATAATAATAATAATAATAATTTTAATCAAGGATAAAATTATACCTATTTACTAGCATGCATAAACAATATAAGGAAATGTGTGACAATTTAGTTCACAGTACTGAAATCTGTAAGATGTTTTGTTCCCTAAAATCAAAGCAATGTTACGTCTTCTGTTATATATTTTCATATGCTCATGTTTGAAAGTTACCTCGTGACAAGAATCATTGTCAGTTTTAGCCAGCACAAAGATGATTTTATTCATTATGTGTGGCATCACATTCTGAGATAGAAACTCATGCCATTCCAACTGTTCAGCCCATCATCTTCAGGATGCTATATCACAAAGTTACAGAACAATAGGATACAATAGTTATTTTTTTTCTATCCATTAAATATATTGCCACAGATTTACAGCTGAAGTGCATGGAAGCAGTTATATCAGTTTGCATTTAGATTTGAAGCTGCAAAAATGTTTTGCTCAAGGAAATTAGTGTTCAGATCCCTAATCAGTGTAATCATGGATATACTGATCAGTGTAGATTGAGTTAAGGCTTCCCATGTCAAAAATGGTTCTGTGCTAAGGAGAGCAGTTTAAATGCACTTATGGGTGAAAATGTTACAATGTGGACCAAATGCATGCTTTGCAAATCTCAGGTATCCCTACAGGAGTACTGACAGCTTTGAGACACAAGGAAAAGGTACATCAAGGATCCTAATATGAGTTACTCTGACTGTGACAGCTTGCTTACCTAAAGCCTTTCAATGGAATGCAAGCAAATTGATCCACCCTGTATGGTACCCCTTCCCAATTGCTTCAAAGACATTGCTGATAAAGTTTGCAACAGCGTTATAAAAGAGGTACCGACAATGTTGCAAAAATATCACTTACTCGTGAACTCTGCTTGAGGCCTGAATTCCAATTTCACCTAAAAGAAGCCAACTGGTGTACATTTATAAAGCTGCTATCAGAATCAGGATGCACTGATTCTATGGGTCTGATGGCTTAACCTCCAATATTTATAAAAATGATCATATATTTTTTAGCCATGTCTCTTCCCATCCCAGTAAATGGAAGTAACAGAGATGGTACTGTCACAGCACCATAAAAGCAAGTAAAAATTATACCCCACCATACCAGCAGAACCAAATGAACCATACAAAACTGTGTAGCTAGGATCCAGGAGTGAATAATGCATCAGCAACTAATAAACCATATCAAAGTGTAACTTCATAACTCTATCTACTGTAATCAGTATAATTAGAACACACAGCTGTGCAATACATGCACACATCAAAGATTTGTGGTTACACTCTGTACTATGTGCCTCTGTTATATACTGTGTAGTCTTAAAATTAAGGAAGAAACTTGGTAGGAGTTTGTAGTGTTAAAAGTAAAGGTAACAGAATAGAGTCAAATAATTGCATCAATGCTTTGTATGTCACATATGAAGTTACTAATGTTCTCCCTTTTTTCTCTCACTCCAACCCTTTTCTCTTTTTTATTTTTTGCTTTTCCCATGGCACAGCATGGTCGGACTGTCCCAAGGGATCCACCTGCCCCCACTCCACCTGCTAAAGCATCACTGCCCAGCAAATCTCATGCAGAACCTGATAGCACCCCGTCTGCTGTCCCTGCACTACTCAGTCCCTCAGGTCATTCTGCCCCTGAGGATAGGCCTGTGGCTCCCTCCGAGAGCAGTGGGAAAGACAGTGAGTTTATCACCCATGACAAGCTGCCAGGGATGGTGTGTAGGATTGTGTGATGCACTGTTGCAACATGCCTATGCCGGATGGTGCACCTGCTTTCCATCCATATGCAGAGAACTCATAGGATGAGCAAACATCAGGCACTGCAGCCAGTGTTGCAGTAAGGTGACAGTGATGACAGTCCTTTGGGTGAGGGCAAGATTCTCACTGTCAACTGCCTTGACATGCATGGGGCCGGGATTTCCCACCCTCTCCCTATCCATGGTGTTCACCCACTTCATGTGTCCTTCACTGTCCTGGTCTCTTGTTTTGTTCGCCTTGTCTGTCTGCAATTGCTTCCTCACCTGCCCAACTTTCCTCACCCAGACATTCCTATGACCCTTCTCCAACATTTGTCTTTCTCTCAAAAAAAAAAATGGACAACTGTCCTACAAAAAAAATAAATAAATCATCCCATATATAGGTCTCCATTTCATACTTGTGTCTTCATGACACACATGATTTTGTCCAATTCTATATACAACAGATTGTATTGTGGTCACCCAGCTCTCTGGAGGTGACAGTCCATCAAAATGTGTGCATATATTTTTGTTTTATTCTGGGAGAAATGGATAGCTATGGTTCTTTTCTACATCCTTCCTGAATATTCTTGCCTTGCTTCCACTTTGCTTTTCCCCCTACTTGTTCCCCATTTCACTACTTTCCTGTCTTCCCCACTTCTTTTCTTTAAAGAATTATTGCAACGCAAAGTGACAGCAAACTCCAGCAGTATAAGTAGATATACTTAAAATATCATACACGCTTGTAAAAATTGTTACTTCCACCTTGATTTAAACCCAGTACCATCTGTCTCCACAATAATGCATTAACACTTGCTGTCACTCAGTCAGTTAGCTAATAGATGCATTTAATACATTCAATAGTAAGTGAGAAGTTTAGGAAGATTTCCCTTTGTACCCCCCCCTATTTGCTCCCCATATCACTAATGTTGTATCTTCTTTATTAAATATGTGTGAAACAGCATTGCTCAATCTTCTGTTATGTTTTATAAAGCATTATTGTACTATACTCATTTAGTTTTGCACAGCAGTGGTGCACAATGTTGTGAGATGCTGTACATCACACAGCATTGATAAGCAATGCTACTACCAAAATACTTTAATGTATTACCTATAGCTAAACCATTTGCCCCAAAAAGGATCTTATCACTGCATTAAGTGCATTAATTTCTTCAGCAATAGATTTAGTTAAATAGTAGGTGTATACTACAGCAGTTTGGTCTGCCATGTGCTATACAGTATCCAAAATACACCTGCAAATTAATTGCATCTGTAGCACCACCTGTTAATGCAGTAGTGTGTGCATTTTTTTGTTCAGATGGTATTTGGTTTGAATCTAGGTGTATGTAACAGTTTCAAATAATCTTATATGCAAATCCAAATTCTGATAGTTGGTATGGTGTGTCTAAAATATGGTGAGATGGTACTGGTTTGGTACTGGTTTCCAATCCAATTGTATAATACTTAGAACTGGTTTTGCCATAGCCACACATTAGTGAGTGATGGGTACCATCACAGAATTATGCGTTAAAGAAAAGAAATGGGAAAGATAGGAAAGTGGTGAAATGGGGAGCATGTAGGGGGAGGAACAACGTGAAAAGAAGGCAGAAATGTGCAGGAAGAATGTAGTAAAGAACCATAGTTATCCATTTCTTCAAGAATAAATCATGAACATATACGCACAGATTTTGCTGAATTTATACTGTCACTTCCAGAGAGAAGGATGAGAACAACACAATCTGTTGTATAAGGAATTGGACCAAATCAAGTGTGTCATGAAGACATATGTGAGAAATGGAGAACTTTATATGGGACAATACTTTTTTTTTTGTGAGATACATGCCCTTTTCTTTTCTTTCTTTCTTTTTTTTTTTTTTTTTTTTGAGAGGAATGTTGGGAAAGGACTGTAGGTATGTCTGGGTATAAAGATGGGCAGGTGAGGAAGCAACTGCAGACAGACAAGACAAGATACAGGAACAGTGAGGGACACATGAGATGGGTTAACACCATGGCTGGGGTAAGGATGTGGACATTGTGAAGCCATGGATGTCAGGCTGGGTATCAGAATCAAGTCCTCACCCAGTGGACTGTCATCACTATCACCTCACTGTGCTGATAACTGCTGTTTCTGATGTCTAAGTCTCCTTTTGTTATTTAATACAATGATGGAGAGCAGTGACTCCATCTGGCATTGGCATGCATCAACAGTGTGGCTCACAATCCTACACACCATCCCTGGCAGTGTATCATGGGTAATAAGCTCACTCCCCTATGCACAAACCTATCCTCCAGAGCAGAACTACCCGAGGGGCCAGGCAGTGCAGGGGCAGTAGAGTGGGTGTTACCAGGTTCTGCCTAGACATGCTGGGCACCAGTGCAGTAGCCAGTGGAGTTGGGGCAGGTGGATCCTGTGGGACAGTCTTACCCTGCAATGCTGTGGGAAAAAACAAAAATAATAAAATAAACAAAAAATATTAAAAAAAAGGTAGAGAGAAAAAAGGGTTGGGGTGAGAGAAAAAAGGGAGACCATTAGTAACTTCATATGTGACATACAAATCACTGATACAAGTATTTGACTCTATTCTATTACCTTTACTTTTAACAGTATTAACTCCTAGCAAATACCTTGGTTTACTGTTAAGATTACCCAGTTCCTAAGAGCTGCATAATATAATACAGATTGCAGCAAACAATCCTTGATGTATGCAATATATTGCACATATGTATGTTCCAAATATAATGATTACAATTTACAGCAAGCCAGTGGTAACACTGCTTTACAGCTCTGACATTACATTGCAATACTGATGAAACCTTAACAGTATTCTAAATTTGGGAAGTGTGGATATTGAAGGCACAACCTATGACTAACTTGTAATAATGAACTGTTGTTTTGCCCTCCAGAGTAATGCATGCATACTTCCCTATTACAGTTAAGAAATTAATGCTCAATTTGATACAGCTGTATAATTAACCAATAAATGTGTCAGAACTTTTAATGCTAAAATAATCCCACTGCTGGATCCATACATACCACATGCATCTCGCATCATGCCAATCTGGAGGCATGGGTTCACACATTCAATTCCCGATCTGTGACTGCTATGGAAAAAACAGAATACAACAGAATACCATTAGGTATACCAATCCTGACTATATCCAGTTTTTAAATCTTACATGTAGTGTCTGTAAGTGATAGTTACACATCTGTGGGGTGCCCTCAGTCCTACATACCTAAATCCAGTAGTCAACGGTATCCATCTTCCTCATCATGAGGTCTCTGTAGTGATTCCCACATTGTTCACCAGTGTGGGTGATACTGGTAGCACTGGTCAGAGCCAGGGCCAGACTATTTCATGTCTCTGCCGTGTAATCCAAGTCATGATAGTCCCTCTGCAGCAGCCTGGGCCCATATTCATTCACTAGGAGTTCAACAAACAGTTTGGACTCCAGGACACCCCATCTTTCAACATGGAATCTCAAAAACTCTCTAGGAATGCCTGCCATGCATATCACAGATCAAGACCAATGTGGAGTGATATTTTCCCACTAATTGCAGGTATTGTGCTTACTGGGAGCATGCATTTTCTGGATTTGCAACATTTGAAAGTATTGCACATCACTTACCATCATGCAAACACATTGTGCGACAGCGTGCGCCACCATGAAATGTGTTTGCATGATGGCCAATAGTCAGGGTGTAGCCAGAGATTTACATTTTGTACTCAGACCTAATGTTGCTGCCCCCACTACCCACTTTTCATTTTAAAAATGTACTCAACCCTCAACATGCTACCCCCAGATACATGGGAAGAAGCACATTATTTTCAACTGTTACAATTTATTTCCATAAAACGTTAGTTTTAGAGGTGTATTCCTTTTGCACCAGAATTCTTTGTATACCTGTATACTGTGAATATTCATTTACACAGTTCTAAACATTCTGTGCTTTTTCAGTGTTGACATTTGCAAGATATGCTCAGAAAAAATGTACTCATTTCAGTACACTCAGTATGCCTAGCTACACTCTTGTCAATAGTATTAATTGAATGTATCCAGTGTATTTGTGGCTGTCTGGGTCCTACCTGTAACCTGGGTGGCACATTCATCCGGTTTGTCCACTGCTGTTCTACATGCAAATGAAATGCGCAAAGCCAAACCTGTTTTTTGCTAAGCAGCACATTGCCCCCCCCCACCAAAAAAGAAAAATGTATAAAACATGGAGAGTTAGTTGAAATGCAGAAAATCAGTATATGATATACACAGTAGAAACTGTTAGTACACAAGAGATATGTCTACACAGGTCTGGATCCCAACTCTCACTGCAATGCACCATCACAAAACAGGAGGGGGGACATATCCATCTTTGCCTACAAACAGCTTTGCAGCAAACACATGATGTAATTCCTCACACAACCAAGTGCAACTGAATGTACACTGATATTGATGCATGACCTGTTATTTGTAAATACTTTCTATGTACTATATTTGGATGTAGTGCACTGAGTGATCACACAACCTGCTATGATTACTCCTTGCAAATATACAGCTATGTCGTGATGTTCTGCGTTTCTTAGTCATTCATCAGTTATCTGATCATTACTCATAGACATGCACTGTGTAACCCGGTGTATATCATTTACCTTGAAATGTGAGAGGATATTCACTAAAAACACTATGATATGCAGTTGCCATCAAATTAATGGAAGGTTGTATGTCACAAATAAGCAAAGACTGCTGTTTTTGAAGGGGGGAACAGAGGTGGGTTCCTGTCATGGAACATGCAAGGGTATAATGTCCTTACAAGGGGATGGACCCAGGCTGGGTTACTGTTATTTCACAAACAAGGCTATGTTGCTCTTGTTACTCCCCTTGTTTTGCATCCTGCCAATTTGATCTTGTGAGGGTGGTGAAGGCAGAAACTGCTATGTGTTTCACTACTTTTGAATTTCTCTCTGTTATGATTTCCCTTTTCAAATGTATGGTGCTAAACTGAGGACATGAAATAATCATCATTACTTTGGGGGGGTATCAATGTGTGAATGTTTGAGACCTGAGGCCTACCACTTGCTAATGAACACATACAAGTCAAATAATTCTCTGCTGTCACATGCAACATCAAATTTTGTACAAGTCTCCTACCTTGTAGTTGCTTACTGTACCAAGTGATGAAATACAAAGACGTGTCTTACTATTATTATACAATACAGTACATGTTTAGGACTTGTACATGCAGCAGTTGCCATAGTGTTAGTTCAGAGCTGACTGTGATGCACAGCAAACACATGGGGAGGTAAAAGTTGTGGCTCTGAGTTGAGGCCAGCAGAGGTCACAGGGTTCTTGCGTTCTGTCCCTGTCCACCCTGTAGCACTCTACAATGTCCATGTCATGAATGTTGTGAGAAGTTAAATGTGGCCTGAAAAGTCTTCTCTGTCTTGGCCTAGGCCTATTGGCAGCAGCAGCAGCTGCAGCAGCATTTCCTACAGCCTGTAACACATATAAATGGAGTTAAGCAGCAGCAACTCTTAACATTTTGAACGTGTAGACGTTCTGTGTCCATACTCCACTACTTTGAAATTTACAGGAAATCCACCATGGCGTGTAAATTGTTGCTTTATAACTTCTTGAATAGCTCTACCAAACTGGTTGATTAGCATGCAGTTCAGCTGCTTATGCTGTAATTAGCACTGCTGAAACACAGCCTAGGCAGATGCAGTCCATTAATAATATATCCCATTATAAAAAGGTAAATGTGTAGCTACCCAAACTGATGGTGAGGATACTTATTACATGCTCAGCAAAGAAAAATATTTCCCAAACTAACTTTACAGAGGAGCACTGAACTCCACAGGTATGCTGTCATTTTTTTGCCTACATAATGCATATGCGGGAATATATTAATTAATAATGTGAAGCAAAGCCTTTTACACTTATCTGTATGCATTAGTTAGAAGTGTACTGATGTGTGGCCATGTTTGTCAAGCTGTTTCAGAAGTACAAATAATAGACAATACATGAAAATAGTAAGCTGTGTGATACAGATGTACAAATATTCCTGGGACAGATCCTTTGAATGCACATGTTTACCATTTCAAATGTGTTTTATTAGAAAAATGGTTTGTGTGCCTGTTCTTTAGTGGATGAGAGGAGCAAAGAGAGGTTATTGTTATGTCACAAACTAGAATGGACTTCTTATGGGGGATAGTACAGTTGAGTTACTGCTATGGCACATATAAGGATATGTTGCCCTTGCTACTTTTGCTGTTGCTCCTTGTTTTGCATCCTGCCTGGTGTTAGTATTTCACATTTGTCATATGTGTGATGTTTTTTCCAGTGGGTACTACTGACTGCTTACCTTAACTGTTTTATCTGGTAACAGTTACTTTGTAGTTATGTGATAGTTATGTGTATTATCATTCTGTTGTCTTTTAGGACTGAACATGTCATTGAGGCACAGACTCCCCTTCAATGAGGCAGAGGACACAATCATAGCGGATGTGCTCCATCAACATGGCGCTTTCTTCTAGGAATAAGTCGTCCCAATATGCCAGAGAGACTGAGACTATGGCAGCAGATCATTGAAAACATAAATGCCATGGGTGGCCACTAATGTACTTAAGAGCTGGTGCACCACCGGGTCAGACATGCTCACATTTGCACAGAGGTCTGCAGCTGCTGTTGCCCGAGACCAGAGGGCAACCTTGGGTGGGCTTGCTGCAGAACCACCTTTCACCCCAATGAGGAATTCCTGGAAAATCTACAACAGAACAACTCACAGCAGAGTGGCCTACAATATATGATTGGTGTGGCTGTCCCTCCTTCTCAGTCTCAAGAAGAGCATCCAGACAGGCTTTGTTGAATATTCTTGTACAGTAAAACAATTGAAATAAAAGTTACTTTTGTATCACATGTCTGTTTGGGAGTTGGGGGTTGAAGACTGGTACAGTGATAAGCCCAATTTGGAGTTGTTAGCCATATTCTTGTAGAGGTAACATGTCATGCAGCTTGAGAGGAGTGCAGTACATTACTGTTAAGTGTAATGATGTTGGCCTTACCTCTTGTTTAACTTATTTCAGGATAATCAAGAATCCAGCAACATATGTCTCCTGCAGATAGTAAGCCAACTCAAGTTATTTCAGTAACTGACACCTCAACTAAGTGTCATATTTAATCATAGCCTCACCTCAGGCTTCATGCCCACTGAGTGGCTTACAGCTACAGTTAACCCACTCCACAAGGGGGGATCCACCTTGGATCCTGGGAACTACTGTCCTGTCAGTCTGACGAGCCTGATCTGCAGTGCATTGAATGCATTATCATGGAACTTATAAACAAAGACATTGGCAACCTTCAAACACTGGACCCCACCCAGAGTTGGTTTGTGAAGGGCCGATCTTGTCTCCTGAACCTGATTGACGTCTATGAATCAGTCTCCAAAGCTGTGGATGAGGGTAAGGCGGTCCACACAGCCTATCTGGACCTACCAAGGCCTTTTACACCATCCCCCACTCTGGAATCAAAGATAAACTTACTAAGCTGGGCATAAATCCCTATGTCACTTGATGGGTTGTCAACTGGCTTACTGACAGAACCCAGACTTTAAAAGTAGCTGACTCCAAATCCAGCTCCAGACAAGTGACCAGTGGAGTACCTCAAGGTTCAGTCCTGGGACCGCTCTTGTTTTGCATCTATGTCTCTGAATTACAGGCCAACACTAAGGGACTCTGTCTAACAAAGTTCTCAGATGACTGCAAACTGGAAGCCATTACTGAATCCCCAAATGATGTGGATATTCTACAAAACGGCCTTACAGAAACAGATGCTTGATGCCAGAGCCATGGGCTCAAGCTTAATGCCAATAAATGCATTGTTATCTGCTTTGAGAAAAAACATGCACCCTTGAATTACCACATAGGTGGCAGTACACTAAACACCGAAAGTGTGATGAGAGACTTAGGGACACAGGTGGACGGTGGTCTCACCTTCTATAACCACATCGCCACAACAGTCAGGAAATCCTTCTATGTGGCACACCTCATCACTAAGGGCTTTTTATCCAGGAAAAAGGAGGTCATTGTCCCACTGTACTCATCCCTCATTAGATCCATTATAGAGTACAATGCCCCATTTGGTATGTACCTCACAAGACATCTGCAACAGCTGGAAAGGCCGCAGAAAAACCTCACTAAAAGAATCACAGGCCTAAAGCAGATGCCATATGCTGACCATCTAAAAAAACTCCAGCTATACTCTATGGAATATCGTCTACTCAGAGGCGATCTCTGCTTAATATACAAGGCCATGTCAAACCGTGAGCTGTTGGACATGCTCCACTTAAAAAAATCTCAATCCATCAGAACCACATGCTCCAGGGATCCAAACCTTGTCATCACAAAGAACAAAATATGCTGGAGGGATAGGTTCCTGACCCAGAGACTCCCCATACTCTGGAATAGACTGCCGATACATGTCAAGCAGAGTGCATCCTTGGCCGTCTTCAAAAGGAACCTTGATTACTGGATGGAAGATAGGAAATTCTCCCCAGGGATCATGTGAGTCGACCTGCTAGACAGGGGTCCAGGGAAGTAAATATTGTTGGTAGAAACATCCAGGGAATTGTTATGGCTAGGCTTGTATAGGCCATAGGGCCGCTAACCTAGTACCAACCTATGAACCTATGAACCTAAGTAATGTAGATCAATTTCTAGAAATATAATATGTTATTTTAGGCACATTGTGTGTACTGCTGTACTTTCTGTAATAGTGGCAGCACTGTTAGTTGTGTAGCATATATTGCAACACAGTAGTACAGGTATTAATGTATCCCTGTTTTTCTCCCTTTTTATGACAGGTGATCATGAGAGTGGGAGTGTGGGTCTTGTGCCACTTGATGTCAGTGTCTCATTAGACACTGATAATGATGGTGGCAAAACAGAAGCACAGTTAGGGAGTGCAGAGTTTGAATCTGACTCAGAGGTTGACATTAAGCCAGCCCCTTCTTTTTCCCTGGCCACAGCCAGTAAGGCTATGCCTACCCAGTCCACTGAGCCCACAGATATAGGACAGGTGGAGGGTGATGACATTGAGCAGGTAAGTGTGGCTATTATTTCTTCAGTGCCTGTTCAGTCTGTCCATAGACAAGGTGTTGGTGAGGTGCCATGGAGGAGGGTTGCTTGGGGTGCTTAGAGGGGGCCTGCTGTCCCTCCTCCACCCTACTTCAGGTTTCTCTTCCCATGTCCCACAATGTATCTTTAGGACCATCATGGAGGCAGAGACACATTCAGAAAAGTGCTTCAGAAAAATGCCCAGGATTGTGGATGTGACACAATCTAACATGCATGACTGCCTCAACTGTGTCTTCGATTCCGTGGATTGGATGAATGACACATTGGAATGAGGGGTGTCTATGATGGACCGAGGGGTGTCTGTCATGCAAAAAACAGTGTCTGTGATGGAACATTTTCTGGGAGGGGAACAGCATCCTCATGGGTGTAGATCAGCCACAACATCTGCTGATAGCTAACGTGGCCATTCCTGATCACATTCCCATAGTGGCAGTACTTCTGTTGGTCCATCGGTGAGTGTGCCATCCATACCCAGATGCGGCACACCATGAGGATGTGGTCCTGGGCATTCCCATGAAGGGAGCATGTCCAGCAGACATTGGTCACACTCAGGTAGCAGCACTCCATCTGACCTTGGGCATGGTGGTGCCAGTACAACTCCTGGCAGAGCCAGTTCTCATGATCGGGGGCAACAATGATGGACTGCCACCTCTATCATGCATGGTTACACCTGTCCAACATACCAAGACATAGAGGTAGCACTGAGCTTGAAGACTACCACACACCACTTTTACATGGAGGAACCCTACAGACAAACACACAGCCTGCCTGCTTCCCTTTCTTCCTCGCACACACTCTCACCAACTGTTTGTGTCAACCTAGGCTCCTACCCCCCCCCCCCAGCACTCTGTGCAAGTGATGATAACTGTGCCATATCCCTGTTTTCTCTCTTTTGGATTGAGGCATACAAAAGCTTTGTGTCTGATGTATGGGGTTCATAGCTACATTAGTGCCTAGTATATCTGCATTTGTGTTGTTGAACTGATAATTTTACCTGTCAGTTATATTTGCTTTGCCAAATGATACATTGGATACCATCAATATGACAGTACTTTCTAGTGTATTCTCTTGTAAGGGTTGTGAAATCAGGAACTGCAGTATGTGTCATTATTTTATAATCTTTCTCTTTAATGTTTTCCAGTACATACCTATGGTGCACATTATAACACACCCCATCACATTTAGATCTCAGGATTGTATGACAGCACTGTAGTCAGACTCATCAGAACAGTAAAAAGTTTAATGCTCTCTTTTGTATGAACCCCACCAGACACATGCAGCAGCTGGAAAGACCACAGGGCTTTCTCATCAAGATAGCACAGAGCCTACTAACTGTAACATTATGTATGCGGGTAGATTAAAAGACATGTCAGTCTATCTGATATTGCATTACATTGTAACTGTCATTCTAAGCCTATTACTTTCTGTTTAAACACCTGGGCTTCAGGCCAGTTGTTTTACATTAAGAAGCTTTGTAGTCTACACTCTTGTAGGAGGAGAGGGTAGCCTCTGCCCTTCTGAGCTGGAAATTGCTGGTTGAATGCTTATTGTGGCTGTTGTTCTAAGTCTATTTGTTATGGTTTAAATACATGGCCTCCAAACCAGTTATTTTACATTAGGAAGGTTTGTGATGTAGACTCTTGTGGCCGGGGAGGATAACTTGCACCCTTTTAAGCTGGGAATTACTGGTTGGAGACTTATTGTGTCTGTTATTCTGACAATGTCTTCATTCTAGTTTAAGCACTTTGGTTCCAAACCACTTATTTCACACTAGGAAGGCGTGCTGTCTATACTTTCTTGTTGGAGTATTCTACTGAATTGCTGCTTTGTTTAGACTGTTTGCTCTTCTATTGTGATTGTGATGTTCTGCACTTTGGATTTATAAGACTTCTGCATTTTATAGCATAGGCTCAATTCAGGCTTGCTGAACCTAGACTGTTTGGTATCACTGGAGCACTAAAGCCAGCACTCTTACATTAAGAACCCCCCCCCCCCCAGGTACCCTTTTGGCAGAACTATGCAGCCAAGAAACCATCTGAGTTGGAGATTGCTGGAATAAGGCTCACTGTTGGCCTTTCCTTTTGTTTACTTTTTAAAACAGATTAACTTCACTTGTATTCCAGCATTGTGTTTTTTTTTGGGGGGGGGGGTTGCACTCCATATAACATAACTGCTCGGAGCTTGCACTGCTACCCTGTGAGCAATTCAGTTTTGCATTGTGAAACATTGGCACATTTTAATAAGTTGTCTATAGAATAACCATATTTTGCTAGTCTTACACCAAAATCTGGTCAATCTAGCCCACTCCCCACTAGTTATTACAGTATATTCCTTCCATAATGGATGGACAGTTTCCCACCATTTCTCTAGTCCGTCTAAATTACATGGGCATCCTAAGGCAACAGATCAATTGCCTCATATATACTGACAACCAGTTACTGCTACAACAAACTAATACAACATGTGACAGCTGTATCTATACTATGAATTTGGAATCAATTATCTCACATAGCAACAAACCAGATATCAAACATGTTGTCAGCACACACAATTTACCTCTTGCACATAACAAGCTCAGAACACATAAACCCACATACATTGAGATACTCACTAGAAACCTAACTAATGATCAGAGACCTCCCAAGCACAAACCTACTGCAAACAGTCCAGGCCCAACAGAATCCACTACACATAATAATACACACACCTGTGTCTCAGCTAATAAGCCCCTCAGGCAAAACACCTGAAAACTAAATACCTTGCTCATAAGTGACTCCATAGTGAGATACATAGATGTCTCTCTCACCAGGCTGGATAAGGAGAAGGTCACAGTCAGCTGCCTGTCAGATGCCAGGTTCTGTCAGATGCACGCACTCAAATCTCTCAACAAGTACCATTATGACTGTTATAGTCCATGTTGCAGTGAATGACTGGAGACATACTTAACTGTACTCTATGAAGGTGCTTGCCTCCACCATAGTGGCCTTTTTAGGCAATGTCAGAACAACTAAAGTTCCAACATAAAAGAATCTACTACAGACAAACTGAAGGTTATGCTGCTTAATGCAGGGAGTTTGAATCAGAAAGTGTACTCACTGGAAGAACTCCTTACCTTAGAAGATGCCCATGTCTGTGTAGTCACATATACATGGTTCAAGGCTGCAGAGAGCACCCTGCCATGCAAGGGTACAATGCCTTCCACATGTTCACACATCAAAACAAGTGTGAAAGAACCAAAGGCAGAGGTATATATATCTTCAATAAAGACAAATACACCACAAGACAGGTTAAAGAGTATGATTCCGTAGTGCTACTCCAAGTCCAACTAACTGTATGTAAAACTCTCTTCCATATCATTGTTAGCTACAGGTCCCCCACCATGAACCATGAGTACCACTCTGCCTACTTGGACCTACTTAAGTCACTCACTATACAGCCAAATACCCCAGTCATGTGTGATTTCACAAACACGTTCACCCTAAGGTTCCTGGACTTTAATACACATGCTGTGTAACATAGTCTGCACGCTCACAAGGAGATTAAATTTTCTAGCATTCACATTCACAATCATACCTGACACCCCGCGAAAGAGCAGAAAGGATGAAACTTTTGTCCTAACCAAACTATAGGCTCCTAGCCAATGGCACAAATACTTGCAACCTCCCTGCTACCACTGTCAGCAATGACTGCTATACAGAGGTGTACACAATCTGACTGTATAAACACCTGCAGAAGTGCATAGTGTCGACTGAATGTGAACGGATCAAAACAAGTTATCAGAAAATAAGCCACCCTGGTGAGCTTCAAACATACATAGGTTATACAACAAATGGAAGAAAGTAATGTCTAAGAACAAGAGGGAACAAGAAGGACCTGACTCAACAGAGGAAGGGCACCCTCCATCGCTTGAAAAATAAAATTAGATATCTTGAAAAGTCTTCTAAAGCCACATACAAACCTAAAGTAGCATCCCTAGCTGAAGATAATCAGGAGACATTCTTTAGCTACATCAGAAATTTAAAAGTGAAGGCCCAGCTTTGTGACAAACTAGTAGTGGATGACATCACTCATACTGACCCTGAGGACATCACCAACCTGCTACCAGACAGTTTGGGGCAAACTTCACCCCTATCGCCACCAGACATAAGCCAAAATCATACAAGTCACCAGTCATCTACCTAGTAAACTCCTTATGAACCTAAGGTGACATCTGCCTGGGCTCCAGGCTAGTGTCTCATCCTGCCTTGGTGGGATGGTTGTATATACAATAATCTGATATAGCTGATTATATCAGCATTGTCTGTTGAACATGTAGGGGTACATCAGCATTGCTTGTTGAGTATATGGTGATAAAAGTGTCCCACATGCTGGTGTAAAAGGATCTCTGTAATGTCAAACAGCATCGCTCTCTGTCTCTCTCTCTCTCACACACACACATGCACACAGTTGACTGCAGTAAGAACAGAATCCCTATCTATGTTAATATACAGACTACAGAACTTAGCACTTTATGCAAGCACCATGGCACAAGTCTGACTTTTACATGGCTGCAGATGAACTTATGGTAGATGACATAAGCAGGCCATGTGTGGGACAACAGATTGTAAGCCCTGCAAAGGCACATAGATTTATAGGTTCATATGATTCCAGTAGTCTAACTGTACAGTGTGTCCTAGGTGTGTAGACACATAGCTGTGTAAAAATACAAGTAACCTTATTGAGCATAGTTGGATGTTTGAGTTTAGCAGCAAGGCTGTCAGCACCATCAAATGGCCCTGTCCATGAAAGAGCATGGAACATTATATGTCACACTTTGTAGTGTGATTCATATATGTGTGCAAAAAATACTGAGATCCCAGGGTTGTATTGCTTGGTGGGGGTGGACAACACATGTATATATTGTGAATATATGACTTATACTAAGAATGTGCCCCGAAAAGCTGATGATATATACAGAAGATTAGCTGAATTTGAACTGTTACCTCCAGAGAGAGAGAGAGAGAGGTGACAATAACGTGTTCATGTTGTATAGCCAACTGGTCTGAATCAAGTGTGTCAAGTATACATGTTTGTGACATAGAGAGCTATGTATAGGATGATTTATTTTTCTGGGACAGGTGCCCTTTTATTTGGAGGGAGAGAAAGAGGAATACTGAAGCAGAGACGGGTAAGTTGGCAAGGTGAGGAAACAATTGCTGATATGCATGACATACAAGACAAGACAGAAGGATGGTCAAGAACACACGAGGTGGGTGAACACCATGGTTAGGGTAAGGGTATGGACCTTGTAAACCCATGGATGTCAAGCTGGGTGACAGTGAGAATTGAGTACTCAACCAGTGAATTGTCATTGCTGTCACCTCACTGCACTGTTGGCTACAGTGTCTGACATATGTGTCTCCTTGCATTATTCACTACCGTGATGGAGAGAAGTGTCCCCATCCAGCATAGGCATGCACCCAAAGTGTGATGCACAATCCTACACACCATCTCTGGTAGTTCTTCTCAGGTGATAAAATCTCCCCCTCTGCCACTGCTCCTGGAGGGAACCATAGGCCTGTTCTCCAGGACAGAACTATCTGAGGGGCCAGGTAGTGCAGACAGCAGAAGGGATGCTAGCAGGTTGTGGCTCAGATGTGGTGGGCCTTGGTGCCATAGTCAGTGTAGAGGGGGCAGGTGGATTCAATGGGCCAGGCCTACTCTACTCTGCTGTGGGGGCAAAAAAATAAAAACAACCCAAAAAAAGAAAAACAAGAGAGACTATGATGGTTGGGGTGAAAGATTGTACAAGCTGTCTTATTTGCTTGTTTAGGCTGAGGAGGGTGGTCTTTCAGGTCTGGGTTCTAACTTTTGTATTTGCAGACAGTAGTGTCTTTTGCTTACTGTACAACCTAGTAATGACAGAGGTGTGCCTGTCCAAGACAAGATTACAGTGTCCCACAGGCTGCTGTAAAAAGCCCACTGTCATGTCCAGCAACAACTCACAAACACACACACAGAGACACATACACAACCCCCCCATTTGACTGCAGTGAGAATAGAACCCCTAACAATATAAGTATGCAGGCTTCAGAACACAGTACTTAATGCAAGTGCCATGGCTCAAGTCTGACTTGCAGTGTGTAAGACAACACTTTATAATGATGACATCAGCAGTGCCTGTTAAGGACAAAATAACAGTGTCCCACGGGCTATTGTAACAGACTCACTGTAAAATCCAGCAACAACTCACGCATGCAGACACCAACCCCCACCCCCATTTGATTGGAGTGAGAATAGAGCCCATACATTTCTACGTACACAGACTACAGAACACAGGAATTAAAGCAAGTGCCACAACCCAAGTCTGATTTTTATGGGATTGTAGGTGAAATTATAGTAGATGATATCAGCAGGCCATGTGGGAGACAAGAAGTTGGGAGACCTGCATGAAATAGATATGTTAGCTGCCTGCCAGGTGGCAGGATCTGCCACATAACACAAGCACAGCTCACTCCAGAACAAGTACAAGTATGACTTTGTCATTGTCCATGTTGGTGGGAATGATGTGAGTCGTACCTCCCTGGACTACATGGAAAGAGTCATGGAAGAGCTCTCTGATCAAGTAGCCCAGGCCGGTATGACCCTGACGCTGAGTAGCATCCTGCCCTCACCAAGAATTATACCACGGTATAAAGAAAAAAATATCAATTTCAACAATTGGCTAGGTTTCTGGTGTCATTCAAAGGGAATCCAATGTCTGTCTGCCTGGGATGACATGCTCGACAAGCCACACGGCTTTGCTAGAGATGGCTTGCACCTGTCACCCTTAGGCTTTTGAATACTGGACAAGGCTCTTGCGACCCCCATAATGCCTTTTTTAGGCAAGGCTCAAAAGACAAACCCACTGCTGTAAATAGCACAAGTAACAAAAATCTGAGGGTGATGCTACTCATCGCCAGAAGTGTAATCCTCAAAATGCACGCACTCGAGGCACTCTTCAGTATGGAGAAAATCAATATATGTGTAGTAACAGAAACCTGGTTTAAGGCTCCAGAGAGCACCCCAGCACTACCAGGCTACAACTCATACCATACATTTTGGCCACAGAACCCAGACCAAAATACAAAAGGCAGGGGAGTATCCATATTCATCAAGGATACTCACACCTCCAGGTTAGTGGTGCAGCACGATGCTTCAAAGATCATCCATGTGCAACTAACAACAGGCAAAACTGCAATTCAAATTGTAGCTTGCTACAGATCACCCACCATGCCCCAGGACCCCCATTCCACATTTCTGGAAACACTGGGAAACATAAAGGTCCTACCAAACACCCTAATATTGGGTGATTTCAACTACCCAAATATTAACTGGGAGAACTACTCAAGTACTAACTCCCTTGCCCAACATTTCCTAGAATTTATAAACTCAAACACCCTGGATCAACTGGTCAACACTTCCATCAGAGGTGACAACATAATGGACCTGGTCATCACCAACATGGGTGATCAGTGTTCCACACTGGAGGTAAACCCCTCACTGGTTAGATCTGACCATAAACAAATCACTTTGGTTATCCACATTACACCCCATCCCCGGACAAGGAAACCACCGTGAAAAACTTTTCAAAAGCAAACTTCACGTTACTTAAGACTGAGGTGGAAAGTTTTAAAGTCCCCATGCTAAAGGATAACGCTGTCCAAGCTGCAAAATCCTTTACTAATGCATTCTACGAGCACCTACAAGAATGCATGAATCATGCTATCCCAAGCAAAACCAAGACTCACTCCTCCAAGAAAAGGAAACCAGTCTGGTGGACCCCTGCCATAAACAATCTATACAATAGAAAAAGGAAACTAGTACAGAAAAGAGTAAAATCTCAAGAAGGGAAGACATCTCTGATCAGTATCAGCAAGAAACTACAATCCCTCATAAAATCGTCCAAGGCGAGCTTTGAAAGAAAAAATGCCAAGGACTCCAAAGATAACCACAAGCTATGTCAAGATGCTAAGTGGCAATGCTCATTTCTGCTTGGAGTTAGTGCAGAATGGAACATAATACACTGAACCAACTGGTATTGCCAACATCCTGGCAGACAGGTTCAGTGCAAACATCACCCCCCTCTCACCCCCAAAAGGACCCATAACCATACCAGAAGAATAGCCCCTGAAATCACAGACACTCAGGTTAAAATAGCCCTCTCCATAGCTAAAAACACAGCATCATTGGGACTGGATGGTGTCCCAGGCTGCATCCTACACGAGCCTAAAGATGAACTAACCCCTCACTTAAACACATTGTTCAAACTCAGTCTCTCCACAGGCTATGTACCCATAGAGTGGTGCAGAGAAATGGTTATTCCGCTCCACAAAGGTGGAGCCACAACAGACCCCAGGAACTATCACCCTATAAGCCTGACTAGCTTGGTCTGCAAGGCTATGGGAGTACATCATCATGGAACTCATTAACAGAGACATTGGGAACCTCCAAACACTGGACCCTACCAAGTTCAGCTTTGTTAAGGGCAGATCATGCCTCCTAAACCTGGTGGACTTCTTTGAGACAGTTACCAAGGCTATAGATGAGGGAAAGGTGGTACACACAGCCTACCTAGACCTCACAAAGGCCTTCAACACCATTCCTCAGCCTGGTATTATAGACAAGCTCACCAGCCTGAACATAAACCCCTATGTCACAAGATGGGTTGCCAATTGGCTCATGGACAGAAACCACATGGTGAGAGTTGTGGGAGCTAGATCTGACTCTAAACCAGTTACAAGTGGCATTCCCCACGGATTAGTCCTAGGACCCCTCCTGTTCGGCATATACTTCTCAGTGGTACAGGCAAGCACAGGAGGACTATGGCTGACCAAGTTCACAGATTACTGCAAACTACTGGCTATAATTTCTCTCCGGCTGACACAGACATCCTCCAAAAGGGTCTCACTGAGATGGATACCTAATGTCAAAATCATGGCCTCAAGCTAAATGCCAAAAAGTGCATAGTCATCCCCTTTGGAAAAAACAAAGTACCCACAAACTACCACATAGGTGGTAGTCCGCTAATTATGAAAAATGTAATAACTGGGTAACCAAGTAGATAGTAATCTCTCCTTTGATAATCACATTGCCAAAGTGGTATCTCCAAACACCATCATATTGGGTGACTTCAACTACCCGAATATAGACTGGGAACATTACTCAAGCCCTAACTTTCTAGCCCAACGGTTCCTGGAGTTCATAAATTCAAATGCCATGGAACAGCTAGTCACTGTTCCCATGAGAGGAGAAAATATACTAGATCTCATTATCACAAACATGGGGACAAAATGCTCCACACCGGAAGTATATCCCTCATTGGTGAGATCTGATCATAAACTAATCTCACTGGAAATCCACATCCCGCCCCCACCCCAAACAAAAAAGACCACAGTGAAGAACTTCTCTAAAGCAAACTTCACACTACTCAAGACTGTTGTGGTATCCTTCAAGGCCCCTGAGACAGTGGAAACCACAACACAAGCTGCGGAAGCCCTTACAAACGCCTTCTATGAACACCTCCAGGACTGCATGGATCAGGCAATCCCAAATAAAACCAAGACTCTTTCCACAAAGGGCAAACGTCCAGTCTGGTGGACCCCAGCCATTAACAAACTTTACAATAAGAGGAGAAAGCTATTACATGATAGAACAAAATCCATAAAAGGGAAGTCACCCCTGATCATTATTAGTAAAAAAATATGAGCACTCATAAAATCAACTAAGGCCAATTTTGAGAGAAAAATTGCCATGGATTCAAAGGACAATCATAAGGCCTTTTTCAGCTATGTTAGGAACCTGGGTGGAAACTCCCAGATATGCTCAGAATTAGTCCAAAATGATACAAAAATCACTGAACCCACAGACATTGCCAACATGCTGGCAGACAGGTTCAGTGCAAACTTCACCCCCCTCTCCCCCCCTAAAGGAGAGATAACTATCCCAGTGGAGTGTAGCCTCCCAGACATCTCAAATGCGCAGGTAAAAGCTGCTCTCTCTAAAGCTAAAAACACAGCATCAATGGGACTGGATGGTGTCCCCGGCTGTGTGCTACATGAGCTAAATGAGGAATTAAACCCGCACATAAGGCAGCTGTTTAATCTCAGCCTTACCACAGGATATGTGCCCAAGGAGTGGCGTACGGCAACTGTGGTCCCACTCCACAAAGGTGGTGCCTCTACGGACCCTGGTAATTACCGCCCCATAAGCTTAACAAGTCTAGTCTGCAAAGCTATGGAGAGGATCATAATGGAGCTCATAAACAAAGATATAGGGGACTTGCAGACATTGGACCCGACCCAGTTTGGCTTCGTCAAGGGAAGATCATGCCTTTTGAACTTGGTTGACTTCTTCGAAACAGTCACCAAGGCCATTGATGAGGGAAAGGCAGTACATACAGCCTACCTTGACCTTGCAACGGCTTTTGACACAATACCCCACTCGGGTATTGTAAAAAAAATTACCAGCTTAAATGTAAACCCATATGTCACAAGATGGGTTGCAAACTGGCTTAAGGACAGAACCCACAGGGTTAGAGTTGCTGGCGCTATGTCAGACTCCAAGCCGGTCACAAGTGGTGTCCCACAGGGCTCGGTCCTTGGCCCCCTATTGTTCGGCATCTACTTCTCAGAAGTACAGGCCAACATGGGAGGTCTTTGGCTGACAAAGTCTGCAGTCGACTGCAAACTGGGCGCCATAGTGGAAAGTGCATCGGACACGGATATCCTTCAGAAGAGAACTCACGGAAACAGATAGCTGGTGCCAGAGCCATGGCCTGAAGTTAAATGCCAAAAAATGTATAGTCATACCCTTCGGTAAAAACAAGGTAACCCCAAGCTACCATATAGGTGGCAATCCACTAAGCACAGAAGAGGTTATCAGGGACCTGGGGACCCAGGTTGACAGTGGCCTTTCTTTTGACACTCACGTTGCTAAAGTGGTTAGAAAGACCTTCTACATTGCCCACCTGATCATGAAGGGATTCACATCCAGATCTAGTGAGGTCATTGTTCCCCTGTACTCTTCACTTATCAGACCAATGATCAAGTACAATGCCCCATTCGGGATGTATCTCGCCCGACATCTGCAGCAATTGGAGAGACCCCAAAAGTTCCTCACCAAAAGGATAAAGGGACTCCAAAATCTGTCATATGCTGCCAGATTGAAGAAACTCCAGCTCTATTCAGTCGCATACCGTCTGCTCAGAGGTGACATGTGCCTGACATACAAGGCCATGTCCAACCCGGAATTAATGGACATGCTCCACCTCAAAAAATCCAAATCCACCAAAACCACTAGAGCAAGCGACTTAAACCTTAGCACGGATATAAATAGGACGTGCTGGAGGGATAGATTTATCACTCAGAGACTCCCTATGCTGTGGAATAGAGTCCCGGTCCATGTGAGGCAGAGCACCTCGCTGGCTCTGTTCAAGAGAAATCTTGACCTGTGGATGGGAGATCGTAGGTTTACCCTGGGAATCATCTCTGTGTCACTGCTGGACAGAGGCACAACAAACTAATGGGTACAGTATTTTTTTCATATAAGGGGTGGCATAAGCCACAAAAATTCGGGCTAGGCTTATAAATGCCTTGGGGCAGATAGCCTAGTATAAACCTATGAACCTATGAACCTATAAGAAAATCCTTCTGTGTGGCCCACTTAATCACAAAAGGGTTTGCATCCAGATCAAAAGAGGTCATTGTGCCCCTCTACTCATCACTCATCAGGCCCATTATAGAGTACAATGCCTCATTTGGGATGTACCTTACAAAACACCTGCAACAACTGGAAAGACCACAGAAGTACCTCACCAAGAGGATCACTGGCCTCAAACAGATACCCTATGCAGCTCGACTGAAGAAACTCCAGCTGTACTCGGTTGCATACCCCCTACTTAGAGGTGATCTCTGCCTGACATACAAGGCCATGTCCAACCCAGAATTGATGGACATGCTTCACCGAAAGAAAACCTTATGCTCTTGAGCCACACACTCTATGGAGCTAAACCTCACCACAACAATAAATAGGACATGCTGGAGGGATAGATTCCTGTCCCAGAGACTTCCCATGATTTGGAACAAGATTCCAATCTAAATTAGGCAGAGCTCCTCATTAACACTCTTCAAGAGAAACCTTGACAAGTGGATGGGAAACAGAAAGTTTACCCTGGGGTTCACTTCAGTGGCTCTGCTGGACAGAGGCACAGGGAACTAATTTAAGGGGGTGGCGAAAGCCAACACATTCTGTCTAGGCTTATAAATGCCTTCGGGCAGATAGCCTAGAACTTACCTATGAACCAATGAACCTATGTGTAGGCTTGTGTAAGTCTCAATAAATGGCAATCCTTGTCATTGGAGAATTAACTGTGGGATACACACTTCTGCTCTTCTGTCTAGAAACACTCCCACTTGACTGCGGTGAGAATAGAACCCCTACCTAAGTACACAGACTACAGAACTTAACACACATACCATGGCACAAGTCTGAATTTGATAGGACTGCAGGTGAACTTATAATAGATGACATTGGCAGGCCATGTGAGAGACAAGAGGTTGGGTGGTCTGCATAGGCACAGTGTTTCATAGTATTATCTGAGGCTAGTAGCCTAATAGATGTAGGCTGTTTAGAAGCCTAGATGTGTAAAAACACAAGCACCCTTACTGAGCGAAGTTGGCTGTTTGAGTTTTCCAGAGCAAGGCTGTCAGCACCACCAAGGGGCCCTGTCCATGAGTGAGCACACAACATTATATATAACATTTTGTATTGTGGTTGATATATGTGTGTGTGTGGAAAAAGTAATGAGATCCCTGGGTTGTAGTGTTTTTTTGGAGTAGTTTGGGGTGAGGGGAAAGAAATGGATGTATTGTAAACATATGACATATAGTTATATTGTTTCCTTAGTTTGCAATGTTACCACATGTAGTTTTATGTCATACAAAGGAAATGGACAATAAACACTAATAATAAAGCATCATATATACAGTTCCATCATGCAATGAGCATTGGATTTACACAGTGGTTAACAAAGTGTACATGCATGGGAGATAGGTCTGTTTGTGCATAGGGAAGCAGTGCTCAAATACGAGCTGCATTGCTAATGGTTCATAGTTACTATTATGTGATATATATATATATATATATATATATATATATATATATATATATATATATATAGATATATATATGCTACTATACTCCAGTCCCATCGGTACTCCAGGCTGGCTTTTTGTGATGGCTAACAACATTAATTGAATATATCTGTTTTCTATTTTAGTCTGCGTTCTAGGCAATCTATTTTTCCCTGTTTCTGCAATGCTGTGCTTCATTCAAACAAGATAAGCTTAGCCAAACTGTTTTTGTGATGCAGTGTAACACACAAAAGTGGAATTAAAAGAAGACAAAGAGGAAAAGATAATAAAACTAAGGGATGCATACACAAAATCTTTAAAAGCACAGTAAAAATTGATAGTACACATCATAAACAGCTTTATATCAGCAAAACTAAGACATTCTTCATGCAACCAATTGCATCAGAATATACACTGCTATCAAACCATAAGCTGTGGTTAGTACATTTAATTCTCTTTACTATATTTGGATATAGAGCAGTTATTGATCACACAACCATCATAATTATGCTTACAAATACACAGCTCTGTCTTAAGTTTCTGTGTTTCTTGGTCATTCATCAGTTATCAAACACATGCAGTATGTACGTCATTCTATACCACTGGCTTTAACATGTGAGATGATATTAACTGGGAATAATATGATATGCAGTTGCCAACAAATGAAGTCCTTCCTGGAAGACACAAACATGCATATACTGTTCTTTTGGGGGTAGCATGGGTGAGCTACTATTATGGCAGGAACAGGGGTACACTCCTCTTTTTCGACGGACAAAGCTCAGTTACTGTTATGACACAAACAAGTCTGAAGTCTGAAACTGCAATGTGCAGCATCACTTTCTAACTTCTGTCTTTAATGATTTATCAGTACAAAGGTATGGTGCTAAACTGTGGTCATGGAGGGAACATCAGTATTTATCAGAGGTATGGCTGTGTGAATTTTTCATGTCTGAGGCTTACTAATTACTAATAGACAAATCTAAGTAAAATAAGTGTCTGGTGTCATGTGTTAAGGTACTTTCTGTACAAATCCATCAGTATTTACTTGCTTACTGTACCAAGTTAATGCATTCACTCCAGAGCAGCTCAGAAAATGCTGCCTGCTTACTTATTTATAATACCATGCAGAAAACGAATGATCATAACTCTTTAACCATAATAGCTAGACTAAAAATATAAAAGTGAAAGCTGTTCAGCAGACACTGACCTTTCCAACAGTGTAAATATTGACAGTGTGTATCTAAGTTGTTATTAAATATTTGCCAAGGAATGATGATAGTGTGCATATGTTTTACCTTTTTGGTAAAACAAATCACAATATCTTGGTGAATGTACCATATAGACCTATACAATTTGCAATTGATTTATTTGTACGAATGTCAGCTTTAAAATGATACCTAAACCATTACTGTCTGATGCTTCATTATGGAGGTATTCACAGAAATATGATTAATATTATATTTCTCATAACTGATAAATAAAGAAAGCATAATATCTCATCACCTGTAACAGGTAGAAACTACATATCAGTATACAAGTTGTGTGGCTCAATGTCAGCTTCAAAAATGATGTATTATTTGTGTCATCACCATGCTGCCTTGCAAAGCTATGGGCATAATAATGAGAAATATTGCAAATAATAATGATATCAGTACATGTGTACTGCATACAGACACATTTCTTTTAGCAGGTTGTAATTAGTAATACTGTCTTCAAAATGAGGTATTACATGGGACATTGGCGTGCTCCCTTGGAAAGTTATTTACCAAAATATGAAATAAATCATAATTTCCATAACCTAAGTCCTAAACAAACTCTGGTATTTGTACATGTGTACAGCATACAGACACAGTTCTTTTACCATGTTGTAACTATTAATACTGTCTTCAATATGAGGTATTACTTAGCACAGTGACATGCTCCTTGCAAAGTTATTTACCAAATATGAAAAAAATCATAATTTTCATAACCTTGGCCCTAAACAAACTCTGATATTTGTATGTGTACAGCATACATACACAGCTCTTTTACCATGTTGTATTAATACTGTCTGCAAAATGAGGTATTACTTAGCACATTGACATGCTCCCTTGCAAAGTTATTTACCAAAATATGAAAACATTTCATAATTTTCATAACCTTAGTCTTAAACTGTGATATCTGTACATGTGCACAGCATACAGACACTACTCTTTTATCATGTTGTAAGGACAAACACCGTCTTCAAAATGAGCTATTACCTAGCATAATTACTTGCTCTCTAGCAAAGTTTTTTACAAAAATATGA